>NC_049252.1:26138742-26499131 GCF_011100685.1 Canis lupus familiaris
CCTTTACTTTCATATTTTCACTCCTTGTTCCTCACTCTTGCATTTATTTGTGTTTCCAGCTGAAATCATTTTTTTCTGCTGAAAACAATCCACTTAGTATTTATTTTAGTGTAAGTCTGTTTGTGACAAATTTCCTCAGGGTTTGTTTCTCTGAATATATAATTATTTCTTCTTAACCTCCAAATGCTTTTACCCATACTTATTAAAGACTTTAAATATATCATCCTTTTTTTTCAAAAATTACATTTACTTTGCAGCACAATAAAAAATGTAGGATCAATTTGCATATAATATTACGTATTACATCTTGTTCATAATATTATGTGTATATCAAGACATTGCTGTGTATCAATCAGATTTTGGGAAAAAGAAAACAGAAAATATTCTGGGTATTTAAGGTAAGAAAAGATTTAATTAATAAAAATAGTAGCTTACTCAACCAATGAAAGTTAGGGGAAAAAAAGTTCAAGAAGCATCTTCCCTATTGCTCAGACTTTCTGCTATGTTTCAGTGAGTCAAGAAAGTGAAAAAATCACAGAGAATTCTCAGGATAGTAGCTAATATTTCATGTAAAACTTCACATATTTCAAAAGTCATATATTTCCCCATTGCTGTTCTCCAAAAATGTGATTTTCTCCTCTCTTTCACCAATCTTGATCAATCTTGAACAGAAGCCTGTCATTGGAATAGTTTATTTTGAAATTCTTCTAGCAACAGACTCTCATAAATGTAGTTTCTAGTCCCTCTGCTAAATGGAAGACAATAAAGAGTAAGGGAATAGTATGAGGTTGTTCTCAGAAAATCTGGTACTGTAGGTTTTAATTAGACATATAATATGTTCCTCTAGTTTTCTGGACCAACATCTTTTGTTCCAGTAAAAGAAGACCAATAAACAGAGAAAACAATAAAATGGCAGACATGACATGTTAATATATCAATAGTTACTTTAAATATAAATGGTTTTGTCTTAACACACAATTTGTCTTTAAACATAAAATTCTATTTTTTGTTCCTATGTGTGTCCTATTAAGAATCCTGATTTTTAACAGGAGCTTTGCCTCATTATAATATAAAAACATAGAAGGACATATGTAGGTTTCACCTATAAGGAACTTAAATTCTATATCTAGCAAATCAACTAATATATGATGAGCACTGGGTCTCATATGCAACTGATAAATTGTTGGAACACTGCACTGAGACGAATGATGTACTCTGTGTTGGCTAATTGAATTTAAATTTTTTTTAAAAAAGAAAATGAATATACAAATAAACTGTTAATTGCATGGTTGAATTGAAAACCTCGCCTAGACACAAAAATGACACAAGTCTAAATGTGAATGGACACATCTATTAATATGGATTTATGAAACAAAGTGCCTATGAATGAATGAACAGGCAGTCTACTGTATGTAATCACTGGAAATGCATAGCTACATAAGTGTTTTCATTAAATTTTTTTTCAAAGCAAAAATTATCCATTTTGTGACTTTATTAACTTATCCCATCCACAAATCCACATTCACATATAAGGACTTTTATAACTCTACGTTACACATTTCATTGTTAGATAAAAAAATATCCTCCAAAAAATGTGATAAGGAGCTTCCCATTAGAATCACAAGCTCTCAACAAAAATAGAATGAGTTAGGGCTTTCTAAATAGACAACAATTGCTTACAAAAGACACCTGTTTTGCTGTGAGAATCCTGACACAACTCAAATTATTTTTGTTTATGAAGCCTTCTCTTCCTAATAATAGATTTCAAGAAGTTTTCAATGCAAATTAGCCTAAAATATGAGGCCCAAACTTCCATTGGTTTGCCCCACCTTCTACTGGAGATATGTAGAAGCTCATTTGTAGATGGCGACTTTTGAACTCAGAAAACTTGATTCTTAGCTTCATAACTAAACCTACTACTCTTTTCATAATATGCTACCATAGCAAATACTCTGGTGGCCTGGGTTGCACCTCTGGCTGTGGCTCTGGTGGGTATAGATATGGTTGCCCCCTCCCATCTTGCTGTGGCAGATACCAGTCTTATGGATTCTGCTGAAAACTAACACCACTCACACTATTGGTCTCTTTTACCTGTGTTTTCTGACTTTTTTACTAAGATTTTCTATTCTCTCTTCTAAAGTGAAACTTCATCCTATGTTACCAGAAAACAAAACAAATAAAATAGAAAAACAAAAATCTTGATCTTAATTAGCCAAAATCCCTTTGAATATCTCACAAAGTACAGCAATTCTAATCTTTGATATCACATTATCATTTTACTTTATTTGTTTACCATGACATCTTTATGTCACTTTTCCAAAAATTATGTTATTTTATTGTAAGTAATGCTGTTTTGTGCTTCTTCTCATTTCTGTCTTATGTGTGTATGCCATTTGTGTTCAATCATGAGTGTGGAAGAAGGAGAAAGAAAATAAAGAGAAAGAAAACTCATGGCACAAGTTTTTTTCCTACGGGAGTGAGGTAACCAAAAGGTGGGAGTAGATCAACTGTTTTTTTCTGTAATTGTGTAAAACTATGCATTGTGCATTCAGATGATCTTAAGCCATATTTGATCTTAAGCCATCAAATATAGATAATATATAAAATATATTATATTTTATAATATATATAAACTATATTATATTTTATAATATATAAACAATATTATATATAAAATATATAATATATTTATGTAATATATAAAATGGCATCCACATCTTAGCAGGCTGAAGTCTGAGCCTCATACTCTGTTATTTTTTTTTTTTAATTTTTATTTATTTATGATAGTCACACAGAGAGAGAGAGAGAGAGAGGCAGAGACATAGGCAGAAGGAGAAGCAGGCTCCATGCACCAGGAGCCCGACGTGGGATTCGATCCCGGGTCTCCAGGATCGCGCCCTTGGCCAAAGGCAGGCGCCAAACCGCTGCGCCACCCAGGGATCCCTGTTATTTATTTTTCAGAGCAATTAACAACTTGATTCCCATGAACACTCTCTTTTGGCTGCCTCTGATCAGTACCAAGTGGGCAGCATCTTTGGGCTAGTGCCACTCGTCTTTTCTACTTACAGTTTCAGCCTTTCATCTTTGGGTCACAGCACAGATGGCCAGGTCACATCCCAAGAGGCTCCCCCTTGTCCAAATGCAATTTAACAACCACTTGTATCATAAGCAATGATGCTTGCAATGTCATTGACCTTTATCACCTTATCAAGTTACTAGGAGAGTAAAACCAGCCAGTGAAACATAAGCTTGAATTCTGATGTGAGCAGAGATATGAGTTTGTTCATTATTCTTCCTATACAGCTCAAGAGGAAACACAGTTGAGCTGGTACTTCACAAAGGAAGGATATCTAGACATGGCTAACAATATGGCAAAAGATACTCAACTGCATTAGGTATCAGGGAAATACAAAGTGAGATCACTACAACACCCACCAGATTAGCTAAAAGACAAGACAGGTGGTATGACCTGCTGATGAGAGTATGGAGTTACCAAACACACATTGACTCTGGAAAACCATCTGGTAGCATATCTCCAAAAACTGAACAATTTTATACTCTAACTGCAATTCCAATTCTTGTTAATCCCCCCAACAAACTTCAGCTGTCACATAATAAATTGTTCTTCATCAAATTTTCACACCCTCCTCCCTGACCTCCATGAGAGGATTCTATTCCCTTTCTCCACTGTTTTTGGCTTAGCTATGGAACTTGTGTGACCCCAGAGTGGACAGGGTGTATGTGACAAAAGGTGTATCCCCCTCTCCTTGACTTGCTTTCCATAATGGCATTAATGGGCATGTGACAGAAGCTCAAAATCTGGCAATCTGTTTCCACCATTAGGGTTGGACCCTTTGCACTCTCCTGTTTTCTATAGTGAGAAGGAGATAAATCCATGAGATGCTGGTTCAAGCCAAAGGAGAGTTGCATAGATCTAACTCATTGCTTTGGGCCATGACTACCTTAATTCAATCAAATGATAAGTAACAAGTAGACATGTGGGTGAAGTAAATGTTTGCTTTTATGTAAAACTGTTTTACATGTTTCCTGTCCATTTGTTATACAATATTTTTGTGGTAATATCTGAGCGAGACATATATGTTTACCAACTTGATTCCCATGAACACTCTCTTTTGGCTGCCTCTGATCAGTACCAAGTGGGCAGCATCTCTGGGCTTATTTTTCTAATGCAGATTTAATTTTAGATAAATGCATTTTTCAAAATTTTAAAAGATTTTATTTATTTATTCATGAGAGATGCAGAGAGAGGCAGAGACATTAGTCAGAGAGAGAAGCAGGCTCCCTGCAGGGAGCCTGATGCAGGATTTGATCCCAGGACCCCAGGATCACAACCTAAGCCGAAGGCAGATGCTCAACCACTGAGCTACTCAGGTGTCCCATATTTTTCAAATTAAAAAAAATTTTGTTTAAAGGAGGGCACTAGTAATGATAAGCACTGGGTATTGTATGTAAGTGATGAATCGCTAAATTCTATAGCTGAATCTAATATAACACTACATGTTAACCAACTGGAATTTAAACAAACACTTGAAGGAAGGTTTTGCAATTAGGAGAGAAACCACTTTTTAAAGTTGCATGATGCATTTCTGGAAATCTTGACGTAATAGCAAAATAATCTTTTTGGCATTATGAATCCAGAGGCTCCAAAATTCTCATGCAAATTATGTCACCACAACCTGTGGTTTTCCCCCTACAGAGGCAATCTGGACAGATGGTGATATTCAATCTCAGGAAACGGATTCCCTGCTCTACAATTGAACCTGGCACTCCCAACCCCATGTGCTACTAGAGAAATGACTCTGGTGGCCTCAGCTGTGCCTGTGGTTGATAAGGATACTTCTGTGGCCACCCATATTGTATGGCAGATACTGGTACTGTAGATTCCACTGAGAAACTTTCAGAGCAACTCAGCACGTTGCATGTATCCTAATAATGTCCTGAACTCGGCCTCCAGAAATTCTAACCTCTTTTCAGACGTGGAAAATCTATCTTAATTCCTGGATGTGAAGTTAGGGAAAGAGGATATAACTTTGTCTTCTTTATTGACAAAAATCATACAGTTTCTTCCAATTAATGGGAAATATCTCCATTTAATGTTTATTAACGTTTAACTTCTGTGTAAGGTTTAATTCAATCTTTCTTGTGGAGAAAAAGTTTTAACTTCACTTTTAAATAAAGTCCCTGACAACATTGCTTCTTTTCATTTATATTTCTTTCTTTCTGTTAGTTTTGTGCACATGCAACATATGTGTGTGTGTCCTGTTTGATGGATTTAAGTGAGGCAAATCTCATTTTTATTAAACACTTTTAAAAAAATCGTCTCTCAATAAATTGAATATAGAAAAATAACTCATACAAATATGATTTTGATTGCTATCTCCCAGACGTGTTCAAAATTGCACATGTATGCTGTTTGAAAATATGTATGATACAGATACCAACATCTATTTATTCAAAATTATGTTAAATCATGTTTTATAGTTTCAGAAATGTATTAAAAGAATTCTCTCATTTTTTCCAGAGATGGTTAATGTTAGTCTAACGAGCCTGCAAAATTGCAATGTCCTCATACAGTGAGGATAAAAAGTGATAGTATTAGGAACCAGAACTAAGTCATATGATTCAGTGCTTCAAAAACAGCCCAGCATATATTTGATACTATGTAAATATTTATTAAATGAATGAGTTAATAAGGCAGGCAAAATTCATTGTTTCATTTATCAATCTCCATTATCTTAATTTCAAAATTAAAATTTTGTGAGTCAATAGTGTTTTTTGTCTCCTCATAAAATCTCTAAGGCAAAAGCTGGCTGTCTAATCGGGACGTGGGCTTCTCTGGAGAGGGGATTTATGCTATTGTGATAATCACTATTGTCTACTCACCTCCACTATGCCTATAAGTTAAGAGAACAAATAACCAGAAAACTGATCATTTAAATTGAAGGTACTGCTTGGTGAGCACCTTTTGCAAATAATAATAATGATAATGATGATGGTGATGATGGACTTATTTTGTTTCATATTCTTTTAAATAAATGTTTGAAGTGTAAAATCATGCATAAAATTCATTAAGTCATAAGTAAACAAGTAGATGAATTGTTACAAAAATGTAATCATTATCCCAATCCCAAGGTAATCAGTATCCTTTTCTCTAGCATTATAGATTAGTTGTGCCTGGTTTAGAAATTTATAAAAATACAAGCATAGCATGTGGTCTTGCTTATTTTGTTCATTTTCATGGTTGTAAGATTCAAACACACACGTTCAGAGAGAAGATCTTTCCTCATTTCCGCAGAATGTTCCATTGTGTGACTATGACACAATTTATTCGTTAACAGAAAAGTGTTTTTTGTTTTTTTTTTTTTACTTTTTAATGATTACATTTCATCTGGCAAACATATGTGTGCATGTCTGTGGGGTTTATACCTGGAAGTAAAATTTCTGGGTACAGGATGTGTACATGCTTACCTTCATTCAGCAGGTGAAGTAAAACAGCATTCCAAAATAATTGTTCCAATTTATATCCCTCCATCTAAGATGTTTCTAGTCCCTCTTCATCCTTGTTACAGCTGGATATTTTCAGGTATTTTATTTTAGACATTCTAGTGAGTGTTCCCTGCTTGCCATTTAGATACAGTCCTTTTATGAAGTGCTGATCCAAATTATTTGCCCATTTTGTCCCTTGGATTGTTTAATGCACACACACTACAAATATCTTCCCTAACTCTGTGGTTGTTTTCTTTCTTGTACTGTGTTGAGCAGAGGTTCTTAATTAACTGCATTCCAACCTTTTCTATCCTATTTCAGCAATTTTTGTTGTTAAAGATTACACCATTTAATCTGTAAATTTCACATTTAGATCTAAACCTAGCTGAAATTGATTTTTGTACATAATGTAACTTACAGACAAACATTTTTAAATAATATTTTATAGCATCATTTATTAAAAAGATTATCTTGCCTCCTTTCACTGAAGGGTACCTTTGGTATCAACCAGTTGACTGCATGTTGTTAACATTTCTGGACTCTATTTCTTTCAGTGACCTTTTACCTACCTTGCATCTCTCTCCTGCCTCTCCTAGTTACCCTCTCTGTCTCTCTGAAACAAAACAAAAACCAAAAAACCCTACCTAACTAATTTATCTGTTGACCTTGTCTACAGAAACCTTGGGAACTTCACTTATTCACTCTAATACCTTATTTAGATATTCCTTTTATGTTTTTGTCATCTTTAAATCAGAAAATACTATTTTTTTGTTTGTATAAATGATATTTTTTCCTTTTCTTGCCTAGTTGATTAGGCTGTAACTCCAGGGCAGGATTATAGAGAGGTCATGCTATCAGTTATCCTCATTTTATTTGTTATCCCAGGAGGAACATTTCAAATATGTAATCTTAAATATGAAGCTTGCAGTCAACAGTTTATAGCACATGTTTTCAGATTAAAAATTTGATCTAGCTCTGGTTTTTAAAAAATCTTTATTATAAATTGGTCTGGAGTTGTATTGTATGCTTTCTATGCATCTGTTGGAATAGCCATGTGAATTCTTTTATCCTGTAATTTTGGTCAATCATACAATCATATTGACTTTGCTTACATTTTCCTTTTTTTTTTTTTTTAGATTTTTGAGAGAGAGGGAGAGAGAGAGAGAAGGGGAAAGGGTTAAAGGGAAGGACAGAGAATCTTAAATAGTCTCCATCCAACTCCGGGCTCAATCTCATGGCCTGAGATGAAATCAAGCCTTGGTCACTTAATAGACTGAGCCACCCAGTCGTCCCATTTCCCTTTTTTGCTTTAAAATAATTTTAAACTTACAGAAAAGTTCCAAAATAACACATAATATTATTTTATTCTCCAAACCATTTGAGAGTGATTTGCAAACATTATGCCCCATCCATCACCTGGAATACTCTAAGCATTCATTTCCCACAAACAAGGACATTCTCCCTCATAACTGCAATACAACCATTAAAATCAAGAATGCAGCAGTGAGAATTACTACCATTTGATATTCAGACAGTGTTCTAGTTTCACCAACTGTCCAATAATGACTTTCACATAAAAGGATTTAATTCAGGATTGTATGTTGCATTTAGTTACTACATCTCATTAGCCTCCTTTAACCTGGATAATTTTTCAGTGTTTCCTAAATTTTCACAATCTTGACATTTTTGAGGCTTATAGACCAGCTATTTTGAAGAATGTCCCACAATTTTGATGTGTGTTTATTCAGAGCCAGATTTAGGTTCTTCCTTTGAGGTAGAAGTATTACAGAAATGATGCTGTATTCTCCCCCATTACATATATGATGCATGATTTTGATGGTCCCATTCCCAGAAATGTTAACCTTTATTATCTGGTTATGGTGGTGGCTTCTGGGTTTATCTACTGTGAAGATACTCGCTACTGCTTTGTAATTAAGAAGTATCTTTGTGGGGAGTCATTTTTAGAAATATGCCATTTCTCAGTAAGCTTTCATCTACTAGTCTTGGAGCCTTTTTGTGTTTTTTGACTGAACTGATTATCAGTACGATGGGTACCTATTAGTGATTTTTTTTTCAAAATCTATCATCCTTTATACAGTAATCAGTTGGCATTTTACTATAAGGAAAAACTTTCTTCTCTCCCACTTATTTATACATTTCTTTTTAAATTTGTATTTATTTATTTGACAGAGAGAATGAGAAAGAGAGCACAAGCAGGAGGAGCAGGAGAGGAGAGAGAGAAGCAGACTCTCCACTGAGCAGGCATCCTAATGCAGGGCTTAATCCCAGGATCTTGGTATCATGACCTGAGCTGAAGGCAGACTCTTAACTAATTGAGGCACTCAGGCACCCCTATACATTTCTTTTATATCCATAAATACACGTAAATTTATATTTTATTCAATGGCTATAGTATAATTAAATCCTATTGTTATTTAATTATTGTTCAGGCCATGGTGTATTTGGGCAATAGGAAACCCTTCAAGCTAGCTTCTGTGTCATTTTGACACATTTTGACACAACATTTGACACATGTTCTTATCATTTTTTTGAGAATTTCTTTTGGCACAAAAAGACAGTTTAATCTCATGTTTTGACTTTTCTGCTATAACACTGGCATCAACCAACTTTCCAAAGTGCTTTATTTGGTTCCTCTTTCTGGACAAAAGCATTTAAAAACGAAGGTCTAGATAATAGATGTGCTCATTGTCACTGGGAGGTGCTATTCTCAGTAGCCAAGCTAAGAAACATATGCATATCTATATTATATGCAGATGCACATCTACATTTATGCCCTATCTATATAAATATTTTGAAAACCACGCATTCACGTTGATACTTGTGATTCCAGCCCAATCTCACAATGTTCATTCTGGTTTTCTGTCCATCACAGTTGTACACGGCAGCCATGATCAATGACTGCCTTAATCTATGTACTTATTTGATCAATCTTCCAATATATAACCAATTTTCACTGTTGATGAAATCCCATACTACAACTTCTATGAAGACACTCTCTTCACCCTATATGTGCTCCAAGAACCTACAATCAGTTACTGGTGCCTCTGATCCATGTGGATGCCCAACTTATGTTTCTCAGTCTCTATCACCTGTGCAGGACTAGACAAATTTTCTCCTCAACCAGATTAGACTCCAGCACCCCCAAACGGGGCCTCCCCTGCTGTTCTCCATCATGAGATGCTCTCCTAACCTAATCAGGGTTCCAAGGCCCTGCTCTGGATAGTTACCACTTACGTTACGTTACCCCTTTCTCTTGATCACTTTCCTCAACTACTGCCATCTTGCAATGGACTGTCCACCCTCCTCCCCACCCCCCTGCTCTTCTCCCTAAATAGCCTTCATATTCCGCTCAGGTCCTGTTCTACCACACTAGGATCTATGGATGACACTGTACCCTGTTCAGTCTCTATAATCCATCCCAGGGCATTGTCACCTCCAAACAGCTTGTAAGCACCCTACTCTCACAGCTCATTTCCCCAGCCATTGATAACGAGCTATGTATTTCACTTTTCCTTGGTCTTCATAACTTCCTGAATTTCCATATTATTATTTGGCATCATTCTTCTACAAGAAGAAAGCTCTTTAGTATTTCTTAATGCAGGTCTACTGGCCCCTTTTCTCTGGAAAGAAATCTTTATTTTATATTAAATTTTGAAGGGTATTTTCATTAGATACAGGATTATAAACTGGCAGGATTTTTTCTCCATGATTACCATGAAAGAGATTGATCTTTTAGAACCAGGAAGAAGAAACTTACTTTTTAACACAATAAAATTGCAATGTTGCAATAATCCACACATATATTGTACATTATCCTCCTGAGTGATGCCTCATACATATGCCTGTAATATAAGGTATATCTTTCAGGGTTTGCTTAAGGAAATAGAAACTCTTTTGTGTAGTTTAAGCATTTTTAGGAAAGAGTCTAGACCTTATGTAAATGAGATATTATCTCTGTTCTAAGCATCACTGATACATAGATGACTGCCAGTAAGAACTAGTACTGGGCCAGTGGTTTGTAAATTTTTTTTTTTAAGTAGACCCAATGTGGGACTTGAATTCATGACCCTGAGATCAAGAACAGAGCTGAGATCAAGAGCCAGACGCTTAACTGACTGTACCACACAGGTGCCCCAGTTTGGATGTTTTCTTTACTGAGGTCATGCTACTTCTGGTGGGCAACGGACCAGGCAAGGGAAATCCTGGGTCCAGAGAGGGGAGAATTAGAAAGATCTCATATTTATACTTACATATGAATGAGTCTTCATCAGTATCCCAATTTTGGGTTTTGGCAGCAGTGTGACATAAAAGTTCACTAAGTTGGATATCCCCCCAAACAATTTAATTATTATACTTAAAGAAAAATGAATAAAAAGATAAACAGCAAATTACATGATTCAATAGTAAAATCACCTAGACCAAGGTGAGAATACTGAATAATTACAAATTTCAGGGTGGAAGAAGAGGTGGCATTAAAACAACAAAGGAATATATAAGCGGCCATTTTATTATACATAATCACTGGAAATTCCTATCTAGGGGAAATAATTATTTATTCCTTAAAAAAAAAACAAATAGGTAATTTAGCAGTTTTGTGTCTTCATTGATAACTCCAATTCATGAACCCATATACCCACATAAAGACAACATCACTCCTAACCACACATTTCATTGTAAGATGAAAAATAAAATAACAAAATTAAGAATAATTAAGGACAGGAGAAAAATTAGCTCCCCATACAAATTTATCATAGCCCTTAAACTAATGAAAACATAGTAAGTAAGGCATTCCAAAAATAACAAAAGTTGCTTGTTAAAGCATTGACTTTGATTGTGGGAATCCTGACATAATAGCAAAGGATTCTCAGTTATGAGGGCTTCTTTCTGAAAGTTTAAAATGCAAATTAATGTAAAATATGAGGCTCCCTCTTGCCTGTGGTTTGTCACACCCAACAGGGAGGGCATATAAAAGGCCCAGGACAGATGTTAGCATACACACTGAGAAAATTGATAACCTGCTCAACTGAAACCTCCATTCTCAACACTATGTGCTATTACAGCAACTACTATGGTGGCCTGGGCTGTGGCTACCGTGGCCTGGGCTGGGGCTACGGTGGGTATGGATTTGGCTGCTACCGCCCATCTTGCTGTGGCAGATACTGGTCCTATGGATTCTACTGAGAACTTCTAGAGCCATTCGGTCGGCAGAACTCCTCCTCCTGTGCTTTCCAATCATCCTTCCAGGGTTCTTCTTATACGTAATTTCTTTCTCTTTCCAATGGTGAAAATTTTATCCAAGAGTACTTCAACTTTAGCATATGACAAATTCAGCATGCTTCAACTTGATTGACCAAAGTCACATGTAATACCTCACGAGTCATAAAAATGTTTATGTTGGATATTGTATTCCTTCTTCCTTCATCTTCACTTAATAATTTTGATATGGAAAAAGTTTTTAAGTTGATGTTTCAATAAACTTTCTCATTCATTGCAACATGCTTCATTTTTATATTCAATTCTCTCTACCTTGCATAAGTGTGCATATGGGTGTATATATTTCATTTAAGGACACATGAAAAAAAACAGGGATCTTTACAGTTATTATAGCCACACATCTAGAGAACCTGGATGGTGAAATAATAATGCTGTTTAAAATGGTTTTGCTTGTCAGGTAAGAGGGAAACTGTTCACAGCAGTATAAAATGCAAGGCTCAGACAGGTTCTGTCCCTCATTCAACCTTTTGATCACTGGAAAATAAACCTCATTCAGATTAATGAATAAAATTACTTTTTGCTACCTGTTAAAAATACTAATTCATATATATATATATATATATATATATATATATATATATAAAACAGATTACCTAAAAGATGCTCTATAGATACTCCATAGCTAGACTTTACTCAATCCAACACTCACTGTGTTCTTCATTTTATCCTCACCAACGCCTCTTGTTCCCTCTGCCTGACTCCATGCTGAACAATACCAAATACATAAACTGTTACATTTACCTTAGGAAAATCTTAAAACAGAGTCTTGTCTACCTGCTGGTTTAGACTCTGCATAAGTGAAATTTTCTCTCTGTTTGTACAAAGCAGGTCTGCTCTCAACTGAAAGGAAAGGACAATGAAAAGTAGTCCCATGCCTTATGTATGACCTCTGCTATTGTTGGAAAATATCTGCAGCAAGTCCAGGCCAATTATAAGACCAAGGTGACTCCAGAAAATGAGGCAGAATTGTGTTTAAAGGAGCCTCAATCCTAGAATTGAGACATTAAAGAGATACATCTTTAGTACCACATCTGGGACAGTGGCATTTTACAGGATTGTGATACCCAAGAAGTTTAAGTCTGATAGATAAAGACAGAGAAAGAGAGAGAGAAAAGTAAAGGTGTTTGTGAAAGAGACAGAAAGAGGAGAAAAAAAAAGAGAAAAAAGAGAGGATAGAGAGAGAGATGTAGATGCAATGAAATGTTTACAATTGAAGAATTTGAGTGAAGAAGACAGAAATTCTGTCTACTGGTCTTATACTTTTTTATATAGAATATTTCAAAGTAAATTATACCAAACATTTTAAAAGAAAAGACAAAGTTCTGATCACCAGTTCTGCCTGAAATACTTCATGTGACTCTGAATCACTCCAATACTCTACATTTGATCTGGTTAAATTTTCATCCTCATATATTAAAGCTTTAAATGATGTATTGCTTATAGAAACAGCACTATTCACATATAAACATCAATGTTGGCTGTTTCCTGATGCTACTGTGCTCATGGCGATTTGTTTCCATATTATCTTCTTCGGATCACTCCTCTATTGTTTGAGGAAAAAGAGCTGAAAATCTACCATGCCTCTTAGTTGATGGCTCAGTGTCCGTAACTGACAATTGCATGCAAAAAGTCCCTGGCCAACCTCCCCCGCACACACCAGCTCCAACAAAGAGGATCATGGTTTTCCTTCTACATTACTGATTTTAGTATTTATGGTTCTGATTTTTCCTTTGAAGGCACAACAACTTGTTTCTACACTGATTTAGATCTCCTTCACTCCACATGAACACAAGGAACAATGTGAAAATGGAAATTTCATCTGGAGAAAGACCATTCAAGTAAGAGAGATGAAAAGAAGCAGAAAGTCTGAAAACTCGGATACCTATGAAAGAAAAATCGATCTGTATTTTGAGACATCTGTGCAAAAACTCCAGGATCAGATAGATTCACTGGTGAATCATTTAAGCCACTTAAGGAAAGCAGAAATACCAATTATACTAGTGTTCTTCCACAGAATAGGAAAAATGTAACACTAACAAAATCAAAACCTAATAAGGATATTGTAAGAAAGGGACTATTTCTGGTGAACCTAGCTATAAAAATCCGAAACAATATATCATTTTGAAACCAAATCCCATGAGCTGTATTCCAAAATTGCAAAATCCTAGATTGGTTTAATATATGAAAACTCAGTACAATTCATCACATTAACAAAAAAACAAAGAAAGTCATATGAAAATCTTAAGAGATTCAGATAAAATATAAAATTCAGCATGCATTCATGAACTTTTTGAAATCTCAGTAAACCAGGACTACAAAAGAATTTCTTCATTTTGATAAATGGTATCCACCTAAAATCAATAGCTAATACATAATACTTAATGCTGAAATACAGAATAATTTCCACCTGAGATTAGCAACAAGACAAGGATAACCCCAGCCGCAACTTAATAAAATTTTGTACCACTTTGATACAACTTTGTACCATCATTCAGTGACAGTGTAATACCACATAAATAAATAAGTACACACATGTAAGAGAGACTAGAAAGGAGAATAGAGACCTGTCATCATCAGCAAATTACATGATCATGTATGTTCCTAACACATGGTTCAAGTATAAGGACAAAGGCCAATGGAAAAAAAAGAGATTCTATAAACAGACTTAAATTTAACAAAGTAACCATATGTGTACTACTGAGATATCATAGCAGTATAGAAGATGAAAGGATTAACTTCATAACATATAATTTTAGATTAATTTGATAAAAATATATAAGAAAATCATCTTGATTCATACCTGGCACCAAAATAAGATGTGAGAATGTCTTGGTTAATAAGAAATAAGCAGTGATTTCTTCAACAGGATGCAAAGATCACTAGCTATAAAAATTTTTTTTTCTAAGATTTTATTTATTTGGGGATTCCTGGGTGGCTCAGTGGCTTAGCCTCTGCCTTTGGCTCAGGGCATGATCCTGGAGTCCCAGGATCGAGTCTCACATCGGGCTCCCTGCATGGAGCCTGCTTCCCCCTCTGTCTGTGTCTGTGCCTCTCTCAGATCAACAAGGCCACACACAGAGAGAGAGAGAGAGGCAGAGACACAGGCAGAGGGAGAAGCAGGCTCCATGCAGGAGCCCGATGCGGGACTCAATCCTGGGACTCCAGGATCACGCCCTGAGCCAAAGGCAGAGGCTAAGCCACGGAGCCACCCAGGAGTCCCATTTAAAAAAAAATAATAATAAATTGGACTTGATCAAAATTAAAGACTTCTTTTTTCTTGAGAGAGAGAGAGAGAATTTTAAGCAGGCCGCATTCCCAGGGAGAAGCCTGAAGTAGGGCTCAATCTCATGACCCTGAAATCATGATCTGAGCCCAAATCCAGTCAGACATTTAACCAACTGAACCACTCAAGTGTTCCAAGATATCTATTTCTAAAAGTGAAAAATCCACTGACAGAGAGAGAAAATCACATGATATATATCCAAAAAAATTTTTTGTGGAAAAATTAAAATGCCTGCAAATCTTTAGACAATGACACAAAACACAATTAAAATGGCCAAAAATCTGAACAAGCATTTTACAGCAGACCATACCAAAAGATGACCAACTTATTAGAACAAGAAAATGCAGATTATAACCACAACAAAAGAGCACTGCATACCCATCAAAATGACTAAAATTAAAGAGACTGATAATACCAAGTAATTTTGAGAATGTGTAGCAACTGGAATTCACAAACATTATGGGTGAGCATGTAAACACACAACTGCTATGTAAACTGGCAGCATCTAAAAATGCTAAACACACACATTCCCTCAATGCCAGCATTTCCACTCTAACAAAAATGATGACTTGTGTCCAGCTCAGTTATCTTGTCCCTTCCACATATTCCCAAATCTACATATGTAAACTCTAAATTTTTAGACAGCCTTCTGAGAAACTGAAGTTATTTTTTAGAAAATGAACCACCAGGGGAACCTAGGTGGCTCAGGCACTTAAGCATCAGACTCTTGATTTTGACTCAGGTCATGGTCTCAAGATCATGAGATTGAACCCTATGTTGGGCTCACACTGAGCATGGAACCTGCTTAAGAATCTCTCTCTCTTGGTCCCTCCCCCAACTCATTCTCTCTTTCTCCCCCACCTCTCAAAAATTAAAAAAAAAAAAAAAGTCAACAAACTAAAACTTGAAGAAAGAACTGAATGCTCTTGTCACACCAAGTCACCAGAACGCATCATATCAAGTAAATAAGTATGAGTAAGCATGGGCCACAAAAAGGAGGGGAGGGGAATCTCTAAAAGTACATGATTTCATCAAGGTTATTTTGACATCAAAGCAAAATAGGCTTGGTAATGAGGGTCTTCACTTAGTCTACTGATTCAGAAGGACCTCCAATGCCTTCTAATGGCTCCTAAATGTCATTCAAATGTTTTTCATTGATGGAATTTGATGCATAATCTTATTTTGTAAGGCATATTGGGGAATGTAATCCCTGGGCTTTCAGACCTACTGTTACTTGGGAGTGGGGAGTGAATAATAAACTGATCATCTCCCTTAAATTAATCACATTTTTAAGAGTAATTGCTTTTCAAAATTGAACAAAAATGTCTTATTAAAACATATGATTTAATTATGGGATGCTTGATATAATAGCAAACCAAATCTTATGAACTCTCTTTTCCTAAGTAAACAAAAGAATCAGTAAATTTTTATGGTAAAAAGTTATTTTAAATGATTAGCCCAGCAATTTCTGTGGTTTGCCCCATGCACCACTGACTGTGATGATGGCATTTAAACTAAGAATAATTTCCTGCTCCTCAACTGGACCTTCCATTCATAACATCATGTGTTACTATAACAAGTATTATGACAGTCTAGGCTCTCGCTGTGGTTGTGGCAGGTATGGGTAGAGCTGCTGCTACCCACCATCGTGCTGTGCCAGATTCTGGTCCTATGGATTCTACTGAGAATTTCAGCCTGTTGGACTCATCCTGCTGCCAGTAAAGATGACCTTAGAATTTCTATTATATTTTTAATGCAGAGTACACTCATTTTAGGCTACCAGGAGAAACATAGTTCATACTTTGACACAATATCTTTGTTGATTAAACTGTTGGAATACCTTAAATTTTATATTTTGGAAAGATGCTTTTGCTTTGATATTGCATTTCCACCATATTTCCACATGAATTCTGATTTAAAAACATCTATAAGAAAAAAGTCTTAGTTTGTTTTTCAACAATCTATTTCACATTACGTGCAGTGTTTTCTCATGATTTTTGCATGTTCATGTATATTTAACAGATGATGGGGGTGAAAATAAAGAATAACGGAGCAACAGAAAGACAGCCTGAGATGGTAGTGATGAGAAAAAGAAAAAAATCCTACTGCCTTTGGTATTCTCCTGAGTGTTATATTTTGCCTAAAACAACAACAATTAGTCTCTATCCAGACTCCATATTAAAATTTTCAGTGATCAGAGCAAGAATTGAAATGGTGGTCCACATATTACATATCTAAACACATCAAACTTACAGTCTAAAGATGAGCCCAGTGCTTCAACCAGAAAAAAATACCACATTAGATATGATCTAAATACTACTCTACCATAATAAATTTCATAATGATTTTCAAAGCAAGGTTCTATCTTGAAATTTTCTGACTCCTTGGAGTTCTGCAAACAGCACCTAAAAGTGTTGGTCTTTGGCTTACAATATGCCACCTTCTCTTTCTATGTCTGTCACTGCTGGTGGAAATGTGAAATGGTACACCACTTTGGAAGAAACTTTGGCAGTTTCTTACAAAATTAAGCATACTCCTAGTACATAATACAGCAATCACACTACTTGTCATTTACAAAAGGAGTTTAAAACTTATGCCCGCATAAAACCCTGCACATGGGTGTTTATAGCAGCTTTATTCATAATTGCCTAAATTTAAAAGCCACTGGGATGCCCTTCAGTAGGTGAATGGATAAATAAACTGCAGTACATTCAGACAATGGGATATTATTCAGTGCTAAAAAGAAATAAGCTATCAAGCCAGAAAAAGACATGAGGGAAGTTTAAAGGCATATTAGTACATTAAAGAAGTCAATCTGAAAAGCTACATACTGTATGATTATACAACAACCAGATGACATTATGGAAAAGGCAAAATTACAGAGACCGTAAAGAGATCTATAGTTGCTAGGATGTGGGAGCAAGAAAAGAACAAATAGATGGAGCACAGAAAATTTTTAGAACAGTGAAACCACTCTCTATGATACCCTAATGGTGGACACATGTCATTATGCATTTGTCCAAATTCATAGAATGGACAATACCAAGAGTCAACTGTAACAAAAAGTATGGAGTTGGGTGATTTTGATGTGTCAATATATGTTCTTCATTTATAACAAATGCACTATTTTCATGGAGAATATTGATAGCGTGGGAGACTATGCATGTATAGGGGCAGGCAACATATGAGAAATCTCTATACCTTATCCTCGATTAGCTGTGAACCAAAAAGTGCACTAAAAATTGTTTTAATAAAAAATTTAGCAGCAAATTTTTAAAAACAGGGGCTCTTTCAGTCTCTGTTTTTGGCTGTCCCCCAACACCACACAACTGAACTCCATTATTTACTACAGTGTCTGTAGAACTAATTTTTTTTCTTTATATTGGTTTCTCCTGCATCCAAAGCTTCTCATCCCAAAGATAACAGAAAGTCTACCATGATTATGGATAGTTATTTGGTGCACCTTCTTGACATTCTTGTCCAAAACTACTCCAGGAAAATTTTCCTTCTTACTTTCTCAGGATTCAGCAAACTGGACCATGGTCTTCCCTCTTCTTCTGACATTGGGTAGTTTCAACATTTTTTTCCACATACAATATTTCTTTTTAATGACCCTAACTTCCCCTTAAACCCAGTAAACTGAAACAATGGGAAAATGAAATTTTAGTTATTTTATATGATTTGTAAGAAATTGAAACATTTCATCCAAAAGGTATGTATATAGGCAATGAAGTTTTTTAGAATTACAAAACAATGATGCTGACTATGTGACCAACCAACTTACATGGCTAACTACCATTTTTAAACTGCAAATTTCTATTAATAATTGGGGGTAAATTCATTATATATTTATAAAACACTGAGTATTTTATGTTCCAGAGAAATTCTTTGTATGTTTCACTGTCACAAAAGTCAATTAAATCAAAACTATTCTATTTTTGACCATGGGATGCCAAAACTTCTTGAAATGCCCTTACACAAATTACTTCATCTCAATTTACGAACAAGAAAATAATGTTACCAAAAGTTGTATAATTCACTGCTTTAAATATCATCACATCAGAGACCCTCAATAAATATTTGTTGAATGGACAAATTAATAGTTAGTAATCCATTAAGAACCATGTTAGAAAGAAGGGTTATTGACATATACACATAAGCCTACCGCCACGTGTCAGTGCCCAAAGATGATATAAATTGTATTTCTTATGGTGTTAGAGATAACTTAGGTGCAGCATTAGTAGAAAGTGGGGGCTCACTTTGTCTTTCACATGATCTTCTTGTGGCTAGGAATAGGGCAATGATGCAGGAACATGCTGATCACTCTGAGGCTCAACCAAGAGACCAACCAGAGAAGATTGGTATAAACACTTCAAAATGGAAAAATAAAATAAAATTATTTCTTAGAACATGTAAACTGTCTTTTATTAATTCATTTTCATGTTTATATATGACATTATCTTTGAGTGACATTGCATATGCACTGCCTCTTACCTAGGTTTCTTTCCCTTGGAAACAGCACTGGACATCTCTCCTTTCATGAGACATCTCTTCCTTCCCTCCCCGGTGTAAGTATAGAGCACAGCAACTTTTAGAGATTAACATTCATTTTAATGAAAACCTTGGAGTTCCTCTGGGTAAAGATTTGGTCTTTCCAAAGGAAGAATTTCTCTCTGTGTGCATGAATCACCTCCCACCCAAGATGATAGGTAAGCAAGATCAAGCTGGCCCTCATTTTACATGAAACACTCTGTGTAGACCGGTCATACAGCAAGGTGCATGGTAGAAATCTAACAAGGAAGGGACTAGTGGTAGAAGCCCAGTATCTACACTGGGATTTTTGGTCTAAGTCCTCCACAGAATCTTCTCAAGGACAGTAAGGTTTTATACACTAATGCAGGAAATTCAAGAACTTTCTCTGTTTTACTAATAAGAAATTATATTTCAGATGAGGTAAATAAACCACAATATATAAGAAAATCATATTTATATGTAAAGCCCAAGTTTCATTATAATAGAAAACTCATCCAAATATAGTCAATGTCAAATTTCCCAATATTTCACAATACTGAACATGAGTTAAGTGATGACTTTGTAACACTAGGAATATATATTCAGCCTGTCAATCACAAATAATAACTAGGATTATCTTGAGCAAAAAACAACTTTATTTTCTGCTAAGAAAAGAGGACAGGGAATTTGCAGACTTGTGGCTGGAGGTAACATCCCTATTCTTTGTACCCACGTACCCTTTTATTCATAACTGGATATCTGATTATGGAAATGATTATTAGCAAAGTCAAACCTTTTGAAAACAGATTTCCATATTTTATAGCATCACATGAAATTGATCCTATACTTCAAAGTAATTAAATTTAGAGTGAGAATAGCTTTTGGAAATTGGATATGAATTTTTTGTTAAAAAATGATATGATTGTAAAAAAAAAATGATATGATTGTACGAATCATTACACAATAACAAATCTTTGCTTAAGGGGCCTCCTTGCCATAAGAAATAAGTACTGAATAGATCTACAGAAAGTTATCTTATGATATGAGGCAAACATATCGGAATGCCTAAATAATTCAGTCAGTTAACTGTCTGCCTCTTGATCTCAGTTCAGGTCTTGATCTCAGGGTCCTAAGTTCAAGCTCCACATTGGAATCCACAATGGGCATGGAGCCTACTTAAAAACAAAATGAGGTAAACATACTGACTTTAGTTTTTTCCATATACAGCTGAGGGTGTATAAAAGGCCCAATGCACATGGTGACATTCAGACTCCTCTTCAAGTAGACCTTCTTCTCCTGGAACCATGTGCTACTCTGACAGCTGCCTTCAGCCTGGGCTGCAGCGATGGTGGCCAGATGTGGCTATGGCTGTGGTTATCCTGGCTATACTGTTGCTATACATTAAATGTTTGTGTATCCAAGAATTCATATGTTTAAATCATAACTCCCAGTGTGATGATATTAGGAGGTAAGGCCTTTGGGAGGTGATTTGTGCCCTCATAAAAGAGACCCCAGACAGCACCCTCACCACTTTCCTCCATATGAGGACACGATGACAAGACAGCCAATCATTAACCAGGAAGCAGCTCTTCACCTGACACTGAATTTGCCAACACTTGATCTTGGGCTTCACAGCCTTCAGAACCATGAGCCCAGTGCTTCCTGAAGAACCATGAGGAACAAATGTTTGTGATTTAAGCTCCCGGTCTTTGATACTTTGTTATAGTGGCCTGAACAGACTAAGAAGTCGGATGGGGATATGCCTGCTGCTACATATCTTGCTGTAGCAGATACTGGTCCTATGGGTTATAGTGACAATCTTTCTGAGGAAGTCAGCCTGAATTCCTCTTCCTTTGATTCAGGAATCCAACCTGAAGATTCCTGGGTTCCAGAGTTATTTTGGTAAATCCGTTATGATCCAATGGCAAATATATGCTAAGAAACATTGGAAAAAGAAGATTCAGATTGTCCAAACTTCAACTGACCAAAATCATCTGGGTTATCCTACATCTTAAAGATAGTTTCCTTAATTGGGGCACCTGGGTTGCTCAGTCAATTAAGCATCAGATACTTGGTTTCCATTCAAGTCATGATCTCAGGGTCCTGGAATCAATGCAGAGCCAGCTTGAGGATTCTTTCTCCCTCTGCCTCTCCCTCCACTCATGTGCTCTCTCTCCCCCATGTCTCTCTCTAAAATAAATAAATAATTTTTTAAAAAAGAAAAAGATAATTTCCTTTATTATTGGTAATGTTATCTTTTTGTTAAAATCTTAACCCAATAGCTGTCATGTGAGAATGTTTTGTGTTTATTTTTTAATAAACCTTTCCATTGGTAAAATTACTTGTTGCCATTTTCACTTATTACTGTCACTTTTGTGTTTATTCACGTTGTGAGTTTGAGGGTTTATTTGAAGTCACTACATTACCTTTGTTGCTCTTTTTCATATGACCATTGTAAAATCTGTTCTTTTCACGTGCATTCACAAAATGCTTCTCTCCACACCTCATCAAGTTAAGCTTCACAGTAAACTATTATCCCTTTTTCTCTCAAATATTCCAAAATGCCTCAAGCTGTAGAATTTTTCTTCCTCCCCAGAGGTGGCACAGTATCATTCAAGTTGTGTGGCTGAATGATTCACATGTGTATGGCTACTCCTCTTCAGTTAACAGGTAAAACATTGGAACCTATCCCTCATCTTGTGTCTACAGGTAGGATGAGCTGTCTGTCTTCATGTCTGTGAGAATCTGTAAGAACCGACTCATGGTTACCATCTTGGAAACCAGGTCTAAGTGAACTCTGGACCACTGCTTTCTCACTTTTATCAGTGATAGCTAAATTTTGTATTCCTAACTTCTCTTCCAAAGACATGACAATTACATATTTTTCTCACTAATTTTGGCTTTCTCCCTAAATCTAACAGGAATCTGAAATGCCAATTTCCCTGGGCTGTATTTGAAATATACCTTTATAATCACATGTATGTTTTTGATTAATTTTCATAGACCATCAAAGTACATTGGGAATTGAAAACACATACCCAATTAGAAAGTGACAAATTGGGATGCCTGGGTGGCTCAGTGGTTGGGCCTCTGCCTTCTGCTCAGGATGTGATCCCAGAGTTCCGGGATCAAGTCCCACAATGGGCTCCCTATAGGGAGGCTGATTCTCCCTCTGCCTATATCTCTGCCTTCTCCCTGTGTCTCTCCTGATAAATAAATAAAATCTTTTTTTAAAAAAAGTGACAATTTAGCAATGTCCATTAAACTAGAAAATTGCTTGCCTTGAACTATGCAAAGAAATTTTTTAAAAAACATTATTTAGCATTTCAATATGAAAAAATAAATCATCTACTTAATTATTTTTTTGGAATTGTAAGGACATTCAGTTCTTGTCCTTGAACAATCAAATGTCCTTGCAAAATTTCCATAGGTCCATGCTAAGACATGAACTAATTCCTTGAAAGACATAAATTACCAAAACTCACACAAAGAGAAATAGATAACTTTAACAGCCCTTTATGTATTAAAGAAATTGAATCAACAATCACTAATCTTTCATAAAGGAAAGCACTACGCACAGATGTTTTACTGGTGAACCATAGCAAAAAAATCAAGAAGGAAACTATACCAATTATCTATAACATATTTCAAAACATGTAAGCAGAGGAAGCACTTCCTAACTTATTCTAAAATACCAGCCTTATCTTAATACCTAAATCAGATAAAGATATTTTAAGAAAGGGAAATTAAAAAGCAATTTCTTGGGGCATCTGGGTGGCTCAGTTGATTAAGTGTCTGACTCTTGATTTCAGCTCAGGTCACCATCTCAGGATTGTGAGATGGAGTCCCAGGTCAGGCTCCATGCTGAGTGGGGAGCCTGTTTAAGACTCTCTCTCTCCCTCTCCCTGTGCTCCTCTCCACATGTACGTTCTCTCTCTCTTAAAAAAAAATAATTTAAAATTTAAAAAATAATAAAAAGCAATTTCTTCATGAATCTAGCTGCAAAAATCTTCCCAAAAAAAGTTAGCAGTTCAATTACAACAATGTGTGAAAAGACTATCTATTATTATATGATTGCAATTTTATAACATTCTGGAAAAGACACAGCTAGACATATGGTAAAAAGATCAGTGATTTCCAGGGGTTCAAGTGGAAAGGAAGGACAAGAATGGGGAGTTCTCCTAGGGAGTGAAACTATTCTGCATGTTATTGTACTGGCAAATACATACCACTATTCATTTGCCCAAATCTGTATAGGTTTACAGCACAAACAGTGAATCTTAAGCAATTTTTAAAAAAGTATTTTTGGAGAACAGGGGATTCTAGAATGGAATAGAGAATATTACAAAATCACCTAACTATATTACAATTACATGAAACATTCTCACAGAAGCAAGTAGGGGAAAATGTTGCTGACTTAAGTATCTTTAGAAATGAGTGGAGGACGTAAGACCAAAGGCAAAAGAAACTGTACATCAACCAATTAATCAATTCCATCTAAGCCAGTTCACAGATTCAGAACTTCTTGAATGAATGGAAGGCAGGTCCCTTGAGGAAGGTCTCTGCCACATTGTCCAAAAATTATACTGTGTAAGTCTTCCCTTCAGCATTCCTCAAAAGGACTCATGACAATTTACTGGTGACAGTAACAATTGACTAATGACAAGTGACAATTTTAGTGACAGTGCACCAAGGAAGGGAAAAGTACTGGAATTTTCAGGGATTACCTGACTCTGGCTCTAAAATGACACTAACTTTTTGAGTTCCCAAATACCATTATGGTCCAGTCAAATGATTAATGGAGCTTTAGCTTAGATGTATCTCATAATGGGCTCAGTAAATCCATGAATCCTCCCTGTGAGTATGCATTGTTAGCAAAGATATATTTATAACTGGCAGGATCTGCACATTGAATCCCTGGAGTGAGGTCTATTATGGTAAAAAAAAAAAAAAAAAGAAAAGAAAAAAGAAAGAATAAAACCACTAGAGCTTCCTCTTTCTACCAAAATAGTAGATCACAAACAATAGTTTATTTCTGGAAAAATTAAGTATATTAATACTACCTGTAATAATTTCCCAAGGCTGATGTAACAAAGCACCATACATTGGTAACTGAAAGCAAGAGAAATTTATTCTCTAATAGTTCTGAACACCAAATATTCAAAATTAAAGTGCCGGTGAGGCCTGCTCTTTCTGAAGGCTCTAGAGGAGAATCCTTTCTTGTCTCTTCCTAGCTTCTGGTGATTGCTGGCAATCCTTGGTTTTCCATGTCACATCACTTGAACATTACTCCCAATTTCTGCCTCCATTGTTATATGACATTACCCTGTGTGTCTCTGTGTCTACACGTGGCCTTCTTATAAGGACATTAGTCATTGGATTTAAGGTTTACCCTAATTCACTATGACCTCATCTTAGCTTGATCACATCTACAAAGACTCTATTTCCAAATAAGGTCACATTCACAGTTACTAGGGGTTAAGATTTCAACATATTTTTTGAGGGGACACAATTCAAGACATGACACTGTCATTAAAGTGTATAAATTTCAGGGGTTGTGATTTCAAATTTTTATTCAATTTGTCTCTACAAAATGTAGATGGATTCAGAGGAATGAAAATGAGTAATCATAAACTTAATCCACTGGTGACTTCAAATGTAGGTTTGATCTCAGATATTATTTCTTTGCTGAAGCAAATGTACACACCCTCTAGAATATGGTTTGCATTTTTTGTGGTCTGACAGAGGGTTTTTACTGTATCCCTGCAAATAGAGAACAGCAATCAGCTTGCTTTCAGCAGGCAGGACCAGTAATGCTTTTGAACCACCCCACTTCAGAAGTGTGCTGATTCTTCAGCCCTCAGGCACAAACTAGTCTGCAGACAATTTGACTCTGCATTCCAAAGGACATCATTTTGTCCACTATATTGATAATATGATGGTCATTAGATCCAGGAAACAGAGACTAGAAACTACTCTGAACATCTTGATAAGATCCATGACTGACAGAGGATGGGAAATAAATCCTACAAAAATTTAGGTTGCCTCAGTGAAATCTCTAAGAGTCCAGTGACCTGGATGAAGAACAAGTTGTTACATTGTCATCGCAAGAAACACAATACTTATGGCCTCTTTAGATTTTCATGGCAACATCTTCCTCATTTGGACATGCTACCTGTTATCATTAGGAAAGTGATAAAATGGCTCCTGTTTTGAGTGAGTTAAGACCAAGAGAAATTTCCAAGATGATCACAAGCTGTTGTACATACTCTGGTGTTCCTTGGTCTTTATGAAATGACAGGTTCCATTGTACTTAAAGTGTCTATGGAAGATAAGGATGGTATTTGGAGGCTTTTATAGGTCTGTATATGTGAATCACAACACAAGATTTTAGGATTTTGGAGCAAATTTATGATATCCTCTGTGGATTTATACTATCCTTTGAAGAAACAGCTTCTGGCTCATTATTGAGCTCTTGACCATGGGACACCAAGTTACCATGTGACTTGAACTGCTCATTATGAACTATAGATATTGTCTGGGTTTCTAAGCCACAAATATGAGTATACACAGCAATTCCTCCATCATCACATGAAAGTAGTATATATGAGATTGGGCTTGAATAAGTTCAGAAGCAAATAAATTATAGAGGCAAGTAGATCAGATTCCATGGCTTCCACCCTGCAGAGTTGTCTTTCTCAATATACATCTATGGATAGATGCAATTTTCCCTGTTGAAGGAAGAAAAATATTAGTCCTGGCTAACAGATGTTTTTGCCAATATAGTGACATCACATAATAAAAATGGATGGTTGCAAGACAACAGTGCAAATTATACATGGCCCTAGAGGATAGTAGTAAAGGAAAATTATCAATTTTTTCAAGCATAATGCCCAGATCAATCTATCTCTCAAAATTTAAGTGTACATAAAGATGCATGATATCTACAGAGCCAATATCCCTAAATAAAAAATTAATAGTAATGACCTCTGTCAGATTCAACCTCAAAAAGACCTACTCTATGTTCTTATGAACTTAGAGGCAAATAAAATTGTCAAAGTTTTTCCCATCTGCAAAGAAATGTGCACATTCTTGTGTAGGTATAGGGTAATAATTAGACAACTTTTTGAAGGAACAGAGAAAGGGAAACTATATATACGTCAAAGTGATATTATTTTTGAGAGAACGCAGCAATACAAAAACCACAAAGTAAAATGTGATTGGAGTGGGTGGTAGTTTGGACAGAAAATATATTATTTGCTCCTAAGATTTATATAGATAACATCCCAGCTGTGTTGATTAAATCTGCATATAAGATGAAGGGTATTATTAGCAAAATCATCGGAGGAAAAAGGCATTTGCCTTCTCCACGTGATGTCATACAGCATGGTTACAAAGGTTAAATTCAGCATCAGTGTGAGCAAGGTCATTGAATTCAGCATTTTTTTTTTTCATTTAAAGCTCATCAACTATTTGGGAAGATCTAAGCATCCAAAGAAAATAATCTCAACTTTAATGCATATGTGGCCTTTTTTTATCTTAAAAAATGTGATTAATGAGATTTTTTTTTAAGTTGAAAGAGAGAGAGAAAGCACGTGTGCTTGAGTGGGGGGGAGGGACAGAGGGAGAGAATCTCAAGCATGTTCCCCACTGAGTATGGAGCTCAACACAGACAGAGCTCTATCCCATGACTCTGAGATCATGACCTGAGCCCAAATCAAGAGTCAGACGCTTAACCAAATGAGCCATCCAGGCATTCCATGATTAATGAGATTTTTAAATACAAATTGGTCATCTGTGGGTGTCAGGAGGATCCGCAGTTTGCCACACCTACACTATGGCTGCATAAAAGACGCTAGTTTTTAATATTTCTACTTGCTACATTCACTCTTTTATCTCAGGCTAAAAGCTTAAATCCTGACAATATACTACCACAGCAACTATGATAGAGATCTGGGCTCTGGGTGTGGTTATGCCTGTGACTTTGGTGCCTTGAGAATTTGGGGCTGTGGCTGTAGATGTGGCTGTGATAGGTATGGATTTGGCTGCTGACACCAAATTGTTACTTGTCCCTGGGCATCAACTGAATAATAGCTGCTTTTAAATCTATCCTCTTGTGTGACAGCAATTCTGTCCCACAGAATCTTTTTATTCACCTGTTTTAGTCAATTTGCATTGTTTTTTTTTTAAGATTTTATTTACTTTTTGTTCATTAGAGGCACAGAGAGAGAGAGGCAGAGACACAGGCAGAGGGAGAAGCAGGCTCCATACAGGGAGCTCGACATGGGGCTCAATCTGGGGTCTCTAGGATCACGCCCTGGACCAAAGGTGGTGCTAAGCCACTGAGCCACTGGGGCTGCCCTCAATTTGCATTGTTAATAATCCAATTTAATCCCGGACAACCAGCATAGATTATTATATTCATGATATATCCACTTCTGTGTCCTAGATTAACTACATTTTTCTCTTTCAACCTGATATTTCTTTCATAATTATTTGGTGTATTTCATGAGTAGGAAACTCTAGGTTCATTTTTTTATTATTATTATTAAACTTACTCTGGTGTAGCCAATGTTGCATTTTCCTTTTCTTTTGTTTTTCTTTTTTTTAATTCATTACTTAAGGACACCTGGGTGGCTCAGTGGTTTAGCAGCTGCCTTCAGCTCAGGTTGTGATCCTCAGGTCCTGAGATCGAGTCCAACGTCAGGCTCCCCACAGGGAGCCTGCTTCTTCCTCTGCCTATGTCTCTGCCTCTCTCTGTGTCTCTCATGAATAAATAAATAAAATCTTTTAAAAATTAAATAAAATAAAACTCCTTACTTATTCACTTGTTCAATAAATGTTTATTAAATAATTGATACATGAGACTCCCTGTTAGGTCCCAGGGTTACAGATGTTAAAAGATGTGTTAGATTGGAAAACAAGTATGTAAACAAGCGTGAATACTACAGAGGGGAAGCCTCATGTCTGCATCCAAAAAAGAGAGATCTCAGATCAAATGGAGGACCAAATATGTTCTCATTAAACATTACATTTGAATTAATTCTTGATGGAGGAGAGCTATATGAAGGAGGCAACATGTGTGACGAGCAGGGTGAACAGGTGTGCACACATGGAAAAAGTATTGAATTGCAGAGCTGGAAACTGATATTATCCCTAGAGAGTAACAGACAAAAGAAAGTGGCAAAAATTTAGGCCCTGAGCAGGTAAGGGAAATCAGAACATCGAAGCCATATATCTCTTGTTTTAGGTACACTAGATACTGTGATATTTTCCACTAGAGACTTATGTTTTTTAAAAATTATTATGGCAGCTAACTGAAAGTTGGCTGAGGAGTATGGCCATAGAACCCAAGACCATTCAAGAGGCTATTCAAGTAGTTCTTAATTCAAGAGGTCTAAATGTAAAGAAGCAGCAACTAAGATCCTAAATAGAGCCTCACCAAATAGGCATTTAAGAAATGTTAAAGGTTTTGTTTGTATGGTGTAAAAGTGAAGGATAATAAAGAATAAAAAGGAGTGCAAAATGAGCTCCAGATTGGAAGTTCAGTAATTGATGGATTGTGAAGCTAAGAGCAGATGCACGTTGGGGCTGGGAGCTCTTGAGGGACCATCAGGACGGAGATCTGAAAACTCAGTTGAAATCAGATATAGGGATCCCTGGGTGGCGCAGCGGTTTGGCGCCTGCCTTTGGCCCAGGGCGCGGTCCTGGAGACCCGGGATCGAATCCCACGTCGGGCTCCCGGTGCATGGAGCCTGCTTCTCCCTCTGCCTGTGTCTCTGCCTCTCTCTCTCTCTCACTGTGTGCCTATCATAAATAAATAAAAGTTTAAAAAAAATTAAAAAAAAAAAAAAAAAAAAAAAAGAAATCAGATATACGTTGGTGTTATCTGTGGAAGGCTCAAGTGAAACTATTTAGTGGCAGTGTGCTGTAAAAATCTGGAACTCAAGAGACAACTAAGTTTGAGAATTCAAAGCAGTTGGATAAAGGTGTTAGTAACTTGAGAAATACAGTATCCCAATATTCAGAAGTGAACAGAAGAAAAGAATTGTAGTACAGACAGGCAGTAGGCAAAAGGTAAGTAGTGACTCAGGAAGAAGTTGTCTTGGAGACATCAAGGACACATACATTTCCTAGGAGGGCATTGTCAGCGATCACCTTTTCATTCCAATGTTTATTCTTTCACCAAGTATCTCTAGAGTAGTGATATGTATTTTGACACTGAGCTAGATCCTGGCAATTAAACAGCCAATGAGATGAGCACATACTCTGCCCTCATGGAAATTATAATCAAGAGGAGATAATGCCATACCATAAAGGCAATTACAATAAAAGAGGCTTTAGTGATCACTTAGAGAAAGTCTCTCCAGCCCTCCAAGTCTGGGAATGGACCCCAAACTCCATCCACATAGTTACCAAAGAAGCAGACATTTTAAATATGATCCCTATGCTCGACTCCAAATCTTGAACAGCTGGACCAGAAAATTCCCAAGATTTGCAAACAGAGGCTGATTTTTTTTTCTACTTAATGGGGCTCTAAGGACTAACATGGGATCTATTAGCAGCTATGTTTTATTCCTCAACAGAGTGCCCATTTAAAGCTCATTTAAGGTACCTACATAAGTAATCCTGACTAATCCCTATGTGCTTTACTCAGAGACACTTGATGGAAAAGCTTGTTTAACTTTTATAGGCTGGCACCTCAGAAGGTGGTCTATTGTCAGGTCTAAATAGGCTCATCACCCCAACAGAACTGGGTGAGTGAGCCTGAAAACCAGCATCACTCTCTAAATTGACACATTGACCTCAAAGGCTCTGCTATGTTATGTCATGATTTGCTTATTTACCTCAGTATTACAGAATCCTGATTTGCTCTGCTCTGCATGGAAGTAGATAGAGATGTCATTATGATTGAGTCATCATGCAGAATCTATAAGCCATGAGAGTAAGTAAATTGTAACAGGAAACTTAAAACGTTCTGATAGTTTGAAAATCGAGCACCATTAAGCACCAGAAGGGACATTTTTGCTAACATCGTGGTAGTGATGAGGAGTTGGAAGTGGTCTCTGAAGTAACATACAACATCTCAGTAACATACAATAGCACAGAGCAAAATTTCTGGCTTGGTGGCTGAAGGCAGTGGCAAAAGTTAGGCTTTGACTAGATTGAAAGGAAATGTAGTGATGGCCAGGACACTGAATTTGTTCTAATCCCTTTTAAACAACCTTACAATTCTAAATAGCTGTGGAAGTAAATGACATTTGGTTCCCGAGCAGAGAGATTTTATTCCAGTTTCCTATATGGGTTAAAGAGCACTGCAAAGAGATTAGCTGATCTATAGCTCCAAAAAGAACAGCTGAAAACAGTTAAAGCATTAAATGTTTATGTTTATTTACTTATGTATATCTTATGTATTTTATATGTGTATATTCAGAAAGGAAGAGAGGGAGAAATCCATATGCTGGATAATTTATCATATGGTTATCTGGTGGGGATAGCAGTAGCATAAACATAACGTCTTATGTTGGGTGGGTGGGATTAGGAGAAGGTCAGAAAGATGAGAAATAAAGAAAAAATAGAAGCTGAAATGAAAAAAAAAATTCCCAAAATGAAGAGCATATCATTTATATACTTATATGTATGTGATATATAATAGAGATTGTATCTATTGACTTATAGCATATCCAAAATCATATCAGGATAAAAAAGGCAAAGTCCCAATAAATATAGTATGATCCCCTTTTGTTTGAAATCACAAACTCCAAACCCTATATGCACATAACTATTAGTAAAGACAAAAGTGTGTATGGTTGTATGAGGGAGGAGAATGTAATAGAAGGTCACCTGGGAGGGATGGTATGTGTGGGCAGTAGGATGGGAGATAATTAACTTGATCATTATATGTATTTGTATTGCTTCACTTATTATTACAAGCATATATTATCTTGTGAATAAAGATAACATCAAATAGAGAAAACATTTAAAAACCGAAAGCACTCTTAAGGTAATAGAAAACCAAATCATGCACCCTTACAATTGGAAGAAGCTTTAGAGAACATGGCTTTATTTAACCCTTGCTACAAGGCTTGCAAACCCTTGGTTTGCGATTTATTTGTCGGTGTTTACTATAGCTGATTTTAACATTTACTTATAAGCAGTTGGCATTCCACCTTTAATTAATTTACTTATATTTGGCCTACCTTGTGTATATATCCTGAAGAGAAAGGGCTACTTGCTCACAGCTCTCCAAGCAAGTCTTAGCATATAATAGTCACAACACCCAAACAAATGAGGTAAGAGGGATGTAATGATAATGCAATCATAAATTTTTAACAAACATACTAGACTTTAATCCCAGAGAGAGATTTCTTGTCTTTATTAGCACCTAATTCCACCATATTGCAATGGCATATAAGAAGGCCCAAGATTATTTTAGGAGACATAACACAATAATTTGAATTTATATGCAGCTGCCCAGAAACAAAATGAGATGCTGTGTAAAGCCCCCCAAGGAGCTGCCTGCTATTATTAGTCAGGTAAGATGACACTTTTATTTACTGACTAAAACACAGTTCTATATTCTCGTGCCCTAATGACCAGACTGATACATGGTTTATTAGCTTTTTCTATAAATTCTGATAGAGACAAAAACAGGACTACAGAGAAAAGTTCTGGACAGCAAGTGGGAGAAATAAACGACTGTGATCTTCGGGTAACCTAACCTTCCATCACATTCCTTGGACAGGTGGAAGAAGGAGGTGTACTACCTCAGCAGCTATTGAAAATAGATGATAGGGATCTGAGTGCATGCTAGATGCTTTGTTTCAAAGGTCTTTTCTGTTAATTTTTGGTAGAATACTATAGAAAATCATTGGAGAACTACTCATATAGAGACTCTGTCTGCTATAATAAGCAATAATCAACCTAATTTAAAAAAATTCTTGACCTGAGATATCACAATATTCCTCCCATTTTGAGTGAATCGAGGATTCGTTCATTTGGGGACACAAATATACATTGAGTTGGGTCTGTGTGCATGGTCTCAGTACTTACACGGGCTTTGTGCATGGTCTTAGTATCTATAATTATCCTCATCACTGTATGTTGCACTTTCTCTTGCCATGTTCGGTATATCTATATATTACAGGTAGCATAAGGAAAGAATACTTCTGTTTTTAATTTTTTTCTTTGAGAAATGAAAAAGATATGGGTAAGTCCCTGTGAAGTCAACCATAAAATCCAAAAAAGGAAAATATACAGTGAAAATCTACAAAATCTTCAATGCCACAGGGAAAAACATAACATGTGGGATATGGGAATTGACTTCCAGTGACCTACAACCCATTTAAACAGGCAAGTTTAACACAAAATAGAAAATGTGCTTCAAAATGGTTTATAGCACAGCATAAAGGTAAGTGTGAAATGCAGTATATTATAGACCATAAATGCCACAGTATTCATAACTCTAGTGAATTTCAGTGAGGAGTGTGATGCTTCATAGAAGGTGAAGGGAGGGGGATTAGGAACAGAATTGGAGGAATGAGAATTATTTAGATTAAAAGAGATTTGGAACTACTGGGCAATACATGTCTGCTTACTACACTGCATCACCTATGACACATTCTTGCCAAAGTATTAACTCTGGATCAAACTAAGACCTAATATCTAGTGTACAATTTATACAAAATTCATGATTTAGAGAAACAAGATAATATCATGAATAAACAAGCAAATCCATATCATAGGGTATTCTATGGGGCAACTGCTGATTTCTTAAAATCAATAGTATCAAATGCTGATTCTGAATTTGAAAGGAATTAAAACATATAGCAAATAAATTCAGTGTGTGGAACTTCTTTGAATCCTCATTTTAGAAAGAAAAACCAAAACACCCATTTTAAACAATGAGGAAAATGTTACTATTATATTAGTTGATATAAAGGAAATATTGCTAATATTGTTAGGTATGATAATGCTATTCTGATAAAGTAAGAACATTTAGTAAAGTAATATTTAGAGGTTCATATGGAAATGTTTTATATTATGAAATATCGTATCTGATTTATTTTTAGATATTTCAACAAAAAAGATCAAATATATCAAAATGTTAACAATTGTTAAAATTATGTGATGAATAAAAAGGTTCAAATTGTTCTATTTTCCTGATGATTACATGTATTACAATGAAAAGTTTATAAAAACAGAGCAAGAAGAGAAAACGGTCATTGGTGAGGCTAAATGACATGAGCAACATCTTATGGGTGAGATGTGCCATGCCTGTTCTCAGGACTACAGAAGTTTTACTAAAGCTGAAGATCTGAGAAAAAAAAAATTGATGAAAACTAAATTGGGAAAAATAGCCTGGAGTGTTGTTATTGAAGGTGTTAATTATTGGATTTATAATGCCAAAAAAGAAAGAGGGGTAGAAGAAACATGATGGAATTTGAGCAAGACATTGTTAAAAGTAGTAATATTTAGTAGTAGTAGTAGTAGTAGTAGTAGTAGTAGTAGTAGTATCTTATCATTATTTGGTTTGATTCTTTGGGGAAGATTAAATGGGTTATAGGTTTGTGGAATGCATCATGGAATAAAGAAATACGAGGTAGGAGAATAATTAAGGGATTGCTCTGAGAGCCCAATATGTTTTGTTGAAGCAGAGGTTTTAAGGCTATGAATCACAAGAAGAATGAAAAGACAAAGAAGACAGGACACCTCAGATATGAGAGAGTGAAGGAATGGCAAATAAAAAATGGCCATAAATTATTTTAAGATTTCAAGCCATTAGCCATATGAGAAAGAAAGGGGATGAGGTCAATTGTTTGCAGCAAGGCCTGGTGCCATATATAATGAATATGATGTTAGGCAATGATATGTGAATATCCTGCAGAACTGAGATTGACTATCAGACTTTTGGCTTTCAAAAATTCTGAGAAGCAGTTTATTCTCTTTCAAACTAATCAAACTTTATGTCAACAAGTAGAATTCAATTCTTTTATAGTCTACCATCATTATATCATCTAAATGAATTTGCGAAATATATAATCAACTATAAAAAGCAATTTTAATTTGCATATGATTGGCCAAAAACATAATAAATCCCTTCCTGGGCAATCATAATTTATTGTTCCTGGGCTTCCAAGTATATGTGTTCACTTGTTATTGTCTCCTTTGAATATTATAAAATTGTACTTACTCGATTAATTCATTCATTTCCTTTAATATTTTTGATAGCTATTCATAATGCTTGACCCAACACTAGGATGTAGATCAGAAAGATGCATAGAGCATGATCCTGCCTTCACCCATCAAAGACATATATATAAACAAATTATTACAAATGTATGTATTAGGTGGTAAAAGGGTAGTGGACACAGCAGGAACCAATTAAAAGAGAGATCATTTTTTCTTGGGATGTCATGGTTTATAGGGTCCTGGCTCTTAGAAGATTATTAAAGGATCTGTACAGTTGTTAAGAACATTCTAATCAATTAGCATTGACTATTTTTGTGTTTGTAGCACATTTAACAACTCTGTCCATCTAATAGGCATGACTAGAGCAAGAGATATACTCAGTTAAGGTATTAGTAAATATTTTTTTTATATTAGTAAATATTTTATATAAATTAAAATTTGTCAACTTATCTGTGAAGGATATAAAGTGAATAGTGTTTTGGGACACACTTGTTGAGAATTCACCCCACACATAAAGACAAGTGGCTTACTAGAATATTAGTGGAATAAAGAAAAGAATATCATAGAAATCTGTAGACAATATACTTATCCAAATTAGTCTGTGAGGTCAAAGAGTAACCAGTGAAATGATGGGTATATGTGGATGCAGGTACCTGGAAAAAGAAAGAAAGAGAAAAGCCCACTGAAAGTATAAAACAGAATGCTATGGAATAAAAGTTTTTATCCTCCAAAAATTTATATATTGAAATCCTAACCTCCAAAGTGATGATGGGCCCTTTGGGAAGTGATTAGGTTATGAGGATAGAACCCCCAATGAATGGTATTATTTCCCTTTTAAAAGAGAACCCAGAGAGGGACACCTGGGTGGCTCAGCAGTTGAGCATCTGCCTTCAACTCAGTGTGTGATCCTGGGGTCTGGGGATGGAGTCCCACATCAGGCTCCCTGTGAGGATCCTGCTTCTCCCTCTGCCTATGTCTCTGCCTCTCTGTGCCTCTCATGAATAAATAAATAAATAAAATATTTAAAAAGAGAGAGAGAGAGAGAGAGAGAACCCTGAGAGCTCTTAAATTACCCCTTCTGCCATGTGAAGACATAGCAAGATGTGTATGAACCAGGAGGAAGGCTCTCACCAGGTGCCAAACCTGCTGGATCCCTGATCTTGGACTTTCCTGCCTCTAGAATGTGAGAAATAAATATGGTTTTAGCCACCCAGTGTATGGTATATTTGGGATAGCAGCCCAAATGGACTAAGACATAATCGGTACCAAAAACTGGGGGTTGCTGCTGTAACAAATACCTAAAACTATGGAAGTGGCTTTGGAACTGGGTAATGAGTTGAGTTTGGGAGAGTTTTGAGGTGCATGCTAGAAAAAGCCTGCATTATTGTGAGTGGACCATTTACTGTCAATTCTGATGAGAGCTGAGAAATTTAAAAAAGGGGTGTTATGGAGAAAGCCTATGTCTTCTTAGATAATGCCCAAGCAGTCATGAACAGAAAGTTGGTAGAAATGTGGGTGGTAAAGGACATTCTGAGGAGATCTCAATCGGAAATGAGGAACATATTATTAGAAACTGGAGCAAATTTACAAACCAGCAACGAACTTGGCTGAATTGCATTATCTTCTAGTGTTTAGTGAAGGGTAGAACTCGCAAGCAATGAAATAGAATATTTGGCTGAAGAGATTCCTAAGCAAAGTGTTGATGGCGTGGTTTCGTTCCTCCAGTCTGCTTTTAGTAAAACGTGAGGAAAGAGACATGACTTAAAGACAGAATTTTTAAGCTAAAAGAAGCAAAACTAAAGACCTGGAAAATCCTCAGCCAAATCACAGAAGGTGAGAACACGGAGGATAAGGCCAGGCAACCATTTGACAGGGGGGTTAGTGTGGATCATTCATCTCAACAGAAGCCAGGTGCCATCCTTTCAGACAATGGAAGAATAAACCAAAGACAATTCAGAGACCATCAGGGTACTAGTGCAAGCACCCCAGGTGGGATGGCAGTGTTAATTCCTCTCCAGTTTAACCAAGCCAGAATGCAACCAGTGTGTCAGGAGAGAGGTCCCTGCAGAGAGCTGCAGTGGGAGCTGCACTCAAGGGAGCCACGGGTGCAGGGTCCCCCGGAGCCACAGCGCAGCAACAGTAGCCTGGGAGAGCTTCAGAGGTGGAATTACCACCTTAGTGAGTCCAGAGGGCAGAGCACTGAGCCAAAGAATATTTTTCCCAAAATTTAAGGTTTAATGCTGTTTGTCCTATGAGGTTTTGGACTTACTTGGAACTTGTTACCCCTTTCTTCTCTCTTATTTCCCCCTCTTGGAATGGAAATATCTATCTTATGTCTGTCCTATCATTGTATTTTTTAATAGATTTTATTTATTTATGAGAGACACAGAGAGAGACAGAGACACAGGGAGAGGGAGAAGCAGGCTCTCTGTGGGGAGCCCGATGTGGGACTTGATCCCAGGATACTGGAATCACACCCTGAGATAAAAGCAGAGGCTTAACCACTGAGCCACTCAGGCACCCCCATCATTGTATTTTGGAAGCACATAAATTGTTTGGTTTCATAAGTTTGTAGCTGGAGAGGAAGTTGCCTCAAGATGAATAATACCTTGCATATCACTCACACCTCTTTTAGATGATATTTAGATAAGCCACCCTTTAAGGATTTTAGACTTTAGGTGCTGAAATGACTTAAAACAAACACTTACATTTATGGTCAATTGTCTTTGAACAAGTACGTCAAGATCAGCTGATGGGAAAGAAAAGGCTTCTCAAGAATATCCCTTCTCAACAAAAGATACTTAACTGGATATCTACATGGAAAAGGATGAAGCTAGACCCTATCTCATATCATCTCAAGAAGTAACTCAAAATACATTAAAACCTAAGTGTTAGAGCTAAAGGTACAAATCTCTTAGATCAAAATACACACATAAAAGTTTGTGACCTTGGATTTTGTGGTCTTTCTTAGATAACAACCCAAAAGCACAAGCCACAAAATAAAAAATACATAAATTGGCCTTCATCAAAATTTAAAAAGTTTTTGCTTTGAAGTATAATAGTGAGAGGATGGGAAGGCAAATCATAGGATGGGAGAATACATTTGCAACTTATACACCTTATAAACAACTTGTAATCAGAATATTTTTTAAAAATCCTTGCAACTCAACAGTAAACATAACCCAATTAAAGAATGGACAGAAGGGGTGCCTGTGTGGCTCAGTTGATTAAGCAACTTGGTTTCTGCTCAGGTTGTGATCTCAGGTCATGGAATCAAGCCCCATGAGGGTGCTCCAAGCTCAGTGGGGAGTCTAAGATTCTCTCCCTTTAAAAAAAAAAAAAAAACTCTCCCTCTGCCCCTCCCTCCACTCATGCACATGCATGTTCTCTCTTTTTCTCTCTCTTAAATAAATAAATCTTAAAAAAAAAAAGAATGGACAAAGGATCTGAATGAATACTCAAATAAGATGCACAGTTAATAAGCATGTGAAAAGATGCTCAACATTATTAGACATTGAGGATGAAAATCAAAATCCCAGTAAGAGACTACTTTGTATCAAATAGATGTCTATAATCAAAATGAAGGACAATGACACATGTTGGCAAGAAAGTAGAGAAACTGGAAGCCTCATACATTTTTATTGGGAATGTAAATCAGTACAACCACTTTGGAAAACAATTTGGCAGTTCTTCAAAAAGCTAATTTTAGTGTTTCGGTATTACCCACAATTTCACCCTTAAATATATATCCAAAAGAACTGAAAACATATGTCCACATAAAAACTTGGACACAAATATTTATAGTGACTTTATACATAATAGCCAAAAAGTAGACACAATCCAACTGTTCATCAATTGATGAATGGATAAACAAAACGTGGTGCATCCACACAATGGAATATTATTCAGTCTTAAAAAGGAGTAATATGGAGGGGACACCTGGGTGACTCAATCAGTTAAGTATCTGACTTCAGCTCAGATCATGACCTCAGGGTCCTAGAAGCAGAGCCCCTTGTCAAACCCTGTGACAGGCTGCGTGCTTAGCCGGGAGTCTGCTTCTTCCTCTCCCTCTGCCTACCCCATCCTCTTGTGCCTTCTCTGTCTCTCTCAAATACATAAAATCTTTGACAACAACAAAAAAAGGAGGGGCACCTGGGTAATTCAGTCAATTAAGTGTCCCCATGATCCTTGGGATCAAGCCCCATGTCAGACTCCCTGCTCACCAGGGAGCCTGCTTCTCCCTCTCTGCCCTGTTTGCTCATGCTCTCTCTCACAATCTCTGTTTATATCCCTGTCTCTCTCAAATAAATAAATAAAATCTCTCTTTTTTTTAAAAAAGTAGTACTATGAGGTCATTTCAAGCCCTACTCACACCCTTGGGTGGATACCCTAAGGGAGGTATTACCTGCCCCACCATACTCAGAGATGCTGTGTATAACACACACAAATCTAAACAGGTCTTAATCAAAAGAGACTTTTTAGGTTGTTCCTTGATTTATTGCCCCAAGACACAGAGGTCTTAGTAGCAACTCAGTCTACTTGATTGTATTTCTCACGTGGGTCTCCTGATTTAAGAATATTATACCAGGAAAATAAATACATGAATAAAAATAGAGGTAAAAACACACAGTATAAAAGAAGTTCTATTCAATTCACTGATCAGTTATTTAAACATCTTGATCTTTGGCAGTATTGCTCTATTGTTAACCTCATCCTCTGTATTCTAGGAAATCAGTGAACATCTAGACCAGGTGTAGCTAGGATAAGTGTCACTGTACTGATTCTTTGCATATTACTTTTTTTTCAGGTGTTTGCTCTTAATCATTCTTCATGGCTCTTTAAAATACTATGTTCTGTATTTTAACTTTATTTACACCAACTCTCATGAAACTGGCCAATGCCTTGTGTTTTTTGGTTTTTGTTTGTTTGTTTTTAGAGAGAGAAAGAGAGAGAGAGCAGTAGGGGTGGTGCAGAAAGAGAGTGAGAGAGAGAATCCATGTTCAATGTGGAGCCCAATACAGGACTTGATCTCACGCCCCTGAGATCATGACCTGAGTCAAAATCAAGAATCAGATACTTAATCAACTAAGCCACCCAGGTGCTCCAAACTCATATAATTTCTGACACATTTATGATAGAATTGGTCACTCTCAAACACTTTCCTAGTTTTCAGACATTACTGATTCACAAGATTTCCATAGATATTTATATTCTGTTTACCATATTAACCTGGATTGTATGACTCTGAATAGTGGGAGAATGTAAAGGTGATCATGCTGCTCAGAAAAACCTTGCAAAATTGCCTGGTGGTACTGAGGGGAAGCCTTCCCTTCCTCTACTGCTATGGCCATGGCAGCTTTCTGATGATTACCATGGTGCTTTCCCCAAGAAGAGAGGCTACTTCCAGGTGCAATTTATGGCCAAAATACTTCCCCTACCATTTTTTCTGTCCAGTTTCTTATAAAAACAACAACAAAATCTTGTTATTACTCTTCTGTTACTTGAATATTTTTCCACCCAGAGGAATTGTTTTTCATCCATGTCTCTATGAACCACGTAAATAACAAAGTAAACATATAAACTCCAATGCGCCCTGTCATATTGTATACTCGTGGATACTCATTTTGCATAGGCCAATGCTGTTGGCAACTCTGCATTTTGATTTCAGAAACCTTAATACCAAACAATGTGTGTGTACCTAGCCTCTATGTGCCCTCATCCCTGAATATTTCTGATGGGTCTTAGGCTAAATCACTTTGTTTTTAAGTTTCAGCTTTAAGCTTCTTACAGATAATACGTATTCCCAAAGTCTCAGCTTAGAAATGCCAGATTTTGTATTCTCTTCATATTTTTTCTGTGTTTTTAAAAAATGTAACACGCTTGAATTCTATTGTGTGAAACTGGAATCATTATTTTTAGGGATGGTATCTCAACAAAAATGAAATCCAACACTCTCAGCTGAAGAACATTACAATACATCCCCAGATGACTGCTTTCAGCTTGACGCCATGAGATGGTATTAAGAAGCAGTGTGAGAAAAAACTGTATTTGAAAATGCTCATCTTTCCACTGATGTAAAGAGGTTACATCTGCTTTGAATATAAAGGCAATGGCAGGCATAGTCTTGTGGTTAACTGAATTCCCCAGCCCCGGAAAGGAATGTGTTCAGTTTATATATGAATCTCTAGATCCATACATAGGCCATGGATTTTTCAATTTAAATTGAAGGATAAACAAAGATTTATAAAACTCTTATTTTTTTCTCATTGGTCATGGAATTCTAACTTTGTTACAAGGATTCCAACATCTTAACTTTTTTCACTTATATGTACCAGGATTAGCTATCATTTTGACACTAATTAGTTTATGGGAATCAAGAATTAGAGCCCTGGAATTTTGCACAGACATTCCTGGCACTACATTAAGCTCCCAGATGAAGTAACAGTCAAACTTTGGATGTTTACCATTTGCTTTCTAATCCATTCTCATCTCCCAAGTCTCTATGCTGCTGCAACTATGCAACCTACCTTAGGGTCCATGGTAGTGGAGGCTATGGCTGTGAAGGCTTAGGGTGTGGCTATCACTGGGGCTTTGGAGGCCTGGGGCAAGCCAACGAACATAATTAGGGTAGATATCAATATGGCTGCTGTCATCCATTGTGCTATGAGAAAACAAATTTATTGCTTCTGTTGAAAATCTTGACATTGCCTGGAGGACTCAGTCAACTTCGCTTCTGACTTTTGATTTTGGTTCAGGTCATGATCTCAACATTGTGAGATCAGGCCCAAGTCAGTCAAGTGGGGCAGGTTGACTCTTCACTGAGCATAGAGTCTGCTTAAGATTCTCTCTTTCAGGGAGCCCTGGTTTGGTACCACCTTCAACCCAGGATCGAGTCCCACATCAGGCTCCCTGCATGGAGCCTGCTTCTCCTTCTGCCTATGTCTCTGTCTCTCTCATTCTCTGTGTCTGTGATGAATAAATAAATAAAATCTTAAAAAAAAAAATTCTCTCTTTCTCTCTATCCCTCAGCCCTTCCCCATACTTGCTCAGGTACTCTCTCTCTCTCTCTCTCTCAAATAAATAAATAAATAGATAATAAATAAATAAATAAATAAATAAATAAATAAATAAAATCCTTAAAAAAAAAAGAAAGAAAGAAAATCTTAACAGCTTAAAACAATTCCCTAGAGATTCATCAGCCCTTCCCCATACTTGCTCAGGTACTCTCTCTCTCTCTCTCTCTTTCAAATAAATAAATAAATGAATAAATGAATAAATGAATAAATAAATAAATAAATAAAATACTTAAAAAAAAAAAGAAAATCTTAACAGCCTAAAACAATTCCCTAGAGATTCATCAGCTCAATTTCAAATAAGAAATTCTCCTCTTTTTTACCCATTATTTGTAACTGGTGATCCCCTCTCCATTGCAGGATCCCTGAGCTGCTGTTCAAGGAACACAGGAGTCAGCCTACATCCATCACTCAGATCAGACTCCCCTGGCATCTCAAACAATTGAGCTCTTGATTTGCAATTGTCAACATTTAATTGTAGCTTCTTTTGTTAAATTTGTTTTTAACTCTGCTGTCACCTATTTCTCCTGTACCCTATCTCCGAATATTTACATTTTCAGCTTTTCAATAAAGATGCTTAATCTTCTCCAGCAAGCATTGTTTGCTATTTGTGTTTATTAGCTTCAATAGGCTTCTTGTGCTATAGATGCATCATTCTGAGTCCCAACATGAATTTCTCTTTACTGGAGCTGCAGGTGACTTATGCCTCAGGAATGGCTGAGAATGTGTGTGAAGGAATGGAGTTACTTAATGTCTAGTAACTTCTTGTTGAAAAGGGATGAATCCCAAATTCTTAACTTTTTTTCCTTAAGAAAACGTACTTTATTTCCTCTCTTGCCTCCAAACATATTAGACACATAAGACATCCAAATTTAAAAAGCCAGAGATAATTAACATGGAACACAATCCTATATTTGTTTCCTAGGACTGTCATAACAAAGTACCACGTACTGGGTGGACTGAAACAACACAAACTTATTCTCACAGTTCTGGAAAACAGAAGCCTAAAATCAAGGTGTCTGCAGAGCCATGCTTTCTCTGAAGTCTCCAGGAGAGAATCTGTTCCATGTCTTTCTCTTAGTTACAAGTATCGCCAGCAATCTTTGGTGAATCTATAAATGAGAAACATGAAATGATTAGAACCTAGATGTTGTTACAAAATGTTGCATGTACATGGCTCTTTTGTACTAGTTTGACCTAATGAAAATTATTTCCAAGAATGATAGCATGAATACCAACACCTCTTCCATGTGAAGTCAAAGATGACAGATAATACCATTATCCTGTGTCACATCCCAAAACAATCTGAATGATGACAATGCTTCTATCATGGGCTGTCAGTTGAATGGAAAGTACTAATCTGACTCAGGGCTTATCCTAATTCTGGGAGCACTTATTTACATAAATAAAGTGTCAGTTGTCTGGAGCAAAAAACTTCATCATCTAGTGCAATTCCTTTATGTGACACAAAGACCGATCCCTGTGGGAATAATAGGGCCCAATAAAATATAATAGACTATAAAGTTATTGATGTGTGCAAATGAGAAAATATGCCAGGCTTGCTTAGTTAGATAAGTTTGTTAGGAACCTGATTTAGTTTTACTTCCTCATGGGTGTAACAGAAGACAAATTATCTAACTAATGCAACTGGGGTTATAAAATCCAATGTCCATTTCTTTGAGGATAGGTCTGTTAGCCAGTTTGATTTCAGGGTATGACAGAGTGAGATAATATTTGTGGTCTTGGCTCCTTAGGAGCTGCTAAACTGAGGCTAAGGGAGGGGGAAGCTAATAAGAAATAATGGAGCATCACCACATTGTGAAACTTTTACATCAGAATATGTCATTGTTTGGGTGTATAAGAGGTTGCAAAATTTATAAGGCAGAAAATAATTATGTACCTTGTCAAGAAATTTAGATATTGCAATAACCATAGTTAGAGACATTACCACAGCCAAGCCACCAAAGGTTCCATGATCATGAAATACCCAATTGTAACAAAATCCACAGCCACCGCCCTAGGTAGAGCCATATGTACATTCCCTGTGGGCATTTCCTTCTGTTGCAGACAGTCTTCTAAATTGGCTTTCAAATGATCTCTACCTCATGGCATTCACAACCTTGTATGATCTCTCTTTGAGTGCAGGATGGGCTTAGCGACTTTCTTCCATTAGATAGAATACAGCAATGTAGTGGGATATGACTTCTGAGACTAAATTATAAGAATCTAGGATTTGTCCTTGCTGGCATTCTTCTTGACTCTTCACTGATGACTTCCTAGCTGCATCGCTTATGGCTGCAAATCAGGAACTTAGGTTGCCAGTCCAACGTCCCTCAAGGAACTGATTTTTTTCCCCACAACCATGTAAGTGAGCCCGTGAAGAGGATCCTTACCCAGTCAAACCTTCATTTAGGAATGTAGCTGAGGTAATCCCTACTTAAAGCCTCATAAGAAGCCCTGAAGCAGAGAACTCAGTTAAACCATGCCAGTATTCACATAATAAATCTGCGTGGTTTTAAGTTGCCACATTTTTGGATGATTTGTTACACAGCAACAGGTAACTAATATACCTTGATAGTTACAACCATGAGGTCAAGAGTAGAAATTTCCATTGGACAACAAAGAATAAGTTACTTGATTTTAAATGCCATCTTTTTCAGAATATTATGTGTTTGTCTCCAAAAGAGTGATTTCATGCCTGAATTATCACTTTGCTCTGGCTAGGTTGGTTCTTTGTGAAATTGCACTGCACAAGAATAAGGGTGAATAGGCCCCATTTCTGGAGAAAGACTGAGTTCTAATCTAGAATCTAGAACTACTCCGCTTCCATTCCTAGATTCTTACCCTTTTTGTCCCTCTTTTGCTTCATCTGTACTATGTAGATGATAGCACCTATTGTAAGGTGTCGTTAGCATTCAATTACTTGCTAGATGAAAAATGCTTAAAACTTGTATATAGGAAGAGTTCAATAAGTGATTACTGGTTTTATCTAAAAATATCTAATTATCTTCAGTACAGATACCATAAGTTCCTTGTCATTGCCAGAGAGTTTTCCAATTTATCTTCAGCTAATTTGTGAAGCCCTTTTACCCCTGAACCTTCTATAAAATGAGAGAGGAGCACATCATTCCAGCCACTAGATTAATCTCCTGCATTTAGTATTCATGAACTTAGTAGAACTCTCTGCTAGTTCAGCAACAAAAACATTTATTGAGGTTCTGCTATGTGCAAACAATCATTCCAAATATTCAAATAATTTAATAGAACAGTCAGCCTTTTCAGAAGTCTAAGCAAAATAACTTCAACTTGGAAATGGAAGAAATTTCATGAATCTAATACAATGGTTTTTAAAACCTGGATATTCATTAGAAACACCTGAGAAGCTTAAAATACGTACATACCAGTGCCAGGACCCAGGTCACAGAGAATCTAATTCAATTGGGATGGAGCCCAAAATTAAATGTTTTTAAAAATCCCTCTGGGGGATTAAAATGTATAAGCAGGGTTGATAACCACTGATTTAGCACAAACCCTTTCTTAAATATATTAAGACTTAGAGGCTTATTTCAGGACATGGATAGTTAGTGTGAAAGCCAGAACTAAAATTCAGATCTTCTGACACTGTATTGTTTAACTCTCAGGTGGCTTCTGAGTTTCTCCGCATTTACTCATGCATTTAACATTCATAAAACAAAAATGTACTAAGCATTTCTTCAATGCAGGAAGCAGCGATACCACAACACAGAGCCACACACTGATTTCCCCAAGATTAAAATTTCCTGAAGGAGATAGATAATACAAAAATAAAAATGAAAAGTTTAAATATCTTTTAGACATGATTGCAACCCTGAGAGTGCACTAAAGGCAGAGTGTCAAAGTCATTAGAGTGTACAATAGGAGACCTGACTTATCCTGGAGAGGAAGAAAGCTCTCTCTGGGAAGTGATTTGCAATCTAGGGATGATACTCTACGTAACTGAATTTCAGAGAGAGGCTTTTAGAAAGTGTGTCACCGATGTAGCTCTTTCCTTTCTCCATCCATAGGAAGATCAATCGCAGTAAGGTTTGCAAACATATTCCTTAGATTATCTTAATGACAGAGGCACTACTACTAATAACAAATTATTTTTCAAGCCCTTGATGAAGTACATTGCATGCATTCTTTCATTTAATCATCACTGTAAAACTGGCGCTGTAACCTTCCTCTTACCTGCAAGATCTATCTAAAATATTTCACTTATCTTTCATTCATTAGAACGAGCTGATGATTCACTGAATGCTCCAACTCAATGAGCATCTTAAAAGACATTCTATTCTAACACCCTCATTTCACAGATGGCATTTGCAAGGAGCTAGGCACTCCTGCCACCGAAAGTGTAATCAGTGACTCTCATGATTTCCATAACCACTCCCTTGGTTGATCTTGCAATCTAAGCATAGCATCTGAGAAGCATATGAAATAGACAGCAGTCAAACTATGAGTGACATTACTGTATAAATTTAAAATGGTAAGTGGATACCAACTGGCGATAGCAGCAATAAATCATATTTTAAGAAACTGTGCAGACAGAAGCAGGGACCTAGTGTAATAGCTCATAAATGCCATCCTGAGACCCAACACTTCAGGCTGTGGACAGCCAAGAAGGAACTTATCAACAATTAGACCAATTTGTGATATACCAGTTTGTGACATTTGTGATTGTTCAGCTAGGGCTATTCAAAGTTCATATGCTTTTCTTAATTCTATCAAGGTCATTTACAAATGCTGCTGATTTCCTTTTGGTATAGCAACTCCTCTCCAAATCACAGAACATATATTTGAGATGATCTACTTTTGTAGGTGAAAAATGCCCTGGATTAGTAGTCATCCTGCAGAGAACCAATATTAATTTCTGTAAAAATAACCTAGATCATAAGATAATACCCAAAAGTAGGGTGTTTGCAAGTATTTTTGGGTCCCTTTTCAGTACTTCTAGCAATGACTGCATGGATTTATGATTCCTCAAATGTATCCGAAGCTTTGAACAACAAAGCTATGGATCTCAATAGGTTTTCTTTAACAGATGATATTACAGTGTGTAAATATAAAACCATGGAAATAAATGTCAGGAATGATGAAAGACTTCAAAGGAGATAGAGTATAAGCTGATCTTCTTGTTTAGCAAAAGAAGCAAGGTAATTTGGAGTGATGGGAAGACATGGAAAAATGAAAGAAGGGAGAGACAAAAGGACCATTCAGATGATTGTGAATAGATCAGTTTGGCTGTCGTGCAGAACCAGAGGGATAGAAAAGCATGACAGCATATGATGGCAAGGATGAGAAACTAAAGTGGCAGCAGAGACCTAAAAAATTTATTGGATGAATCATACAATGATCACTGTGCTTTTGAATAATGTTAATTTGACAGCGTACATGGGAGAAATGAAAGAGAGAAAAGATCGAACCTAACGAGATCATTTGGGAGGTTCTTGTTATAGGTAAGTTATGATAAATCACAGAACCAGAGACGAAGACGACTAATAGAATATTGAATTCAGGTGTCTTTCTTATCTTCCATCTGCTCGAGACCCAGTACCTATGAAAGTTGTAGAAACCGTCCAATGTCTTGGATGTCCAGATTTACTTAGGGCCTCATATGTATAGAATGTGATAATGAACAGAAAAGACATGTGGGATGCTGGGTGGCTCAGTGTTTGAGCATCTGCCTTAGGCTCAGGTTGTGATCCCAAGGTCCTGGGATAGAATCCCGCATCGGGCTCCTTGCATGGAGCCAGCTTCTCCCTCTGCCTGTATCTCTGCCTCTCTCTCTGTGGATCTCTCATGAATAAATGAACTTTAAAAAAAAAGAAAAAGAAAAGAAAAAACGTGTTTGACAAGGATAAATGTAGCCGATAGGAAATTTTTTTTTTTATAACTGCAGGAGAAACCCAGGGTTGTCAGTTAAGTATCAACTGACAATAAATACAATGATGAAAAATAAACACAATTGCCATATATTTCTCTTTTTAAAGCACAATATAAGATATTTGTTTGGTTGGCAGTTTTTCTCCCACCTCAGTTTATAATATTATTCTACTATTGCCCTCCAAAATTATGGGATCCATAAAATGGAGCCATCATTTTGGCATCCTAGGACATTTGTTCGAGAACCACAGGACACTAAAGGTTCCAACTACAAAGTATGTAGTTCAGAGCAAGTCAGCTTATTTTATGGGAGGCGCACAGATTTCCTGCAGAATGGCTTCAGCATCCCCAGGCCACCTTGGGCTATAAGAGACCCAAGTTATGTTTCAGATAATTTAACCAATTAAAAAGTAAAGGAATTGCCCAGAGACCAGTAATCTCTCAAGTATAATACAACAAGGACTGTAAAGAATACACTATGATTCTTTACTCTTTGGTCTTCAAAGAGAAGTTTCTCATTTGAAAGGCTTAAGCTCTACACTCAAAACCATGTGAGATGGTTTTGATCAAAAAGTTTAAAATTCCCTCATATTCTCTATTTACCAATATAAGACTTTGATGACACACTTTGCATCATCATAAAGCACTTGAGTGATAGGTCGTCATGTTATTAACACCAGGATCATGCTATTTCTTCTAAGGTATTAAATGGAATTTAAGGGCTTCCATGTACTCGACTTCTTCCACGGACTCTGCTTTATACACAGGACTAAGCAGTGTATTATCTACCCAGAACTAGGACTACATCAACAAATTAATGTTTATAAGAAAATGAGAAGATACTAGGGAAAAAGAATAAGAAACACAATGAGCCACTAACTATTGATTCTCCCCTTCTGCTTTCTTGAGATATCTATCTATTCATGATCACTTGGATGCTTCCCTCTGGGACAATCCACAATAGTACGTACCTTACTCAAAATTTCCCTCTACTTGAAGTGGAGAAAAGGAGTATGAGACATTTTCAAGACAACCTTGCCTAAAAACAGGTTAGGTCTGAGTGGAGACTTATATATATAAAAAGATTCAAAATTTCAATTTTCCAATAAAGATAAAATATAACTAAAAGACATTAAGATGCTGGGCCAAAATTTAGATTTTATATTATTTTTTATTTTTTTAAAGATTTTTATTTATTTATTCATGAGAAACAGAGAGACAGAGAAGTAGAGACACAGGGAGAGGGAGAAGCAGGCTCCATGCAGGGAGTCCAATGTGAGACTCGATTCCAGGATCCCAAGATCACGCCCTGGGCTGAAGGTGGCACTGAACCACTGAGCCACCCAGGCTGCCTCAAGATTTATATTTTTAAAAGATCATCACTGAAGCCAAAGTCCAGAATTCATGAATTCCATCACATACTTTGAGGATATAAATGAGTTGAAAAAAGGAAGAGAAAAGAGACATTTATATAGAAATGTCCTAGCAATTTGTGCAGATGTATTATCATTCCCAAATCACCAAAAGAGAGAGATTTTTTTTCTTTACTCCAAGCATGGTGAGGGGGATTTTCATGGATTGAACTGGAAAAGTTTGAGTAGCTTTTTTTGTAGGTGGGAGATAGAGAGAGCTTGTCCTGATTGGTGCTTGAGGAAGCAGAAGCATCGTGGGGCAGCAGGTTGGAAGTAGTTATTTGGGTATCTTCCTAAATATGTTAAGAAAAGGATGTATGTTTTACATAAACCAGATAAGGAACACATGGGAAAGAGCCTTCACTAACTCATTGGTCTACTTGGGTCCTGGGAAGATACAGCCAGAATCTATAAATGAATTTTAGATTTCTAAAGTCAGAAGGAGGAATCGCAAGTTATCATCATGACAGAAATGGTTTTGCCTGTGTCAAGAAATGTCAAGAGAATATTCCCCAATGATAGCCATTTCCAAAGAGCCCATAAGACTATTGGGCAAAGTCAAGTTCACAGAGTAGGAAAATGCTCAAAGATAGTAGAATTCAGGCATGCCCTTTCATATGATTTTATTATTTTTAATACTTTGGACCCACCTTTGATTAATATCTGGGATTTAAAATTTAACCAATGACTTAAGACACTTTGCAATACTCTATTCTTTCCTGGTGAGAAACATTATCTGACAGATTTCATCTAAGAGAAGAGAAAATTTACCCATACTAAATATATCTTAAAGAAACAAGAGATAGAAATGAAGTTGCATTTTCATATTGCCATGAATTTTGCTTCTCAACATCCTGGTTGCACATATAGATTTCTATATATACTCACTTTCTAATCTATAAGTAGAAAAATTGTGCTAAATATTTTGAAAAACTCAAAGGCAACATGCTCCAACATAATGGTAGCTACTCACATAGGACTCACATGACTTTGACTTAGGAAATATCTGGCTTTATGTGGGAAGTTTTCTGCCTGAGAAAAAATATAGCTTCAAAATGGTACTCCTGGAGTCCTGAGAAAGGAGACAGAAAGTGCCTCTAGCAGATTGCAGAATGGTTCTAATCCGTATCTCAGCCTTAGATTCGTGCATTTTTCCATATAATTTTTTGTCACCCTCCAACCCTAAGAACTCAACCATGCTATTTGCTTTGGCCAATAAAATGAGAGAGAGGAATAGTGTGCAAGTTCTGAGTCAAAACCTCAAGAGCCTTTCTGCTTGCTTCCTGTTGTTTCCGCTGTTACAGAGAGAACATATCTGTGTTAGTCCAATGGAGGATAGCAGACATGTAGACCAGAGCTGAGTCATCCAATCATTTATAGACAATGCCAATCTAGACAAGGCTAATCTAGATAGATTGTCCTAACCCCCAGACATGTGATCAAACCCAGCCCAGATAAGAAGAGTCCCATGACCAACATACAGATGACACCAGACAGTAAGCCATAGCATATGTTGTTCTTTGCCATCAAATGTTTGTGGTTACTTATTGCACAGCATTACTATGACAAGAGATAGGTGGCACATCTGCTAGTCAATTAAACAAACAAACAAACAAACAAACAAAATCCACCCTGGCTATTCAGAGGTTATAGGGGTCATAGCCAGGGGGCTCTAATCTGAGACACATGATGCTGTGTACACAGACTCATTAAATACTTTCCATTTCATTTAAAAAAAAAAAAAAACTAACTAATGTGAGGACACCATATCATCAGCTACCTGGTATCTAGGTATGTATGGTACATTTGGTACTAAATGACCATAGTATATGCTGAATTCTGAGGTTTGGTCACAATTGGAGCCTTGGTGAACAGCTACAAAAAAAAAAAAAAGTGACACAAGGGCTGTGTGATGATGAGCTTAACTCAATGCTTTTTCTCAAAGGATGAGAAAGCCTATGGCAGATATTGATGTTTGCAAAAGGAAATTTACTATGGAGAAAGTAACAGTTAGCTCAAGGGCTCTTCATTTGGATATGTGTTCCCAAAGACCAGAAATGGGTCCTTAACATTGTGTTTACATAACTTTATTTATTTTTAAATTTTCAAATATAAATGCCCCCCCAATGATACTCACTTTCTGGCTTTCATGTCCCTCTTAATCCCTCTCACATTGCATAGAGCTGACCTGAATAACGAATAAGATATTGAGAAAATAATGGCATATGACTTTTGAGGCTAAGTCAGAAGACACTGAGGCTTCCACCTTGCTCTATCTTGGATGCTTTGTTCTGGAGAAAGCCAGCAATACTGTCATATACACACAAGTAGCCTTATGGAGAGATACATGTGGCCAGAACCACTCAGGTAATCCACTCCCAAAACGTGACCCACAAAAAAAAGTGTGTGAAATATAAACATTTGTTTCAGCTGCCGCATTTTGGTATAATTTGTTATACAGCTAATGTAACACACTGATATAACGAGATTTTTTTTAATTGTATTTTTCCTAAAATGGCCCCTCACTTGTATAAGCACCAACTCCCACAAAACTTGGATCTTATCTCTCCCCAGATTTTCATGCAGCCGAATCTTGAATTATGGCCCACCTCAATGCCGGAATGACATATCACTTTTCAAGATTGAAAAAAAAAGTGGGGGGGAAGTATGCCTTTGTGGCTCAGCAGTTGAGCACCTGTGTTCAATTCAAGGTGTGATCCTGGGGTCCTGAGATCAAGTCCCACATCAAGCTCCCCGCAGGGAACCTGCTTCTCCCTCTGCCTATGTCTCTGCCTTTCCTCTGTGTTTCTCATGAATAAGTAAATAAATAAAATTGTAAACAAACAAAACAGAAACAAAAAACCAAGGTACTTGTCAGAAGTCATCCTATCTGACAAATAAGGGCAATTCTCTGATCTAACTCTCTCTTGCCTAAAATTTATTTGGTCAGGGTCCCTTCAAAGACAATCTAGGAACCCTAGTGAGTAAGTGAGGGTTTTTTTTTTTTTTTTTCAACAGCAGAGTTAAAATGGGCTTACACATGTGATGCTTAAAAAAAAAAAAAAGCTAAAAGAGGGATGCCTGGGTGGCTCAGTAGTTGAGCATCTGCCTTCAGCTCAGGGCCTGATCCCAGGATCCTGGGATCAAGTCCCACATCAGGCTCCCTATAAGGAGCCTCCTTCTCTCTCTGCCTGTGCGTCTCTGCCTTTCTCTCTCTGTGTCTCTCATGAATAAATAAATAAAATCTTTTTAAGAAAATAAGTTTTGGTTATCTCTCTTGCAATCCTAGTTCCTCTTGTTGATGTTTCTTCACACATTTAGAATAGAAAGAAGTTGCATGAATAACCATGCGAAGGAAAGCAATGAGTAGCCCAGAGATTAATAGGGAAACAAATGGAAGCAGAAAGAAGCAAGATAGAACACTAAAATGTCCATTCTTAAATTAAACATGTCATAAATATTTCAACTTTTCAAACTTGGGCTGTCAGAGGAAATGTGTGTGTGAATGTAGATAAACACACACTGAGAGAGGGGGAGAATATAGTATGTTTATAAATTTATATATATTTATGTATTTATATAAAAAGTCACACATGAAAGTGGTTATTATGTATGCATAAACATTCTTAACTTTTAATCTTGTATCTATTTATCCAGGAGTTATTGAATACCTACTAGGTATCTGACGTTGGTACAATAAGACCTAGTTCTCTGCCATTTTCATTAAATGGAAGGAAGATACCAGTGTAGAGGAAAATATAAATATGTAAATTACACTTATACTGAAAGGCAGACAAGTGAATCTAAATGAGTGCTATGTTGGATATAAATGTTTAGCATGCTCTGGAAGTCAAAAGAAACTACAGATATGAAGTGTGTGTGAGTAGAAATGGTAGACGGTTTATAGAAAGGAATGATAATAAGACCCACATGATTAAAGGCTTCTTGTGGTAAATTGAAGATTTGAGTATACTTCCATAGATATAAAGGAGTCTAACAGTAGGTAGATATAACCTTTTATTCTTTGGAAAGATAACTCTGGCATCATGTACAAGATAGACTGAAGAAGAACCAGACAAAAGGCAAGATGGCCTGGAGGGTGAGAAGGGGTAAGCCTGAGAGCATAATCCAGAAGAAATACAATGAAGGTGTAAACTAAAATAACATAAGTGGGACTGTTCAAAAGGTAAATGGAATCAAGGGCACTCCAGCTCATCAATGTTTTTAAAATTATATACATATTTTATTGTAAGTATATAAATGATGCATACAGAGTTTATTTATCCATATAATTACCAAGAGAGAACATATAAAGATTAAAAATGCAGTAATAATGTAGGGAGAGTATTGGTTTATTTTTTTATTGAAAGTATATTTTTCCCTTTGCACTTAAAATATAATAAAGCTTAGAGCTTGGCTTTGTAACACCAAGCTGCTTAAAATAAAGTCTATATATTCAAATCAGTCTATAGCACAATTAGTTTAGTGTTTAAATCTCAGAGTAAGACAGTTGCTGAGGGAAGTGTGTTCAGCACAAATGGAAGAATGACAAGAATGGGCACAAATCTAGAAGTATTGAGTCTAGCAGGAAAACCATTGTTTAGGGACAATAATCATGGGACTCTCCAGATCACATTGTTGAAAACTTCATTTTTGCTTTTACTTATTAAAGTCTACAAGAGGAAAGAGAGGTGTAAGCAGACAATTTAAAAGGACACACGGAACTTTTTCTTTGTAGTAAACAGACAGAAGTTTCTTACTAAGGAAAAGATAAAAGACAACTTTGAAGCTTCCTGAGAAATCCTTACACACAAAGCTCCGTAAGGTTTTCAAGCTAAAGATAAATGCTGGCTCTGATACTAAGGAAGGTGTATTCTGTTCCAGACAAAAGTAATGCAGAGCTATGCAAAGCAATAATTAATAATGGTTGAAAATTAGTGGAAAAAGTCTTTGGTTTTTATATAGTTTTTTTTTTTTCATTCTTCCTACAATTGGATGTCATCTTTTAAAAACATAGTTAATATTTATTATTTAATGAATCTCTCATGAGTTTCCTGACTGTTCAGTCCATAAAAACATAGACAAGAAAGTACCATCCTTCTAATGAATACTATATTCTCATTTCAGAAAAGAAAAAAAAATGGATTTTTAACTCTATAGTGGAGAGAAATACTACAAGCTTAAAAATTATCAAAGTATATTCTTGGAACATAAGTGGAAAAGCTTTTATTAAAATTTGCTGCTGAATGGAAAAATGTCAAAAATTATTGAATGAAGAGTAAGAATACGAATTCAGAGTTTTAAAACATCCCTAAAAAGTAGGCAAGATTGGTATAAGTATATAAAGAGGAAAATGGATATTATTCCTTTTTTCAACAAATATTTGCTGAACACCTACTATGCTTCAAGTACTGTTCTAGGAATTTGAGATACACTAGAGAGTCAAAGGTAGAAAGATCCACACCTTTATGGAGTTTATACTACAATGGTTGTATTCATTCCTTTTTTTTTCTTTTCTTTCTTTTTTTTATATGTACATTTTTTATTGGAGTTTGATTTGCCAACATATAGTATAACACCCAGTGCTCATCCTGTCAAGTGCCCCCCTCAGTTGTGTTCATTCCTGTGTTGCTATAACATATTAGCAGATTGGTGCCTTCAAAGAACAGAAATTTATTTTCTCACAGTTCTAGAGGCCAAAAGTCTGAACTCTATCACCATTCTGAAATCAAGGGATCTGCAAGGCCTCGCTCCCTCCAGAAGTTCCATAGGATAATTTTCACTTGCCTTTTCCAGCTTCCAGTGGCTACAGGCACTTAGGTTGGGCCTTCATCAATCCAGTCTCTGCCTCTGTGATCACATTGCCTGATCCTCTTATGTCTACTAAACCTCCACCTGCTTTTCTCTTATAAGAGAAAGGTGCGAGACACCTGGGTTGCTCAGTTGGTTAAGTGTCTGCCTTTGGCTCAGGTCATGATCTCCAGGTCCTGGGATGGACCCCACATCAGGCTTCCTGCTCAATAGGGAGTCTGCTTTTCCCTCACCCTCTACCCCTCCCCCCCCATGCTCTCTCTCTCTCTCAACTAAATAAATAAATAAATAAATAAATAAATAAATAAATAAATAAATAAAATCTTAAAAAAAAAAAAAGAAACAACACATGATTACACCTAAAGTCCACATATAATCCAAGATAATCTACCCTTCTCAGGATCCTTAACTTAATCATATCTACAAAGACCCCTTTCTCCAAATCCAGTAACATTTATCAGTCCCAGGCATCAGTGTCTAATATCTCTGGGGCCATTGGGTAGCCTGCCCCCCACAGCTGCAGAGACAATTTACAGAGTGACACATAGGTGATATAGTGGACTAGATAGAGATAGTAAGGGGTAGTAATATGAGAAAAAGAAAAGTAGAATATGGTAAGGATATCAGTGATTCCAAGAATTGGAGTATAGAGGAGGTGTCGTTTTTAAGGACTGTCTTTGGATGAGCTTCACTGAGCAAAGGAAAGGAAACGGGGAGTAAAGCACACTGATAGATACAGAAAGAACTTCCAGCTGGAGCAGAGTCTTGAAAGAATAGCCTGCTGATACTGTTCTTGGAATAATCAGCAAAGAGGCATCCCTATGGCTAGGGATGACAAAATGATGGGAACAGCAGGGAGAGGGCTTCGAAAGGCAAACAAGAGCCAAGGCTTTCCAGTCTATTGTAGGGACTTTCACTTTTACTCTGGGTGAAATAGAGACTATCAGAATTTTGACCACTTACATGTATAGAGATTTTTTAGAAGTTAACTTTGGCTGCCCTATTAAAAAATGGACTATGGAGAGCAAGAGGAAATGCAGAAGGGCCTCTGTGAAGCACTTTCCAGTAAGTTAGGTAAGCAATAGTGGTGGCTGAGACCACTGAGGTGAGAATTCTAGATGTATTCTGAACTTAGAGCTAAGCTTATCTCCTTATGGGTATGGATGGTAAAAGAGAAGGATTAACAGTGCCTCCTAGTTTAGACCCTTCACAACTGGAAGCATGGAATTGCCACTAACTGATATGGAGAAGGTATCAAGCAAGACAGATTTGGGGGGCAGGGGAGGGCAGAGATTAGGAGTTCAATTTTAGACAGGATAAATGTGAAGTGTTAATTAAAAACAATGTGGAGATTTCAAGGAGCCAGTTGGCTACATGAATCAGGAAAAAGATAAAAAATTTGTATTTTCAGCTTTTAAGTTATCTAGATTTTAGACATGGTACTAAGAGTTATGAAACCAAATGAGCTCTCAACATGCTAGAGAAGCAGATGGCAACTGCAGAAGCTAAGAGGTCCAAGGATTAAGACAAAGGCAGCCTAATATTATGTCAGAGAAAAGCAGAGGTGAGACAAAGGAGACAGAGAAGATGACCAGGAAAGTAGAGGAAGACAAGAGAGCATAAAGTCTTGAAAGTTGAAGAAAGAAAGACATTCAAAGAGGAAGAAATAATAAACTAGTAAATGCTGGTGATGGGTCAAGGAAGTTGACAATGAAGAATTGATCTTTGGATTGAACAAGAAGGTGTCGTAGATACAAGAGCAGTTTTGACAGGGTGCTGGAAGCAAAAAGCTAACTGCCAGCAGTCTAAGAGACTCTTCTGAGTCATAGCCCAGCAATCACTCCACTAACCCATTCTACAATGGTGTCTGAGCAGAAGATAGTAACTCATTTGCTGTGGAGTTTGTAATTTGCCTCTTGAAGGTAGTTCTAAGGGAAAAGAGCTAAGTGGCTCTTTTCTACTTAAAGTGCATATGTTTCTCTCATGATTTCCCAGATGTTTGATTTATTTTCTGCTCCCCTCCCAGCTTGAATGTCATCAGACTAGATGCTTTGCTCTACAAACACAGCTGTATGAATTTGAACACTGATGAGAGACTCACCCTCATGGAGGCATTGTTAAGTGGCATTTCCTTGTCCTGGCATAGATAGCCCATCCAGAGCAAATAGAACAATGAGAGCAAAATTATATTTATCTTGGGCAGAACAGAGTCTGATGAGGATAATTTAGGATAATTCCACAGAATAAAAAAATATTCTAATTACTTTCCACCATACATGAAAATGTTTTGTGACAGGAACAATGGCAGAATGGGTAACTCTACATGGTCTTCCTATCTTTTCTTTCCTGGCAGAGTAATGGTTGTTTTTCCCTGTAGCAATTTCCTGTCCCAAGTCTTAAGATAAAACCCTCTATAGGTTGCATAGGTGTCTCCCTTGGTTAAGCAGCTGACTCCTAATTTTAGCTCAGGTCATGATCTCAGGGTCTTGAGACCAAGTCCTGCATCAGGCTCCATGCTCAGTGCAGAGTCAGCTTGAGAGTCTCTCTCTTCCTCTCCCTCTGCCCCTACCACTGCTCACATTCCCTCTCTCTGTGTGTGTGTGAAATAAAGAAATCTTTTTAAAAAAAGATAAAATCCTCTATGATCTGTTTCATACCATCTTTTCTAAAGAAGATTTCATGCCATTTAAAAGATGCAATAATCCTATTGGGGGAAGATGTTTATAAAAACTATCTGGATCAGGGCACCTGGGTAGCACAGTCAGTTAGATGTCCAACTCTTGGTTTTGGTTCAGGTTGAGACTTTAGGGTCGTGAGATCAAACCCCATGTTGAGCTCTGCACTCAGCATGCAACCTTGAGATTCTCTCTCCTTCTCCCTCTGCCCCTCCCACTTGCTCTCGCTTTCTCTCTCTCTCTCCCTCTCAAATAAATAAGTAAATCTTTAAAAATAAATAATCTGGACCAGATAAAATGTCAAATACAAAGACAATGCCAGGGATAATATTTCACTGTAGATATGAAGGCCACAAGGAACTAGTTACTATACACATCCTAAAATTTTCTTTCAAGATTCCTGAAGTCAAGCAAGAAAAGGGCATGAGTTCTTAGAGCTTCCCAGTTGCTAATTAAGGTAAATCAAAGGAATGGTATCATTAGCATCTAACTGTAGACCTTGAGGAGACAAATCAAGGTTCCAATCTGAATGAATAGTTACCACACCTTCAAGTAGAACTAGAACTTCTTTCTTAAAAGAAGATTCTAGATCCTCAAATAAATAGTCACAATCCCCAAATGCCTCATGGATCAGAGACAAAATGAATTTTAATTGCTCTTTTTAAATAGCTAACATGTAATGTTGATTCATACAAATGAATATATGTAACTTATATGTTAGCTATAAAGAATAATAATAAAATAAGCATCTATGAACACACTACTCCCTCTGTGAGCTAGAACAATAACCACACCATTGAAACAGCCTTTGTGATCTTACCTATCCAAAACCCCAATGCCCCACAAGAGGTAAGTTGTTTCTGCTGTTTTTAGTGCAGGTAGAAGCATAAATTGAAACTATTGCTTTGGAAAACAATTTTGCATTATTACATAAAGCTAAATCTGAGCATACTCTATGGACCCTTCTACTCTTGGGTATACAACCAGATGCAGTGGGAGACGTGCAAGACCACTCAGTTAACTAACGCTGACACATCAGTGTTTACTTCTGGATCACTTCTATATTAATGCAAACTCATAAGAACATATATATTTTTTACATTTATTTACTTAAAAAACAAAAATAGTATTATGCAGTGGCCTGAAAAATCATTCACTTATAAATAATTTCAATATAAACATTTGGTTTTGATCAGTTTCTATTTTACTATCCACCCTCAGGGGAAAGTCTGTGAAGCTGAATCAGAAGATGGGAAAAGACTGAATAGAGAGCCTGTAGTCAGAGAGGAAGGATTCACAGAAAAGATAAGACCCTCCTTTTAAACAAGGACAGGAGTGATGAGAAAGGAGAAGCAGTGTAGGGGTGGTGAAATTCTTAGGGCAGTTAGACAAATGAAAACCCTCCAGCTTTAGTAGAGACTGTTGCCATGGGCTATGAATTTGATACCCTTTCATGTTTGGGAGAGAAACTCAGATTTTGTGATTTATATTTGCTTTGTGTTTAGACTATGACTCCTGGACAGTTCTAGGTACTGAATCATGTGGGTTCATGACTCACAAAGGTCACATACCTGTGACGATAAGCTTACTTTTTTCTTTCAGTTGACAATCTTTTGTTTTGCATAACGTGAACAGCTTTCTTACATCGATAGAGCCTTACAATTATTTTCAGTGACTACATAATATTGAAAAATATTGATGTACCATAGTATTTGCCACCAGTCCTCTACTGGTAAGATAGAAAATGAGTCCGTAATATCCAGTGCTTGAGAAGGTTCCCCAGAAGCAGTGCTTTCATATATTGCTGGTGAGAATTTGAAATAACTAAACTTCTGCAGGGAATTTCTATTTTGTATGCACCTGTCAACAATACATACAGGGAAATATTGCATTGTTTGGATAGTAAATAATTAGTTATAAATAGACTTTTTGCTGAATAATTATATATATTTTAAGTATCCTTTACATTTTTAGTTGCTCTTTATTCTGGACATACATGAAACAATGCCATATGTTTCTTTTCTGTGATTCATAGGGTCAAGGACAACATCTGTTCCATTTCTACTGTGGAACAGTAAGTAAGTTCCACCCTTTAGCACAGGAGGTGGCTTAATTAATATTATTTGAAAATAATGATAATGAAGCACAGAGCAACCCTCTTTTCATCTGCTAGTGATTCCATCTCCTTAATTGTGCATGAAGGGAATTAATTATGTTATTTTCATGCTTTTTTCTAAAGTGATGCCCAACTACAACTTAGAATGCAAAAGTGAAAGTTCCAAGAAAAGTTTCATGTGAACCAAATTCTCCTTCCAGTTATCTAACCTTTAAAAAGCCTTAGGTACTTGCTAGAAATGTTAGTTATTTTGTTGTATATTAATTTCATAAGAAAAATGGAATAACTTAGTTACGAAACTTACCAAGGGATGTATTTTCATGAATTTTGAAACATCACTCATGGTTTTGCCATATGGATGCCATTCTAACACATCCTTACTCTCGTCGGAAACTGATGTTAGTCTCTCTCTTCAACTTTAATGAATCCTGTTTCCATGTGAACTCATGGGAGCCTCTCTCTTTGCTCTCCCATTCTGCCCTTTTTAGGTATTTTTATATATATTTTTGTTCAAATAATTTGTGTTTTACATCAGTTGTATGGATAGTTTTTTCTAGACAAAGATTCTCAGTCTTACTGAGGTGAACAAACCAATGACAAAGATGAGAAAAAAGATCTTGGTCCAATCAAGTTTTGATTCTTTTACCTGCTGGATTAAAGAGTTTTGAGTAGATAAACAAGAGCTAACTACAGATTAATAAAGATATAAATGGTGCTTTTATTTTGAAAAAAATGTGTTTCTAGATTAAAGATATGAGTTGTTAACTGCAATCAATATCAAAGAGAGTAGAGTTCAGCCATATGACCAGGGTTGTTTATTTTACCCATTCAACTGTTTACTCACTCACTCATTGAACAAATAGAACTACTCATTGCCATGTTCTTGTCCCTGTGTTTATAAGAAGTGAATCATGTTGTAAGGGAAATAGACATGAACATACAGGAAAAAGAAAGAGAAGAGAAGGGAGGAGGAGAGGAGTGGAGGAAGGGAGGGGAAAGCAAGGGAGGAGACAGGAGAAGAGAGAAGGGAAAAAAATACCAGAAGGTTAGATGATATAATAGGTCTGTGGACAGGGGGCTGTGGAAGTAGAGTGGTGGAAAACAGGGTTACATTTATTCCACAATATAGAAGAGGAGGATTTCTTCAGATGAAGAAAGGAGAGTAGCAAACATCTGTCAATGTTAATGCTGCTGTTCAGATGTGTGATTTCTTCAGTCACTTTGTTAAAAGAATATTTGACCAAATGGCAGTTGATGACATGGGCTCAAGTATGGCCCACAGCATACTGACAGGCAGGCAGTGGAAAACGGACAGAGAAGCTGAAAAGAGGCCAGTCAAGTCCCTTATCCAGCATGATGGAGCCTCCTGGTTGAGCCTCCCTGGAGAAGTGGGTAGGTAGCTTCTTCTAATTAAACAAAGAACCACTCTAGTGAAATGATTCATTCCAGCCAGACAGCCCAGATTATACTGACTCCTACCACCATGGTTCAGTTTGAGAAGCTCTCTTCATGCCAGTGACCCTCAACAACAAGACCAGAATACTACAGTGACAGAGGAAGGACATGGTCAAGCAGAGATATTGGAAATGTGTTTGACAGATAGTGACATAGGATGAAATTTAGATAGAGCATGAAAAAAGAACTCCTTGTTTCAATGTTAAAATTTAAGTGTCTTAGAAGTCGACAGAGTAGAGGATTTCAATATTGTTGAGGGAAGCAAAGCAGAGGGAAAAAGACAGAAACAGAGCAGTATTGCCTAAAGCTCCAGGGAGGCAAGAGTAGGAAGGTCTCTGGACACACTGAGCTGTAGGAATCTGGGTACCACTCCGGGAAACACCCAAGTAGTTCACATGGTCTCAAAGAAAACAGAAAAATTACACTAAATTCCCAGATTCAGAAAAGAATCTGTACTCTACACTTGCCCCAGAGAATTTAGCTGATGGATTTCAAAACCCTATCACAGGCTTACACAAGGAAGCTGTCATTCATGATCACCAACACTAGAAATTCACAGATTCTGATGTGACTCTTGGAGAAGGAACAGCCATAATACATTCATGAATATAATTCCTCATCAGCTCATTAAGTGGGATTCTGGTTTAAGCATGCCCTGGATATAAAATAAATATTAAAATTATATTTCTTGTACACCTTTGCTATTAGCAAGCCTAATTCATACCTATTAACATATATGAGACAAAATTTCAGAGAGCAGTTGGTATTTTATCCTTCTGTCTGGATTCTCACAAAAGCCTGTTGAGTTCATGGCCCTAGCTAGCCTTTACATAAATATATTTTGTGTGTACAACCCAATACAAAAGAAATAAAATACAGAAGATAATAATCCATCTGCAATTCCTCTCAGAAAATAAACCAACGTATATATTTTAATTATGGTGAAAATCACTAGGATTATTTAAAAATCCCATAATAAGCATAATAAAAGCTAGAGGTGGTCCACTTTCATGGACCATGTTTCTTGAATCCTCAATCAATCCTGCAAGGTTGTCTATGCAGAGTGCAGAGAAAAATCTCCAGACATAAAAATAGTATATTATAATGTATGGTTTTGACTGTAAACTTCTCTTTGGTCTTCTGGACACGTGTAAATGGTGAGGAACACTTCCTATTTTAGCACTTGCTCCATGGCATTATAGCTGTGGGTTCAGTGTCCAATTCCACCTCCAGACTGAGCTTTCTTGAATGATCAGTACCATGTGTTATACATATTTGCTTCCCTAGCACTTAGTATAAACAATCAGTGCATGTTCATAGCATTTCATTTAATTGCAACTTTAGGAAGTTTAAACCTCCCACCTGACTAACAACAAAGATAGATGGTTTTTCTCATGCCTCTACCAATTTACCAGCCTTGGGCAGAACATCCAAGCTCTCAAATCTGAGTTGACTTGTATAAAGAAGTCTTGGGGGACTGACATTGAAGGCTATTTTGAAGTTTCCTCTAAGAAATTTGCTTTATTTTTGTTAATATTTTTGAGAATTTGAAGACTACTATCATACCTCTTTTAAATTATTTTTCTGCCAAGTTCTCATCAGTCAGATTGTTAGGTCACTTGGGTTGTAAAGTGCCTTAAATCTTAGGAAACCTGAGGATGTTTGAATTAGCATCTCCATGTAGTTGTACCTCAAGCAACTAATCCTCTGAGGGGAAAAATTGCCTTAAACTAAAACAGTCCAGCCTCAAAAAGAATATAAGGTTAATTGAAGTTGTCTGTTTGCTTTGGTTGTTTGGTTTTAGTTTCCACTCCATGTACTTAAAAGTTGAGACCTGGTTCTATTTTGGGTCAGGGCTTCATTTGTACTTGGAAGTGGATTTTATTGCCCCCTAGCTGAAGAGAGGGTCATAATTTTTATCTCTGGCCCTGAAGGCCAAGGAACATACTGTCTTAACAAAATGACGTGGGTCCTTTTTTATTTTGTTTTATATTTGCATTTTATTTTAATTCCATTAATTAATATGTAATGTATTATTAGTTTCAGAGGTAAAGGTCAGTGATTCACCAGTCTTATATAACACCCAGTGCTCATTCCATCACCATCCCCTAGCCCCCTCCCCTCTAGCAACCTTCAGTTTGTTTCTTATGGTTAAAAGTCTCTTACTGTTTGTCTCCCTCTCTGATTTTGTCTTGTTTTATTTTTTCCACTCTTCCCCTCTGATCCTCCATTTTGTTTCTAAAAATAAAGGGGGGGAGGGGAGTGGGCAGCCCCTGTGGCTCAGCGGTTTAGCACTGCCTTCAGCCCAGGGCCTGATCCTGGAGACCCAGGATCGAGTCCCATGTAGGGCTTCCTGCATGGAGCCTGCTTCTTCCTCTGCCTGTGTCTCTGCATCTCTCTCTGTCTCTCATGAATAACTAAATAAAATCTTAAAAATAAAAATAAATTAATTTTAAAAATTAAAAAAATAATAATAAGAAAAGACATGAGTCCAAAGTGCACCAAAAGCACCAAGAGGTTGCAACTAACTTAAGGGAAAGGAAAGGAAAAAGAGGATTCCGGTAAGGCTTATCAGGGAGAAAAATTCAGACCCCAGAATATATGTCCCTGATTGCCTTTTTTATGTTTTCTCTTATAAAATATCTAACCAGGAAAGCATATTTTAGAGACATAGGCACTCTTTTCTTTAAAATAAAAACTCAATGAAGAGAAGGAAAATAAAGATAATGGCAAACAAAAATGTCTGATCCTGTTTACCATTATCCTTCCTATTTACCATGGCTCCAGAAATGTTTTCCCTATTATCTTATTAAAGAGCATTCATAACCAAGAGGTCACAGAGCTTACCATTAGAGTATTTAATGTCTGAATACAGAAATTTGGGTTTATATATGATAACCTAAACCATTTATGTTTTATATTGTTGCTTAGTATATAATTGGGAAAAAAAATGTAGAACCTTGGGAAATTGCTGAGTATGTAATAAATTAATAGAAAATGATCCAGGGGCAACTGGGTGGCACAGTTGGTTAAGAATATTGGTTTCACCTCAGGTTGTGATCTCAGGATGGTAGGATCAAGCCCTGAGTCAGTCTCTGTGCTCAGCGCAGTCTGCTGGGGATTCTCTCCCCCACTCCCTCTGCCCCCTACCCCATGTTCTCTCTCTAAATAAATAAATAAATAATATAAAAAAAGAAAAGAAAAGAAAATGAACCAAACCATTTATGCTTTGCATTGTTGTCTTTTAGTTGGATTCTTGGTATATAATTAGGAAAAGTACTTGTGACACTTTAATAGAAAATGGGAAGGGAGTACTTTAAATAAATATCCCCTTCCTGATATTTGCCTCCACTCCCATTTGAAACTACTTTTCCTACTTGAAAAGAACAAGGTATGTGATTCATTATCAACAAAAATGGATACTTTATCACAATATTTTCACTGTTGTATAACTGTGATGAATGGGATAAAAGAAACTAGCTAATTTTGTTATCGTTTGTAAGCCATTACTATTTTATTTTCCAATGAAAATTGAAGTTTTTCTTACTGCTGTTGTTTGTTTTAAAAGGAAGGATGAGGGCAGCCCTGGTGGCTCAGCAGTTTAGCGCCACCTTTAGCCCAGGGTGTGATCCTGGAGACCTGGGATCGAGTCCCGCATCCGACTCCCTGCATGGAGCCTGCTTCTAATCTGCCTGTGTCTGTGCCTCTCATGAATAAATAAATAAAATCTTAAAACTAAATAAAAAATAGATAGATATATAAATAAATAAATAAAATCTTTAAAAAAAAAAGTGGGCAGCCTGGGTGGCTCAGGGGTTTAGCACCACCTTCAGCCCAGGGAGCCTGAAGTCCTGGGATCGAGTCCCACATCCGGCTTCCTGCATGGAGCCTGCTTCTCCCTCTGCCTCTCTGCCTCTCTCTCTCTTTGTTGTCTCTCATGAATAAATAAAATCTTTACAAAAAAAAATAAAAAGGAAGGATGAGTGTTTTGATTTATAGACGGTTGGTCTGTAGATAAAAATTTTATTTTATATTTTAGTAATTACTAGTGAACATGATATCAAATAAAGGACCAGATGAAACAGCCCTAAATTTATTCCACCTATAATGGAATACAAGAACACTTTTCTCTGTTGAGAGTGAAGATGAATTTTCATGGTTTAGAGTTTTGAAGGACCATATCTCTAACCTTTCACTGGTACATAATCTCAAATGATAACGAATTGTTTCATTTCTGTAGAATCCATTTTCCCAGAGGCACTTTACCATAATGTTGGGTTTTAATTTGAAAACAGCATGGCAAAATACCCAATAAATACAGTAATTATAAGAAAAAAAAATCACTGAAGCAATATATGAACATTTCCCAGAAGATCATACTCTGCTTTGTAGTTGAGATTCTAAAGTTATTATTTTCCCAACTATGAAGTTCCCGGGTATAATTCAGGAGAGGCTAAATACTTTATGGATGCTTATAAATTGAGATGATGTAAAATGTATGTAATGTAAGATGACGCTATACTTTTGCTCTTAAGTAAAATTAATATGCATATTATTTCTTGGTGTTTTATCTTGTGGGGGAAAAAAACAAAATAACTCCAAATAATTCCAAAATATTAAAATTTCAGATCTCATTAATCTCTTAGATGCTTCCAAGTATCTGGATATTTAGTGCTATGGACAAGGAAATGCGCAGAGTTTAGTTGCTATAGCAATTCTACTGCAATCCATGAATTCCAACAAAAGCAAGAGACAAGGGAAAAGAAATAATAATACAATCAGATAACTTAAATTGGAGGTGGCTACCTCATGAAACTTGGCAAAGGTTAAGGATTGCATTAAATATAATGCAAAATAATACATATAAGAAGTCATTTTGCCAACAACAAAACACTATTCTTTATTGAATATCTACCATGAATTAGGCATTGTACTGTGCACTAAGTATAATTTCATTAGCTATTGACAACAGTTCTCCGAAGTTAGAATTTTCTTTTTTAAAGAAAATAGAAATAGGCTTCCACAGATTCCATTCTGATGCATGACAGCTAGTAAATGGGAACATTAAGACCTAGTGCAAGTCTGTAAGAATCCCCCAAATCTATGCTCTTTTAACAAAGAAAAATGTACAGATTTGTTTATTACCCCCACACAAATACTCCTGGTCTCAGTTCATCACATACAGGAACCTCATAGGGCTATTTTTCTATTACCTGAAGGATGGAGTCAGGATCTTCTAAGCATCCTCCAATCCCATCCACATTGAGTGCCCTCCTATTGATATGTATACATGGAAGACCTTCTTACACATGGACTCCACTGATAGTTGAGATTGCTTAGGTTCTTTCTCTTGTTTCTTACAGTATAAAAGCAAACAACTGTAGATTCCCTACATACTCAAACTGGCCACAGATTTAGAAAAAAAGCATATTTTCCTAGGATTATTAAAAATAGTCAAAATTGCTAATAGTGATTAGATAAGTAGTAGTATGGTTTTCAGTTTTAATGTCTAAAGAAGTTGGTTAAGATTCTTACAGTTCTTAGCAGATCCTGAATGGTTTTAAGAATTCTGATAAAAACTAAGGTTACAGAAAGTCAATAGAAATACAACTTAATGAATCAAATGCTTGTATGCTTATTTTTCCATTTCTGTTAGGTTTATTTTAATGTTATATACCCTGTAAAAATGTTAACTAGAAAATTGAATGATAAGGGATTTGTTAAAGAATTTTATAATTATGTAACACATATAACCAAAATAAATAAATAAAAGAGCTGATTTTTAGTTCCCCAAACAATTCCAGCTTTTTGAATCGAGAAGTTTAAAGAAATGTCTATCATCAGATGAATGGATAAAGATGTAGGGTATACATATATACAATAGAATGCTACTCAGCCATAAAAAAATGAAATTTTGCCATTTGCAATGACCTAGATGGAGCCAGAGAGTATTATGCTAAGCAAAATAAATCAGAGAAAGACAAATACCATATGATTTCACTCATCTGTGGAATTTAAAAAGCAAAACAGATGAACATGAGATGGGGAGAGAGAAAAAGGGGCAAGCCAAGGAACAGGGTCTTAATAACAGAGAATAAACTGATGATTACCAATGGGAAGGGCATGGGGAGATGAGTGAGGTAGGTGATGGGGTTTAGTAAAGGCCCTTGTCCTGATGAGCACTGGGAGTCATGTGTAAGTGTTGAATCACTAAATTGTACCCTGAAAGTAATGTTACACTGTATGTTAACTAACTGTAATTTAAATAAAATTTTTAAAAGTTTAAATAAATAATGCTATCACCTGGAAAGAGTACCCGTTAACACAATTCTAACAATTAGTTTAAAACATGTGTGTCCTCATATGTGCCAACCCTGTAAATGTAAATCTATATTTGTAAACTAATTTATCATATTATTTGGATTAATTTTACATTAATGTTATTCAAGAAAAAAATATTTGACTTTTAAATCTGCAAAGGTAACGCAATATAGGAAAAATAGTAAATGAAACATTTTTAAGTAAATATTTGGCTTTAAGAAAAATAATGCATATACTGCTTCATCACATAATTCTTATTGTACAAGTTCCTAAATCCCTATTTCTGAGGATTGCCAATATAGTGGTTGCAAACATAGCCAGAATAAATGGTAATAATAATAATAATAATAACAATAATAATAGCTAACATTTATGGAATGCTTGCAATGTGTCAGAAACCATTTGAAGCGCTTTAAGTGGATTATCTAATTTAATCTTTGAAACAACCCTAGAGGTAGGAAAACTCTAGTTTACAGATAAGAAAACTGAGACAGGAAGAGAATAAATAACTTGAGCAAGATCACATAGTCAGTGGGTAGAGCTGGGATCTGAGGGGAGCCTGACTCCACAGATATTGCTCTTGAAACTACCTTATTTTCAAATATTATGTGGAGAGAGAAAGAAACAGAGAGATAGAGACAGAGGGAGACAAAGGGAGGGAGAATGGGAGGGCAAGGAGAGGGAAAGGGGACAAAGTAGGGAATAGGGAGAGAAACTAGGTTGTATTTTAAGCAGAATGTCTCACAAAGGCTCCTGAGAAATGCCACTGACTATAACTACCCTCCCATGAAAAAAAAATGGCAGAGCTATGAGAGTATTTAAGAAAAAGTTGCTGCAGGTAGAATAATTGTATGAAAATGGTTTTCTTAGCTCCTCCAGAGCAACACCTCCTTCCTATTATACCAAAATCTAAGCCTTGGGCATCTAGAATTTTCCTTCATTTCTAACCAGTTCTCCATTTCCTTGCATCTAAGAATGAAAAAAAAAAAATCAGGAATCTCACTGATTCTCTTTACATGAATATTGGTTATTGCTTTTATCACTTAATGTGAAATTATTGGCTTTTATTTCCTGGTGAATGTGCATATGTTCAGCAAGTCATTTTTATCATTAATCTCTCTCCTTTCTCTTTCAATCTTGAAGTGGCAGACATAGCTTCCAAATGACCAAGACCCACACAGCTCGATGCCCCTGCAGGTGCCCTTCTCAGAACAGGGGCTTAACTGTACGAGAAAGTCCCTGAGTATTTCAGGTAAGAGGTTACTCATACACTGATCCAAGAGAAATTTAGCACTAATTTTAGATAGCTGAGTACATTCTAATTTTTTTATATTTTTGAGGCATAGGTACATACTTTAAAATGCCCATAACTTAACTGTACATTTTTATAAGTTATGACAATGTGTAATTCAATATAGCACTAATTAAAATATAAAATATTTCCATGACCCTAGAAGGTTTGCTCATGTGCCCTTTCCAGAAAATTCTATTCCTCCCACAAAGGCAACCACTTTTATATAATCTATCCCTTCCATAGAATGTTTCACTTTTCTTGAGCTTGATATAAATGGAATTTTTTAAAGGATTTTATTTATTTATTTATTCATGAGAGGCACAGTGAGAGAAGCAGAGATATAGACAGAGGAAGAAGCACCCTCCTCATGAGGAGCCTGATGCAAAACTTGATCCCAGGACCCCAGGATCATGACCTGAGCCAAAGGCAGATGCTCAGTCACTGAGACACCCAGGTGCCCCAGATATAAATGGAATTTTATTTTACAGTATGTGTTCCCTTATGTATGCCTTCTTTCATTCCCTGTACTTTTGGGGGTAGGAGTGGAAAATATTTCTTTGTATTGCTATGTAATTATCTCATTGTATTAATACACCACAGTTTATTCATTTTCTTATTGATAGTAGTTGATTTTGGTCGCATTCTGCTTTCTTCATCTTTCTTAGTAGAAAGCAATATAAAAGATTTTTTTAAACATAATTTTTAATATAGTTTGAATAAATACCTGGGAGCAGAATCAATAGATCATAACCTACGTTTCATTTAATAAGAGCCATCATGTCTTTCCAATGTGGATTTTCACACTCATCCAGAAATGTATGAAATCCAGCTGCTTTCACATCTGCTCCATCACTTCTAATGTTAGCCTTTCCAATTTTAACCATTCTAGTGAATGGTTCTAGTAACTCTTTGTGGTTTTAATTTGCATTCACCTAATGACTAAGGGTGTTGAGAATATTTCAAGGTACCTTTTGTCCATTAATCAATCTTCTTTTTGAGGTGTCTGTCCAGTCTTTTAACCATGCTTTTTTTTAACCATGCTTATTTATATCTTAATTATTGACTTGTAATCTGCCATAAATCTTTTGTCAATAATATGCGAAAATATGTTTCTCCCTTCCTGTGACTTTTATTTCATTTTCTAATAGTCCTTATTGGAAAAAAAATAATAATTTTTATCATTGAGACTCAACTCAAATTTTTGTACATGTAGTGCTTTTTGCTTCATAAGAAATTACTATCTACTTCAAAAAAAAAGTGTTTCTTCTAGGGATTTTATGGTTTTAGCTTGTACATATAAGTTTGCAATCTAAGTAGCTCAATCACTTAAGTGACCAACTGAACCTCAGCTCTGATTGTGATCTGAGGGTTATGAGTTCGAGCCCAATATTGGGCTCTACACTAGGTAAAGCCTACTTTAAAAATAATAATAAGTCTACAACCTAATTTGAACTGATTTTGTTATATAATATTTATATTGGTCAGTGTATTTTCCTCTAGGACTTTTATGATGTTTAGACTTAAACCTGCAATCTTACTCAAATTATTTTTTTATATGATGTGACATATAGGTCAATGCTCACATTTATTTTTCTCATTTGGATATTCAATTATTCCAATATGGTTGATGATATTCAAGGACTTTTGATAGCAAAAATGTTAGAAGAGAAAACTAAAATTTGTGTTTGTCTGGCTAATTACATTTGTGAGAACCACTTATGAATTATGCCCAGCTATCATGTAATATGTTAGCAATTTACATGCTGGTAAGTGTGGCACATTAACTTTGCTAAAGGTTTTCTTTTATTATAATTTAAACTCTCTAGCATAAATACCATCTTTATTTTGTGCTGTTCTGGCAGTCTGCTTCTCTGGAACAAATATCTTGAATGATGAAGAATTTTAAGGTATTACAGAGGCTCAAATTTATATTAAAACTATTGCTTAGTGTCACTATCTACAATGCATGTTCATCTTTCATCAGTCACCTTAGGTTTCACGACTACAACTTCATTCCTGAGAGTCTTCTTTTTTTTTTTAATATTTCAAAAGATCTTTATATTATTTCTGGTTTTCAGATTCTATTTAGAAGCATATTCAATCAATTGGTAAATATTCATTATGGAATATGTGTCAGATGTTGACAATTAAGTAACTCAAAATTTTATTGGAATATCAATGATAGAGGTGCCTGCGTGGCACCTGAGTTAAGCTTTGGAGTCTTGGTTTGGGCTCAGATCATGATCTCAGGGTTCTGAGATCAGGTCCCAAGTTGGGCTCTGAGCTCTGGAGAGAGTCTGCTTGAGACTCCCTCTCTCCCTCTCCCACTGCCCCTCCCCACCATTCTCTCTCACTCTCATTCTTTCTTTCTCTCTTTCTCAAAAATAAATAAATAAATCTTTTTAAAAATATAAAAATGATGAAGAAAAAAATATTTGAAGGTTAAGAACCACGGTCTAAACACCTAAGGTTCAACTAATCCAAATAGTTGTCTACCTTCATAATGATCAAAAAGTCTAAAGTGGGTGTTGACTCACACATACAGAATTTTCATATTTTTCAAAATGTCATAAGAATCACATTTTCAATCTCTAAGTGATACCACATCATGTCCAGAACCAAAAGGAATTTTGAAGATAAATGAGGTTTTCAGCAAACAAAGAGTCATCCTTTCTTGAGTGGAATACTATTAGAGTTAGCTTAAAGCATCATAGATTGTAGAAGAACTAAATAATAGACAGGATATTCAATGGTGATGCTCTAGAAAAAAAATCATAGAATCTTCTATAACAAAACAGCTGTTAGCCACAAGAACAACAAGAACCATTATCACCATAGTGAGAGCTGTATACACAGCCATACCCACAACCATAGCAGGAGCCATATTTCCATCTCTCACACACATTTCTGTAGTAATTGAACTACATGGCATCAGGAGGGGAGGATTCAGGCAGGTTACAGAAGAAAATTTGACGTACTGCCATGGGATTTTTCTATATAATCAGGAGCTTACAGAATGTATATTACCCCTTGCCTTCTTGTCCCACAAAAGATTATACTTATAAAAGCTTATTATAGTTTTATTTTATGTCATAAGATGCCACCTCATTTTATAGGCCTTAGTTCAGTTCCCCCAAATCAATCATAAACTTTCAGAAATAACTTGTGTACTCTACAGACATGTTCCCACTGAGTTCCAAATATATTTTCCACAAGTGTCATGGTGCAAAATAACACACTGCCTTTCTCTTCATTAATCCATAATTATATCTTAAACTAAACTTGGAGCTATGTTAAATGTCTTGATCTATCTCCTAATCCAATAGTTGGCCATTTGCCTCTTCATTAATCATTTCCTACTCTCAGTTGATTTAAAGGCAATTTACTTAAGAAATAAGCATCAGATTCTCAGCCTGACCCTGTTCCATATGAACCCTTCACACATGGAGTCATGCCTTCTCCCACTTTCCCTCCTTCTTTTCCAAATCAGCATTTCTCAGCTCCAGCACACTTTCAATATGTACCATTCCTTAATATGACTTTTACTGCATTCCTACAGCCCCATATTTTAAAAGACCTTTGTATCACTTCTAGTTTTCAGATTCTGTGATGTATAAATTGTCACTGACATACCTCTGGACTGGAGTATGTGAACTCATACCCACCCACACCTGCCTCCCAAGGAAGGCAGATGTTATTTCTCCAGAACTCCTTGGGGAGAATTTCTTCAACCTGTCCTAGAAGTGTGTCTTTTCACTCTTATCCCTCATGTATGATACACCAAAACATAACTCTTGAACCCTAATCTCCGTACCTCTTCACCTACTCCATACTGTTTCCTCCGATAAAATAATACAACTTTACATCCAGTAGATACTATAATTTTTTCCTTTTATATCTGTCTATGAGACCACCACTTCCATGAATATTTTAACTATTTGATATAAATAGGGCAATCTTCCTCCCCACCAAAAGTACACAACCTGCATTTTATTTCTTATAAAAGTTACCAGAAGTCAACCTAAGCAATCTGTAGTAATCAGATGGGTGGCAGAGGAAGAGAAGATCAAGAGTGCTCTCAAAGCTTTTTTTTTCCTTTTGAAAGGAATATGCCTTTATAAACAAATTAATTTTTAAAAATAATATTAAAAAATAAACAATTTAAATATGGAAGTGGTGGCCTGGAACTCAATTGCTCAAAAACAGTGAATTCACATAAAAGAGAGAGAGAGAGAGAGAGAGAAAATTTCTCCCTTTCTCTATTCCTTTGCAGTTTCTCTATAACCACCACCATGTTCAGGGTAGACAAATTTTCTCTTTGAGTGCTAAAAACAACTAACAGAAAACTATCTCATAATCCTTATCTGGAATAGGCATGTAAGGAGGGGCTGAAATTACCAGCTAAAAAACAGGGATACCCAATGTGAACTTCAGTTATTCAGTGAATGATTATTTTAGTCATTAGTGAATGACTAAATACTGTATAGTACATCCTTACATTATAGTATCATTTGCTGTTTACCTAAAATTGAAATTTAATTGGATGTCCTGTATTTCTATTTACTAAATCTGACAATCCAATATATGAGTAAGAACACATGAGATATAATTAGTATATTCAACCACATTCTTCCTATTTATATAAGCCACATTAAGTGTTAATGCAACATGATCTGAAGGAACTAGAGCTAAACCATCAGCTACTACTATCTATAGCTTAATAATAAAGGCCACTTTTATATATTTTTTTTAAATTTTTATTTATTTATGATAGTCACACACAGAGAGAGAGAGAGAGAGAGGCAGAGACATAGGCAGAGGGAGAAGCAGGCTCCATGCATCAGGAGCCCGACGTGGGATTTGATTCCAGGTCTCCAGGATCGCGCCCTGGGCCAAAGGCAGGCGCCAAACCACTGCGCCACCCAGGGATCCCCACTTTTATATATTTTATGCATATCATTCTGAGAGAGCCACTGAAAGAAATGATCTCATTAGTGACTCCTCCGCATCTTCCCATGGTCTTCATACTGGAACAAGAACTACTGGGCCACCTCTTAACTGGAACCACAGGCTCATGACATCTGTTTGTGTTCTGAAGCTGTGGGTTATGAAGTATTTACACAGCATTTTACAAAGCATCATGCTAGGGAGTAATTTTGACAATTTCATAGGAACCACATTTGGGTTACTGCTTTGTATTCCAGTCCAAATAAAACACTTCAATGTCTAATGGTAGCAAGCTATGCTTTTAAAAATAGATCTATTTTAAGCAATGACAAATACAAATATGAAATCATGTATGCTTTTAAAAGTTAAGTCGATTATAACACCTGCTTATGTACATCCTGTCAAATACATGTGAGAATAAAGTATTAGCCCTTCTAGTTCTGCATGAGCCTATGATTTTAAATAAAGGAGAATTAACAAGAACTATTTTTTCAGAAAAGTTAAGTCAGAAAGAAATATGCACACAAATACACAGTTTAAGTTTGTTAGCTTTTTTTCTCCAGGTAATCTCTGCACCCAACATGGGGCTCAAACTCATGACCCCAAGATCAAGAGTTGTATGCTCCACCAACTGAGCCTGCCAGGGACCCCTACAAATACAGTTTTTAAAAGGACTGGGAGAAAAAGTAATAAAATTATAGTAGTAATTTTCTCTAGTTAGTGTAATTATGGTTTAATTTCTCTTTTTAAATTTTCTGAGTTTATAAATGTAATACAGTGATAAAATATTACTTTTGTAATCACAAAACTAAACATTATAAGTTTTTTTCTTCAAATCGAGTAAAAGTTATATTAATGGAAGTGATAAACTCCTTTCACATATTTTCATTATTAACTTTTCCCTGCTACTTCTTCACCTTATGGTTGCTTCGAGAAAATAATATCAGTTGATAAATTAAGAGAAAAAAACCTATTTTGATGCTATCCAGCACTTTATACTAAGTTTCTATACCAGTTTGCTGGGGCCACCATAACAAAGTACCACAACTGGGTGGTTTAAGCATCAGAAATTGATTGTCCTTACAGTTCCACTGTCTGACCTCAAGCTGTCAGCAAGACTGGTTCTTCTGAAAGCTGTTAGGAAGAATCTATTCCAAGTCTCCTGCTGACTTCTGGGAGCCTCAAGTGTTCTTTGGTTTGTAGATTATGGTCTCCCTGTGTCTTCACATCATCTCCCCTCTGGAAGTATCTGTGTCTGTGTCTAAGTTTCCCTGTTCTATTAGGACACAGTGTGTTGGATTAGGCCTACCCTAAAGACATCATTTTAGTTTGTTATCTACAAAAACTCCTAGTGCAAACAAGATCATATGAACAGGTACTGCAGGTTGGGACTTCGACATCTTTGAAGGGGAACACAATTCAACCCATAACACTTGTGTAATGTGTCATGACTGCAAAATGCAAAAGTTGTTTTGCAATTAGTAATAAAAAGCATACCAAAATGTACTCGCTATAGTCTAAGGAGGATGTCTCATTTATTGTGCTATGCTATGGGATATTGTAGTGTTTGTAGTATGTAGTGTGTATTCTTTCTCCATCAATTTGCAAATGCCATAGACCCTTATACTCAGAACTATTTGTATGGAACACTTTGGTGGGGAGTTTGATGTGAGCAGAGATTCCATAAAACTTCTATGAAAATGTGGTTATAGAAGTAGTATGGCTTCCAAATGATGGGTAATCCCAGTGCTACATGGAAGAAAAAAGCCCTGGACAGTAGTAATGGGATAGTTCATCTCTGGAAGGTTTTGCTCATTAATCACAATAGCACATTTAAACTGGAAAAAAAAACCACTTGTTAGGAAATCTAATTCTTGACCTTATTTCATCATCTAATTGTTAAAGTTTCCTTCATTAGAATCTTCGTACACTGTGGTGGGAACATAAGATATTGAAGCTGCTATGGAAAGAAGTAGAGAATTCTTCAAAAAATGAAAACTAGATATGCCATATAATCCAGCAATCCACCTTCTGGGTATTTATCTATCTGAAATCAGGATCCTGAAGAGGTATCTGCACACCATGTTCACTGCAGCATTACTGTGAGCATTACTCACAACAGCCAAGAGGCAAAACAACCTAAGTGTCCACCCACAGATGAATGGATAAAGAAAATGCAATAGATGCAGACAATGAAATATTCTTCAGCCTTAAAAAACAGAAAGAAAGTCTGCCGTTTGTGACAGCATGAGTGAACCTGAAGGACATTAATGCTGGGGGAAATAAACCAGTCACAGAAGGACAAATACTGCATGACTCCACTTACATGACATATCTAGAGATGTCAAACTCATAGAAACAGAGAGTAGAATGGAGGTAGCCAGGGACTGGAGGGAGGGAGAAAGGGGAATGTAAGCTCAATAGATGTGTCAATAGCTCAAGATAAGTAAATTCCAGAGATCTGCTATCCATCAGTGTACCTGTGGTGAAGAGTATTGTGTTGTACACTTACAAATTTAAGAGCTTAGATCTCATGTTAAGTGTTCTTACCTTAGTGAAAAAAAAAAAAAGAAATAAAATAAAATGTCTCTGAGAAAAAGAACAAAAACAAAAAGCCTTGGCCCCAGATGGCTTTCCTATAGTCAACTACACTGGTCCTCCTCTCTGTCATCTGGCAACAGACTGTCAGCTTTGTGGGCCCTCCTTGAATCATAGCAAAGCTACTGTGTAGAGTATCTTTCATTGTCAGTCACATGTTTTGGGGGGATATGGAGTCCACAGGTGTGTATAGACAATGCAATAGATAAACAAAGAACCACATGGCATATAAAGCCTCCCCCAGATGTTCCCTCTGACTCTCACAGGTTTTGTTTACAGATGAATTATAGATACACAGCCACGATGGATGGTGGAGATAGGCCATAGTTGATCTTTTACCCTGGACGTGCTTTGTTCTGTGTAAACACAGCAAATCTGAAATTGAGTCTAAATTATATTCCAGAAAAATGAATTCCTTCTTTATAGCTGTATGCACAGTATATATCTTTACCAGTAAAAAAATCTAGCAGGTTGCCATGACCCAGTAAGAGTGATTGCTGTAATCAAGTAATATTATTATTATAACATATATTTGGTACATTTTACAGTCATATGATCTGTCATCTGGCCATGCTGTGCTGTGTGCACAGTAACATGACCCATATATTGTTTTGTAGACATTCCTCAAAATGGGCTTGCAATGATAATTAGCATTGAACTAAGTCTAGAAACAACATCATGAAATGCTACAGAAATCAAGTATCTTAGTCAGCTTGGGCTACCATGGTATAATAACATAGATAGGATGCCTCAAACAAGTGAAATTTATTTCCTCAGGGTTCTGGAGACTGGGAGTCTAAGATCAAGGTGACAACAGGGTATGTTTCTGATATAGCTCTCTCCTAGGGTTATAGGTGGGTGGAGAGATATGAGAGACAGAAAGAGAGAGACAGATGTGGGGGGATGCCTAGGTCTCCCATTTTTGCCATTATTAGGGTCCCACCCTCATGACCTAACATTATGTACCTTCCAAGTGCCCTTCTCCATATGTCATCACATTGAAGGTTAAAACAGTCTTCAACATGTGAATTTAAAGGGACAGAGGGACATAAACAACCAGTCAATAACACCAGCTGTAAGTCTAGTAGTCTGCAGCTATAAAAAGCACTTAATTTACAAGCAATGACAGGAATAGCCATTTATAAAAGACATGCAGAAGCCCCAGGGGCCAGGGGTAGCACCACAGCCTTATCTATAGGCAGCCTCAGCCAGAGCTGTAAGCACAGACCCCAGAGAGATCCCCTGGTAGCTACAACACTAAGTGTCAGCAGGTGGTCGGGGCAGGAGAGGCCTCTAACCTTTGCAAAGGAGAGTGGGCGGGGCTCACCAGAGGCACCACCACCTCCTTCCTTGCAATGCTTGGCACAGATGGGACAGATTTTACTGTGTGGTCCTCTCATCCAGAGAGGGTTTCTTGTACAAGACTTTATCTGCTGCTACAAAGATATTTTGTTCTCATCAGTCACCATAGAAATGATCATTTTCATAGGCTTACTGGGTAGAAGTATTTGTCATATTCATGACACATTTTGTTTTGTTATAAGTCTCTGCTTAAATGTATTTAAACATTGTGGAAAATCAGAATCTTGACATCACAAGTCAACTTCCATTACTACTTATTTTAAAAACTAAATTACAAACAAGAAAACGTGTTTTGAAGACACATCCTTTTCTCAATAGGTAAAGGCCAAATTTAGGACTAATGGTTCGGCTTTTCCTTCCCCATAAATTCCATCCTATGTTTAACTTTATGATTTTTCTACAATTTTATTAGTTTATCGAGACACATCTACATAAATAGTCCATTCCCAAATCAGCAAACTCGGAAATATAAACTAAGGAAGTAAGCATGTCACATATGATTGTTTATCTACTTATTCTAAAAGAATCCCAAAAAGCTGACTGATCTGAAAATGTTGTGTACATTCATAAATAGTATTAATATCTGCTCTTCTGAGGGTTAAATAATCTCTATTCTTCAATCCGCAGTATCCCCAGCTGAAATACCATGGCCTTGGATTACCTGTTCTCTAAGACCACCTTTATCAGGTCCATGAAAATACTATGTAAAGAGAAATCTTTCCTGTTTATTACAGAAAGCATGGCTCTTATCCCTTAGACATCCTCTGAGACATAGCTTATAGTGTCCAGACAACATGGCCTTTATATGTTTTTAACTAACCTTTATCCAAACCTATTTATTCTTCCCATAGAATTTACACTTAGTGGCAATAGTATCAAGAAGTTTATTATCACAAGTTGGTATTACTCTTCACATTTATTTCTGCAACTTCAAATCTGCTGAGTACAATTACATTAGTCCTAATACCTGTAACTTTCTACTCACTGAGTATTTCACTCAACATAAAACAAAGAAAGAAAATTTGTATGAACCACAGAAGATCCCAAATAGCTAAAGCAATCTTGAAAAAGAAAAGCAAAGCTGGGGGCATCACAATTCTGGGCTTCAAGCTGTATTACAAAGCTGTAATCATCAAGACAGTGTAGTACTGGCACAGAAATGGACACATAGATCAAAGGAACAGAATAGAGAACCTAAAAATGGACTCACAACTAGATGGGCAACTAATCTTCGAGAAAGCAGGAAAGAATATCCAGTGGAAGAAAAGAAAATCTCTTCAACAAATGGTGTTGGGAAAACTGGACAGCCATGTGCAGACTGAAAATGTATTTTACCATACACAAAAATAAGTTTAAAATGGATAAAAGACCTAAACGTGAGACAGGAAACCATCAAAAGCCTACAGGAGAACACAAGCAGTAAGTAACCTCATTGTAACCTTGTTTGTAACAACTTACTAGATATGTCATCAGAGGCAAGGAAAACAAAAGCAAAAATGAACTACTGGGACTTCATCAAGATAAAAAGCTTTTGCCCAGTGAAGGAAACAATCAACAAAACTAAAAGGCAACCTAGATTGGGAGAATATATTTACAAATGACATATCTAATAAAGGGCTAGTGTCCAAAATCTATAAAGAACTTATCAAACACCCAAAAACAATAATCCAGTTAAGAAATGGGCAGAAGAAATGAATAGACATTTCTCCAAAGAAGACATACAAATGGCTAATAGACACATGAAAAGATGCTTAACATCACTTATCATTGGGAAAATACAAATAAAACTGCAATGAGATACCACCCCACACCTGTCAGAAAAACTAAAATTAACAACTCAGGAAACAAAGATGTGGGCAAGGATGCAGAGAAAGAAAACCTTCTTACACTGTTGGTAGGAATGCAAACTGATGCAACCACTGTGGAAAACAGTATGCAGTTTCCTCAAAAAGTTAAAAATAGAGCTATCCTACAACCCAGCAATAGTCCTACTAGGTATTTGCACTAAGACTACAAAAATACTGATTCAAAGGAGCACATGCACCCGATGTTTATAGCAGCATTATCAAAAATAGCCAAATTATGGAAAGAGCCCAGATATCTGTCGGCTGATAAAGAAGAGGTGATATAATATATATGTGTGTGTATGTCTGTGTGTGTATCTGTGTGTGTGTGTAGCTAGAATCTATTATGCTAAGCAAAATAAGTCAGTCAGAGAAAGACAAATATATGATTTCACTCAAACAAATACATGAACATAGGAGAAGGAAGAAAAAAAAAGGAAGAGAGCACGTCAAGAGACTCTTAACTACAGAGGACAAACTGAGCTTGATGGAGGGGAGGTGGGCAGGGGATGGGCTAAATGGGTGATAGGTGGGCACTTGTGTTGAGGACTGGGTGTTATATGTAAGTGATGAATCACTAAAGTCTACTGAAACCAATATCACATTATAGATTAACTAATTTAAATAAAAACTTGAAATTTTAAGAAAATGAAAGAAAATTTAGGAAATGTATTACACTTTATACAAAGCAAAGTTTACTATTACTACTTATCAGGGCAATTGTCACATCCTATACGTCATTTCAATTCACATCTATCTCACCACCTATAAAATATACTTATATTGCTCAGTACAATCTTGCCTGTTTTATAGAATGGGTGGGAATTCTTGACATACATTCTGTAGTCATTATATATTAGTTATGAAATGAGAGATATTTAGGATGCTCATGTTTTAATCTAGGAGCATTCCAGGGGACATCAACATTTGGTTGCTAAGCGATGCATCATTCAACAGAGGCTCGTGACAATGGTATAAAAGCTCTTATCGTTCTTGTCTGTTTCTGATACTCACAGAAAAGCCAATTTGGCAATATGGGGTTTTTCAAAAACAAGTAACTCTGGCAAAAACAACCTTTATTGATTGCTTTACTGAGAGGGAAAACATAAAATATCTGAACATTTTCTTGCTTTGTACATATTGTTGCAAGAAAAATAAAGCTTTAAATTCTTACCTTTTCCATTTAATAACAGCTTATGGAAACAAACCAATGAAAGCTAAATTGAGCATCTGGTTCCTCCTTCAACCAAAAACCACACCTTTGGATCCAATGCCAACTGCATTTTGAGACATCATGGTGAAGATTAAACAGATTGGATTGTACTGGGTGCCTCGTGACCAGGGCAGTGTTTCGCTCTGGCAAGGTGACTATTGTAGCCACAAATAACCCTTTCACCCCAACAAGAATGATTCAACCAATGCAAGTTCAAAGGTACTATCAAGGCTGAGAACACAAAACTCACAGTGAATATGAAGCCTTACTCCATCCTCTAGGAGAAAGCTACCAGCAATATCCGACAGAGTGATACCAGTGCTGAATACATTGGGTAGTCTACGTTTTGTACTCAAGTGTACTTTTTGTACACTCAAGAGTGCCTTTTAGACAATTTTATTGAGGTACAATTGACATATGGAGAACTACACATATTTAATGTGTATAATTTGATGAGTTTGGCCATAAATAAACACACAATTAAGGTAATAAACATATCCAACACTTCACAAAGTTTTCTCATCTTAACCACCTTAAAAAATGTTGCACCTGGGATGCCTGGGTGTCTCAGTCAGGTAGGCATCCATCTGCCTTCAAGTCAGATCATGATCCCAGTGTCAGGCTCCCTGCTCAGTTGGGATACTGCTCCTCCCTCTCTCTCTGCCTCTCCTCCCTTCTTGTGCTCTCTTCTCTCTCTCTCTCTCTCTCTCTTTCTCTCTCTCCCATCCTCTGTACAAGTCCCATCTCCAACCAACTGCACGTCCACTCAAGGCTCTCATCTTGCTGTAATCCTGCTTGCAACTTTTACTTTGTGTATCTATGCAACTCAGTCCCTCACCACCTTCGGCTTTTGTTCAAGGTCAACATCAGTCGAGGCCTTCCCTGAAGATCCTTATTTATAACTGCTACCTTCCATGTATCTGCCTCCCTTACTCAACATTTTTTCAGAGCCTTTATCACCGTATAACCCCTCATGTTGCATTTGCTTCTTTTGCTTACTGTCTGTTCTTCTCGCTAGAACATAGACTGCAAGGGCAGTGATTATTTTTCTCCTTTCTCCCCTGGGTAGGGGGAAAAAAAAAACAGAAAGAAGAGCCTAATATACTGGGGCCAAATAATAAAGCTATTTGAATATCAAGGTAAGAGATATGAAATTTATTCTACAGGGAATGGAGAACAAGAGAAAGCTTTGAGCAAATGAATGACATAATCAGGTCACTATATCAAGACACAGCAATTATTACCCTTTGTCCAGATCACTTAGTCATGTCCTATTTCTTTAAAACCATCATTTGCTAAATCACTCTTGAGCAAAAACCTTTCCTTGAGTATTAGCCCTGATCATATTGGATTTGTGGCAGTCTTTGTAAGCAGTGTCCTCCATCTCCATACCCAGGAACCCTGGATCCAGCAGCTATTAAAAGGTGTTGCAAGAACCAGAGCTTCCAAGATGAAAAATACACCGTCAAATGCTATAAAATGAAGTCCTTTTCACAATATTCACAATTGGCATTTATTCTTTCTTAAATTTTACTTGAGCACCTCCTACACGCCAGGGACTATAATAGAAATAGCAACTGAAATGCAACTGGGAGCATTTTTGTGTCCTCAGGAGAACCACTGTATAAAGAGAACCAGCATGACATTGTTCAACAAACTAACATATCTCTGCAATAAAAATAACTTTTAAGCAGAGAAATAACTTTCTAAGTTCTTTCAAAATGCTATTTTAGAGTAGATGTTAGAATATGAATATCACAGGAGTGTACAAGCTTTTGAAAGGAAACTATTGACATTGTTACACAGGAACAGGTCACATAAAGTTATATAGGTGACTTTTTAAATAAATAACCATTTTGGAGGCAATTTTCCCTGGATTAAGCTGGAATTTTTCAAAATAAACTTTTGATCGGGCCAAATCAACTTCTTTCCAAATGAGTATCAACTCATTTGGAAAAAAGTTGGTATTTTTTGACCATGGGAGTTAAAAAAAAAAAAAAAAAAACCTGTTTCAGATGCTGGGTGAGAGCAGAGTTTTAGGTATTCTGAAGCTGAGATCAGGTATTTTATTTGAACCACTTTTTGTTGCAAATAATTAGTATTAAGACCATATTGTGTGTTTGGTTCTTTGTTTGGATAAGTGTCTTCTGTTACTGATTATAACATGTGTAAGGCTTTTAAAGACAAGAACCCTACTCTTATTTCTAGGTTTTGTTTGAGTTTGATTTTGTTCTGTGCGTTTTACACTCTGGACACCATCTTGCCTTGTGCAATGCCTTAAGGATACTAGGAATGCAGCAAATGCTTGTTTTGTGGAATTCTGTTTTAGAATTTTATTCACTTAGAATCTGTTCTGTTTCAGATTTTGAACTTCCTTGTACCTATAAGAAATTGTAGCTGCTATTTTTCCCCCCATCCTGAAAATGTTCAGTTATTCTGGAAAGTATTTCTTTACCATATGAGAATTCACTTAGTCTTCTGGAAATCTCTCTGTATATAATTTCCCAATTATTTTTTAAAGGTTTTATTATTTGAAAGAGAGAGAGAGGAGGAAAGGTAGTGAGGAGCACAAGTGGGGGTCAGAGAGAAGGAGAAGTAGACTCTCCACTGAGCAAGGAGCCCAATGTGGGGCTTGATCCCAGGACCCTGAGATCATGACCTGAGCCAAAGGCAGATGCTTAACTGACTGAGCCACCCAAATGCTCCTCATTTCCCAATTATTGACAATAATATATTATGTTATTACCTTCAATTCTATTAGTAAAAACCCACCACATTCAGTAAAATGAAAAATTTGCTGCAGTGTAGCTCATCTTTCTTCATATTCTCCATTTCACTTTGTACCAGTGCTCTCATGTTCATTATATACAATTTTATGCCACTCTAAAATTTGGAACTTTTGTACTCCCAAACTGTTGTTTGTAAAACATATCTGTTTCTTTCATCACAACAGCCCTCTCTGTAAAACCACTAATAAATTCCCCAAACACATGATGGAAAACTACATTTTATAGTCTTCTTCCACCTATTTTCTACTTCTTACCAAATATACTATTGATTCTTTAAACCAATTATCCTTTCTCGGATCCATGCTTTTGTTCTATACCTGGAACATCATCAAATCGGGAAATCTCCATCTGTTTCCCTGAAAATTGTTTAATTCACATGTCCTCCATTCCACATGAAAATCTCCCGAAGTTGGGGGAAACAAAGTGTGAATATTAACTTTCATTCATCCACAAAAACAAAAACAGAAAAATTAGATGGAAAATAGAAAATGAGCAACTTATTATCCCACTAGATACTTTGTAATTTATATTTATTAGATTTAATGTATACAGTGCTGTTGAGTAGCCACATAAAAATCCAATACTATCATAATATTAATGGAAATTCCTTTAGTTCAAAGTCAGTGTTCATTAAATGTGTACTTTAAAATGCACATATAATTATAGTAGATTATATCCTGGGCAAGAAATATTTAATAATTATAGATTTATGTAAATAAATACATTTACTTTTGAAAGAGGATGATTGCATTGAAAATAAATCATATCTCTTTTGTGCTTCCCTTCCATCTTAGAGAATGAGCTTGTTTTTTTCTTCCCTATAATCATTAGCCATCCTACCTTGTTTCCATTTTTATTTTTCTCTGGCTCTTTCTTTGTCCATCTCAACCAACTCTACCTCCTTCTCCAGACTACTCCTCTCTAAGAGATTGTTTTTTTAAAGTAGGCACCATGCCCACCTGGCATGGGCCCCAGCCCAGTCTGGGGCCTGAACCCATGACTCCGAGATCAAGACCAGAGTTGAGATAAAGAGTCGGACAGTCAACTGACTGAGCTATCCAGGGCACCCATCCTCTCTAAGAGATTGTTAATGGTGGGGGAGTTTTTTTGGTTTGGTTTGGTGTGGTTTGGCTGCCAAGCCCAGCAAATTTTCCCATTTTTTTCTCTACCTCAGCTGTATTCCCCACCATTAATAACCTTCTTTTTCAAATCCTTTCCAATACCATCTTCATTCTCTTTCTGCTATTTTCCTGCTCTCAGGTTTTCTTCATTCACAACTCTGCCTTCATCCTAACTCCAGGAGTCTTCCCAGATGCAATTCCTTGACTTTATTCCCTCTTTCTCTGCTTCTGATTTCTCTCATTAAATTCTGTTTTTGTATTCCTAACACAGTGCCTGGCTTCCAAAAGGCACTCAATTAAAACTTAAGGAATAAATATGCATGTGACTAAATGTTTTCTCCCCTGGTTATAGCTTGTATAGTTTGTCTAATAACAAATTAGACATATTAGTCACTTCCAAATGGTTAAGTCATGTATTCTCTCCTCAAATATACAACTCTCAGCTAGAAGATTCCCTTCTTGGATGTTATCATAACCTCAAATCTGTGTGCCTAAAACCAACTTCTTTTTAGCAAAAAAGTCTTCTGAATATATTTCTGCCTGTTAGTAGCACTACCTCTCCTGATGATTATCAAGGTTCAATATAAAATGCCACTTTTACTTACTTGTGTCATTAAACCTAATCCTTTCCCATTGGGCATGTCACTGTCTTATTTCAACAAGCCTGATTCTGGTCTCAATTTCCACATTCTTAGATCTCCCAGTAGACCTGTGGCTCCAGGCACTCAGGCCATCTTGCATTTCCCTACTCCGTTCCATTCTACACATGGGTACTAAATTAATATTTCCAATCACTGATTTTTTTCTGCTTAAGTTTTTGGACTTCATACTGTACTAATTCCAAATCTTCTGCCCAGATCATGGATCTTTTATAATGTACCTTTTCAGTAACCATTCTAAACATGTTCACCACTCTAAGTCATGGTATTCATCAAATTGTGTATTAAATTCATACAAGACACCAGTCATTTTCCAACCTAGAGAACTAATTTAATGCGCATTTTCATCTCTGCCTTGGTCCCCATGTAGTTCCATTTTTCCTTCTTTTCTAATATATTGGCCCGATTATTCAACCCAGGTCAAGTTTCTCCTTCTACAGAATCTTTCTGTGGTTAGCAGAGGCCTCCTCACACCTGCTAACCTACTTATAGGTAGTTAGTTCTTTCATGGCAGCAACTATCACAGCTGTGATCCAGCACATAGTAAGTGCTTGATGAATCCCTGTTGATCATGTGCACAATCCAGGTGGAAGCAGTGTTGCCCCTATTCATTTGTTTGATTGCACTTGTTTGAAAGCCTGAGTTTCTAAAAACGTGGTTCATGGACTAGCAGCAACACCATCACCTGAGAACTTGTCAAAAACAAACATTGCCAGACTCTACCCCGGACCTACTAAATCAGAAACCCTATGAGCAAGGCCCAGAAATCTGTGTTTTTCAATCCCTCTGAGTGATTATGATACACACTGTCATTTGAGAACAACCACTGTGGATCAATCATCTTATTGCCAGAGCAGCATTTCTGTATAAAATAGCACTGGGTGACACAAATGATTAATTTACCTAGCTTTTATTTTTGAGAACATTCTGACCTGCTTAAAACAAGGCAAACGGTGATTAGCAATGTACTTTTTGTGATTCACAAAGCTTTAGACAATAATGGAAACAGTGTGATCATTCTTCTAAATCTAAAAGGTTTTGCAGCAAAGGTTAATAGTCCACATTTCTTTCAACTTTTGCCCTGTTCTCCTCCAAAAATGGCTTATCATACAGCTCAAATTGGAATCCAAAGCACAAAAGTTATTGTTGTAAACTCAGTCTAGCCACTACATACATCTGAATATTTGGAAAAGTTTTAAGACCTAAACATTAGATTTCAGTTACCCATCCACCACCCCTTATGGCTAACATCATCCTTGGAGCTCTAATTAGGGGTGAGATCCAGAACAGACTGCAGACACTGAAGTGGAGGACCCCAGAGAAGCCGTACTTAAAAGGTTTTAAGGATAATTTAGGGAGCTCAATGTTAATTGGTAATCTGCCCAAGGGCCAATATCGCACAAAGGGAAGCCATGTACCTCAGAAACTTAGCACTTAATTTCATTTCCACCTAATTGGATCATGTATTATTCAGGGTTCTCCAGAGAAACAGAATCAACTAAAGATAGATAGCTAAGTAGGGAGCGAGGGAGAGAAATGATATATATAGGCTACAATGGGAGGCATATATGATATATAAGATATAATAGAAGAGATATATAGTTGTATATATATAAGATAAGGTGGGAAATATATATATACGTAGAATATAGTAGAAGCTCTGAGAGATTCATTTTAAAGAATTGATCACACAATATAAGAGCAGAATCTGCAAAGCATACTGGAGACATAGAGAAGAGCTGATGTTGCAGCTTGAGTCCAAAGACAGTCTAGAGACAGCATTCTCTCTTCCTTTGGTGAAACTCAGTCTTTTGTAACCTTCAACTGATTGGATAAGGCCCACCCACAGTATGGAAGGCTATCTGCTTTACTCAAAATTTACTAATTTAAATGTTAATCTCATCTGAAAATTTCTAGAAACATCTAGACTGGTGTTTAACTGAACATCGGTGCATAGCCTAGCCAAATGGACCCATAATACTAGCCAATATAGATGGTAAACCACTTGAGTCCTCATCATCTGTTATAGGGTAATTCACCTTCTCTTCATATATTTAATGACAGAAGAATTCTTTTGAGTTTAATCTCAACCAAATGAAAAGTATATATTCCTAGTTGGCAGTAAAGAAAAAAGATCTGGCTCTTTGGAGGGAGTCCTCAATTCCTGGTCTGAGGCACAATTTTTCATCAAAAGCTTTAAGGTGATAGGGAACATTTTCTTAATCATAGAGGTGGATTAAATTTCCTGAGGAAGCTTTTATAAAATTCCAACAGTCCTACCCCAAACCAATTAGATCAAAATCTCAGGGATGGGGTCCAGGCATTGGCATTTAATAAAAGCTCTCCAGGTAAACCTGATACGCATTCAGATTTGAGAATCATTAATCTAAAGGAAACCTTCCTCAGCCTGTCTTACAAACTCAGTCATCGGGTGAATCTGATACTGTAGTAGATGAGAAAAATAGCCAATAAATACGGGGTGATGGGGGTAGGGGTGGTGGTTTGGTCAGAGTACAGAGCTAAAGGTGTAGGGACTGGATGCCGTGGTGCTGAGAAGCTTCAAAGAAGAAAACTCTGACAATAGTTTGCGTGCATCTCAGGCTTCATTTGTGTTTTTCTAAACACTGACCCCCCTCTTTCTCTTCCCTTCTACATTTTCTTCATCATTTCTTCCTTCCTTTTTCTTTCTTGTCCCAACTTCTCATCCTTCCACCCTCCTCTTCCAAGTTTTAAGGATGGTACCATTACTGACTTAGAGATAATGGTAGATCTTTTATTCTTGCTAAATACCAGTAGTTTGGGAAGAGACAGGTGGACCTGCACTAGGAGAGTCGGCAAAGTGGAAACATGCTAGATTATAAAGCTCCACTCCGGGAGTAGGATTCAGGTGTTTGGAGTGTGCATCACTGGGGCAGCTGAAGTGAGGAAGTAGTAAAGATTTCGCAAGGTTTGATTTTTCTTGTAGAATATAACTGGATAACTTTTCAGCCCCACAGACTAGAGGGCTACTCAAATTAATACAGAAACAACATTAGGATCACCCGAGAGCTTGTTAGAAATGAACTTCTCAAGCCCCACCCAAATCTACTGAATCAGCCTCTCTGCAGGTGGGGTCCAGCAACCTCATTTTACCAAGCTTTCCAGGATATCATGCTAAAGTTTGGGAACCCCTGTTATAGAGTAAGTGGGTGATTCTTGGCGCTCCTTACTTTGCCCTATCTTTAGTACATTTTCTACCAGGTTTCATTGGTATTTATTTGGATATATTTATTTATACCTGACTCCTTTTGATACTTATTTAAAACATTTTTTGGTGGTTCTGTAAGGTCTTCTGAGTCAACAGCCAATTTATCTGTAGATTATACTAGTTCTCATACATTATTTTGTTACCTAGTAATGCTAAAAGAAACAATGGTGACTGTGGACATCATTGTCTTGTTACTCTTTTATGAGAAGTTCTTAGGATTTCAACAATAAATTTGATGTTAAAATTGGAGAAAGATAAATACTCTTCAACTAAAATTTGTTTTGAAAAATAAATACTGAAAATATTACTTCTGTGTTCTTTAAATTTTGAAGCTTTCTTGCCCTTTTCTGTGATCTATAGTTTATTTGAACTCTTCAAAATGGTCTCCTCCTTAAAATCTTGAGTGGCTGTCCTTGACACTATCTGGATAGCTTTAAGGAGTGGATGTTGAGCAATTTTCTCAATAACTGCATAGATATGAAACTACAAATGGCTCCTATTTTAGCAATATTCAGAAATTCCAAGAAAACAATAGATTTTCTTCCAGATCTAAAAACTTTTAACATAAATCAATACAAAATATTACCACAGAAGTTTACTACATCTGCCGGCTTTGTCCTCTTCCTTATCCCTCATTTCTGCTCTTGCCTTTTATTTTTCTTGATCTACTCATGGCACAATTAGCTTTTGGATTTATCCAATCTGCTTTTTGATCTTCTATTTCATTATTTTCGGGTTCAATTATTATTTTCTCCGGGTTCTTTGTTTGTTCTGTGGTTCTTTGTACAATTCTTCTTGAATTCAGTGCTTTTATGTCCATTTTCATTCTTACATAATCAAGAATGTAACAAAAGTGCTTAATTCCTTGAACCTTCCACTACATACACCTTTAACAATATCCCAGGGGTTTTTAGATGTATTATTCTTATTTAATTTGAATATGACTTAACATTTTCTTCTTTGCAAAATTTATTTACATTGACCATTTTTAATATGATTTTACTTCTGTTTATTTCTAGCTTTGTAATAGTATTGTCAGTATCTGTGATCTACACTAATTCTAACTTCTGGAATATATTGGTATTCAAATCTTAAAAACATTTAGGAGTACTTAAATAGAAGATGATTCTCTGTAGTGGATAGTTTATTATAGATCTCTTGATATTTTTTCATCTTCCACTTATTTATCCTTGATCAACATGATCTTTCAAGGACTAAGAGGGAAAATTAGTTCCATGCTAGTACTGACTTCCTGTCAACGTCCAGATACAATATTTTCATTACTTTTGATTGGGGTTTCAGTACTGTTATTTATTTAGATTCATATCTGTAAAACCTACACCTCCTTTAAAGTTGTTTCATTTACCTTAAAGTCTAGTATTAGTCTTGCAAACACTCTTATATTTGTGTCTGTTTGTTGACAAATCTTTGCACTCACTTTGAATTTTGAACTTCTGATTTATTTTTAAGTCCATACCTCATGGAAAATGTATATTTGTATTTGTGCTTTTTTGCCTTTGTCTTTATTTTACTATATAGCCTGTGTTCTCTTTTATTTGCAATCTCCTCAGATGGCTCTCATTTTTTAAATTTTAGTTTGTAAGTATTTTCCTAGTTTTCTAAAGGTTTTTCATTCTTAGTATTTAATATCTTCATTCAATTTTAGACCAACTTTAAATTATACCAAATTATATGTTTAAATGGTTTCAATGGGGGATCCCTGGGTGGCTCAGCGGTTTGTCACCTGCCTTTGGCCCAGGGTGCGAACCCCAGGACTCCAGGATCGAGTCCCGCGTAGGGCTCCAGCATGGAGCCCGCTTCTCCCCCTCCTGTCTCTGCCTCTGTGTGTGTGTGTGTGTGTGTGTGTGTGTGTATCATAAATAAATCTTTTAAAAAATTTTTTTAATGGTCTCAATGATTACCATTACTCCTTAGAACCAAAACTTCCCTCTTAATATATTATTTTTTATTCAATATTGAGTTGGCTGATCTACGTCTTCAAGTAATTTTATTTGGTTTTGTTTTTCTTCCATCAAAGATACATTAATCTCCTTTCTGAATCTTTGTATATTTGAAAATCCTTTCCTATTATCTTAAACTATGGGGCGATATTGGGGGAGGGGAAGATTAAATTCTTGATTTAGCAATTCTTTCCCTCAAAATATTATAATCAATGTCCTACTTTCTTCTGGTATCCCAGCTGTGGAAGAAACAGTAAAGAACAGAAGTTGTTTTCATTCTCTTTAGGTGACATTTCTTCCACCCATCCCATGTAGAAGTCTAGGTTTATACTTGGAAGTTTAATAATCCCAGGTAATTATGCCTTGCTGCTACCACTTTTCCTTCATTTTGGTGAGCACCTACAGCACTTGTCATCAGTGGATTTGATTTCTTCAGCTTACTGAAAGTGTTATTTACTGTGCCTTTGAATACTTTTGCTTCTTTTGAATTGTTTTCTTTAGAAATACCACTTAAGTTGATCTTGGAAAGCATCATCTCCTATATAACATTAAATCGGACAGATATTTTTCCATGTCTAGCTGCCATCTTTCAAGAAGTCCCTCTTGTTAACTTGGCAATATTTGAATACCTTCACCTTCACGTTTGTTTGAAGCCTGCAATTCCACCACTATTTTCTGTTGACTATTTTCTTTTCCTTTCCTTCAGTGCTTTGAAGTATTAGCAAATATGCCAAAGACATTTGCCAAAAACTCTGGCTGCATTGTATACAAACAAAACTTGAATTTTTAAATTGAAGAAGCCTGGGGACCTTGTTAGAAATCACAAATTTATAAATACTTGGTTGAGGCAATTTGCTAGACCTTTGAGGGCAAACAATTTAAATGATATTGCCACTACCACCCTGTTCCCCCACCATACCAAATGCATCTGGTGATCTCTTATCACAAAAGCTACCAATATAAAAATCAAAGCACAACAAATGGAGACTCACAGTTTCCCCCTATGCAAAATCTATTGTGGGTACTGATGTGTGCATACTTATTAAGTATAAAATTAAACAAAACTTGGTTTCAAAATGTTTGCGCATAAATGTTTAATTTGACCTAAATCAAAAAGGCAATACTATAGTTGCTTGCTTTACAAAAGATAACCCAAAGATTATAGCCAATAAAATTAGTTCTGCTACATATTTTAAAACAGACTTCCCGTAGCCAAGAAAGCTGTATTTGGAACCTCATTCTAAGCTTCTGTTCCTAGAATATGCTTGACATCAGAATGACAAAGCAGAATCAACAAGCGTTTTTTTTTTTTTCTGAATGTATGAATTTTTGAATTTTATATCTTCTAAAAATATATATGGACTCTAAAAACAAATATATTTGTTGGTAAGCAAGTACTTAACCTCAAAATATTTAGAAAAGCCTTGCAAACTTGTATTGGGAGGAGGGGTATTTAAATACAAGCCCAGAGAAGGAAAAATATATCTTCAAAGATAATGTCAAATGTATGGAGCATGCTGAAAGTCACAATCTAGGAGAAAGATAAATGGCACTTTTGGTCACTGGATAATCTGTAGTCATAGTAACAAGAACTGTAGGCACAGCAAGAGCAGTCTCCTTCCCTATAGTCTTAACAGGAACCAAGGGAACCACTTCCACCAACAACATATGAGGGTACTCACCTCCCTACCTCCCTGCCAGCAACAGCAAAAATTTTATTTGTATTCATGGAGGCAGTGAGCATATGGGAAATCTGTTACTTTTCCATCAATTTTGTTATGAATCTACAACTTCCCTTAAAAAATGAAGTCTTAATTTAAAAAAACACTGTTATCCACCTGATGAAAGTACTATTTTGGTGGTTTTGATTTTTAATTCTTCTGGCTGTCTATGATAAAATTTGAATAACTGTTAATATGTTTGGACATCTGTATTCTCTTACATGAAATGTCTACTTATTTCCTCCACCTAATTTATTATTGGTTTGTAGGCTTTCTGTATGATATGAAGACATTAACATTCATCAGATATCTTCAGTTTTGCTCATCTATCTTTTCATTCATAGTTTCTAGCTGTCTGCTCTTGGTAAAGGTATCCATTCTCTATAGATTATATATGTGTTTTCTGATTTTGTATTTTGCAGGGCTTTGTTGTGTTTTGTTAGTTTATATGTTTGATCTTTAATCCTTTCAGAATATTTTTTAGGCAGTGTAATTGTAATCAAAGGTCAACACTTATTGTTTTCTAGAGGGATAGCCTGTTGTATTGGCTCTATTTGTAAAATCAATTTTTAACCATATTGTACTACTACAAATTTTATCACATTCAAGTGTATTTTATATTTCTAAATTCTTTTTTTTTTTAAGATTTATTTACTTATTCCTGAGAGACAGAGAGAGAGACAGAGAGAGAGGCAGAGACATAGGCAGAGGAAAGAGAAGCAGGCTCCATGCAAGGAGCCCAATGTGGGACTCGATCCCAGGAGCCTGGAATCACGATCTGAGCCAAAGGCAGATGCTCAATCACTGAGCCCACCCAGGTGTCCCTGTATTTCTAAATTCTTTATTATATTCTTTTTTTCTATTTTCTATTCTTAAAACAAAAACCTATTCTTTTTCCTTTTTTTCTTGGCCAGTATTAGGAATGTATTTTACATACATTTAGAATAATTGTATTCAATGAAGAATCCACTAGACATCTTAATTTACATATTAATTTGGAAGATTCACACTTTATGATATCTTCCCATTGAAGATAAGATCTGCATTTCCATTTCTTCAGACTTTTTTCTTTAATAGGATTTTCTATTATAGTGTTCTGCAAATAGGTCTTTGTATCTTTCTTGTTGTTTTCGTGAGAATTTTATTGTTAGATCACATAAAAATTATTCCCACCATTTTCTAAATCTGGGTAATTAGAAGACCTTTTTTAGCACACTTTTTGGTGTCCATATATCTTACAAATTTCCTGATTAATAGTAGTATTTTTTTACTTTAGTTTCTTGAGTTTTCTCTGTACACAAGAATATAATCATCAAAAAGATCATTTTTTCCCCAATGTTTTTGCCTGTTATTTTCTTCCCTCTTTATGCTCAGTGATGATCATGATGGCTGCCAACTCCAACTGCTCCCTCATTTTAACTGAAATTGTTTTATTATTTGGCTGCTGTAGATAAAATACTTTTTTGATCTTCTTAAACTGCTTTACTATATTTAACTGGTTTTCTTATTTTGCATTTTATTTCAAGTATTTTGGGTAAGAATTAATTACTTCAAAGACTTTTTCTCATGGATGTACACAATCAGCACTAATATCAATAGCTTCTCTGTCATTTAAAGCACTTGGCTTTTGAGGAAGGGTGGGATATGAACATTTCCAGGAAACAGCCAAATGCTCTTAAAAAGTTCTGTGCTTTCATCAAGGATATCTGCATTTTGTTTGCCACATAATACTGATTTCAAAAAAACATTAGCATTTCCACTCTAGAAATCTACTCCTCTAAGAACATGTCCTCAATGACAAATTTTCATGACAAAATATGCAATTGTTTTAATATCTAATTACATTGATTTAAATCACTTGTTGTATTTCAGGTCTCTTAGAGTACATTTAAGTTTCTGACTGCTAGTGCTCATTCTCATGTCTTCAAAAGACCCCAAGTAGTAATTTTCTGATATCTTCAAATCCTTATTTTTTTAGGCTTTGCCACAATTTTTAAATTGCCAATATTTAAGGAATATTTCTTTTTTTTTTCTATTTTAGAGCCCTTTTGTCTCTTTAGTTACGATCATTTCTCTTGCCCTCATCCCAGGATTGCAAAAAAAGTTTTCTAAAAATTGGTTGGTCTATTTTCAGAATTTGTTATCCTAGAAAATTTTAATCCAAACTTAAACCCAAATATATTAGTGTTTCATAGCACTTTTTGTTAATACAAAATCTTTCCAGGTTCTTTATAGTCACCTTAGGTAAGGTCACTTCACCTACAAAAATAGTCACTCAAATGTCATCCCAATTTCTCATTATGGATCTGATGCTACCTTCTATACCTGATTTTTAATCAAATATTAATGGTCACCAGCCTTTGCTTCTTTTAAAAACTGGATTATAAGGGTACCTGGGTGACTCAGTTGGTTAAGCATCTGCATTTGGCTCAGATCATGATCCCAAAGTCCTGGATCAAGTCCTGTATCAGGCTCCCTGCTTGGTGGGGAGTCTGTTTCTCCCTCTGCCTCTGCTCTTTACCACTTGTGCTCTCTTGTTCTCTCTCAAATAAATAAATAAAATACTTTTAAAAGATAAATAAAACCTGGATTACATTACTCATTCCCAGGTTAACTCATAAATCTATATAATGTGGAAAATCTTTTTAAATCAGGGAGACCCAGATCAGAATCCTGACTCTACCATTTACAACCTTAAGCAATGTTCTCAAGCTAATTGAACATCAACTGAAAATGTGTGTGACAGTATGTACCCCGTGTACTTGTTCAATATCTATTAGTTGAATTTTAAGGTTTATTTTATTTATTCGAGAGAATGAAAGAAAGCATAAGTGGAAGGGGAAGGAAGAGAAGAGAGAATCTCAAGCAGACTCCACACTGAGCAAGGAGCCCAATGCAGGGCTCAGTCTCATGACCCTGAGATCACGATTTGAGCTGAAACCAATAGTCAGACACTTAATGAACTATGCCACCCAGGTGCCCCTCTATTACTCGAACTTTAATGAAGAAACCAAATAGAACCAAATTTTGAGAAAACTCGTTATCCTAATGTTAAACCAGCTATAATGTGAATGAAGCATTTTGTATAACAAATTATTACTCAGAATACACTTTGGCTTGAAAATAGCCCTGGTTTCAATATGGAAAACAATTAAGTTCCTTATTCCAAACTTTGGTATCACCAGAAAGATTAGCATCATAAAAAAAAAATTCTGAGAGTGTGACTTTTTAAATATATTCAGAATTTAAAATCTTGCAACTGAAGAATTAAGTGAACAAAAATGTTGATTATGAAATATCACTAATTACAGGGAATAGTCTCAGAGATTTGTGCAAATAAATATATCAATTAATCTTTTAAAGCTCTAATTACTGTTTTTGCAACCTCCTTAAAGCAAAGAAATGTTGTATAAATTGCTTATGAAAATATTAAGTCTAAACCACCCCACAATATTGAGAAGATATTTTATCCACATTTTCCATGTAAAGAAATTGATTTTCAAGGAAATGTTATGTTACTAGACCAAAGTAGCAAAGCTAGTAAGTAGCAAAGTGCTTTGTCATCTTTCATACATAGTACTGGTAGATGATTAGTTCATCTGTCTTTGAATGATTATAGTAATAATGTCTGTTTCTCAAGACAACTGAACTATTATCACCCACATCATATTTCAGAATCTCTCAGCAATTCAAGATGAGTATATCCCAATACCCCTTTATGAACTAGACTAGACTATACATCATTACATTAATCGCTGACCACAATCATGAGTTCTTCTGCAAAGTCCTAACTGAATCTGTTCTCTCTCTTTTCCCTGCTCTGGGGATCATCTGCACAGAGTCACAAAAATCCAAAAGTACTGACTCAAAATGAAGGCTTCAAAGTGCACCTCAAACCAATACTCTTCTTCCTGTTTCTGCTAGAGAATGGGGCATTATTTTTCTGACCTCCCTTGGTATATTCTCCTTATCCAGTTTGCCTGAACCTCACCTTAAATTATTCTTTACTTACAGAATCTCTAAATTTCAAAGTAGAACTGAATGACATAAATCAATTAAGTGAATGATATTTGCACAGTTTTACTCATTTTTCCAATAAGAGGTGCAAACTTAAAAACTTCTGGGTAGGGATAATTATAAGACTGCCAATTGTATTTTCCCATTCCTCTAACCATTAGAAAAATTTCTTGTGAAACCTATTTGTCTTTACATTCTACCCATTGGATCTAGTTCTCTTCAGTAAAAACATGCATAATAAGCCTAATTTTATGCCATTAAAAAAGTTTTTGAAATATGTGAAGAGACAGAAGTGTAGAGAGACAATGATAGAGAATTCATAGACTCATATGTAAAAACAATATTTAGTAAAAATGTACCACCAATTCCACCATCACTGACAAAAAATGGGCTGTTTAACAGGTGATATTGGAGAAACTGGCTCAATACAGTGGAAAAGAAGCCTGAAGCACAACATACAAAGATTGACTCCATGTGAACTAAGTATCTAAAAGGAAAATGCAAAACTTTGAAAGTGATGTGCAACATCTTTTACATAAAGTTAAGATAGGCTTCTTAAACTTCAAAATTACAAATCGCATAAAAATATTCAGTTATGTACAACATGGACAAAAAACAAATGACGGTTTAGATATTTGCAATGTGTAAAAAGAACAAAGGAATAAAAAGAATATACAGTGAAATTCTACAAATCAGTAAGAAAAGACATAATGAAAAAATAGGTAAAGGATATGGAAAAGCTTAACGTATTTGAAAAAATACAAATATTCTAACTTTTTAGTAATCAGAGAAATACAAATTAAAACAACAGGATAATATCACTTTCACTTATCAAATAAGCATACATGGTACACCTGGGTGGCTCAGTGGTTGAACATCTGCCCTTGGCTCAGGTCATGATCCCCTGGGATTGACTCCTGCATCAGGCTCCCTGCAGGGGAGGGAGCCTGCTTCTCCCTCTGCCTATGTCTCTGCCTCTCCCTCTGTGTCTCTCATGAATAAATAAATTAAATCTTAAAAAGATAAAGCAAGCATTAGAAGGTTAGATAATACCAAGGTTTTGGCATAGATATAAGGACATAAGAACACAATTTTAGGGTTTTGGAGTGGTATCAACATTCTAAAAATTCACCTGACTTTTGCACAGCAAAGAAAACCATCAGCAAAACAAACACATCCTACTGAATGGGAGAAGATATTTGCAAATTACATATCTGATAAGGAGTTGATATCCCAAATACTTTATATATATAATACATATTTATATATAATATACATTATATATAATATATTATACATTTATATATAATATATTATATATTTTATTATATATATAATATATATAACCTCACACAACTCAACACCAAAAAAATACAATCTGATTAAGAAATGAGCAGAGGACCTGAATAGACATTTTCCCAAAGAGGATATACAGATGGCCAACCAACACATGAAAGATGCTCAATATCCCTAATTATCAGAGCAATGTAAATCAAAACCACAATGAGCAATCACCTCCCACCTGTTAGAATGGCTAAAATCAAGATGATAAGAGAGGACAAATATCAGCAAGGATGTGCAGAAAAAGGAAACTTCATGCACTGGTGGTGGGAATGTAAATTGGTATAGCCACTGTGGAAAACAGTATGGAGTTACCTCAAAAAATTAAAAATATAAATATCATATGACCAATAATTCCACTATTGAGTAGTATTTACAAAAAAAAATGAAAACACTAACTCGAAAAGATATACATACCCCTTGTTCATTGCAGCATTATTTATAATAGGCAAGACATAAAAGTGTCCATTAATAAACAAATGGATAAGGAAAATGTGGTATATATAATATGCAGTGGAATATAACATGGCCATAAAAAGGATGAGACTATGCCATTTGAGACCACATGGATGAACTTTGAGGGTTTAATGCAAAGTGAAATAAGTCAGACTGAGAAGACAAGTAACATATGATTCTACCCATAAATGGAACCTAAAAAAAAATCAATAAAAAGCAGAATCAGAACTATAAGTATGGAGAACAAACTGATGGTTTCCAGAGGGGTTGGGCAAAATGGGCAAACGGGGGACAGAGTTACAGGCCTCCAGTTATAGAATGAGTAAGTCATGGGAATAAAAAGCACAACATAAGGAATACAGTCAATGATAGTATAATAGTGATGTAATGGGATAGATGGTAGCTATACCTGTGGTGAACATAGCATAATGTTTAAACTTGTCAGATCACTAAATTATACACCCAAAAGTAATACAACAGTGTGTGTCAGCTATACTCAAACTTTTAAAAAAGTAATCTGGTAGTAGTTAGTAAAATTGAGTATAAACATACCATCTGTCCCAGCAATTCAGATCTTGGGTTGATTCTCACAAAATCCCACAAGGGAACATTGTGGCAATATTGTGGCAAAGAGAACCTGGGGCAGTCTTGTGAATCAGAGGTAGTGAATGAGAAAAAATCTTTTTTTTTTTTATTTTTATTTATTTATGATAGTCACAGAGAGAGAGAGAGAGGCAGAGACACAGGCAGAGGGAGAAGCAGGCTCCATGCACCGGGAGCCCGACGTGGGATTCGATCCCGGGTCTCCAGGATCACGCCCTGGGCCAAAGGCAGGCGCCAAACCGCTGCGCCACCCAGGGATCCCGAGAAAAAATCTTATGTATAAACTATATGGAGTACCATGTGGCAATAGAAATAACATCCTAAATGCACACATAGTAGCACATATGATCTGTCAATACAAACCATGCTGAGTGAAGAGTTAAAAGAAAAAAGAAAAATGTTATTTATATAAATTAAAAATATGTAATATAACGAACAACTGACTTGGAACTTTTGTAGAATGAAATGGTTGCATATAAAATACAAGATGGGGGGCGAGAGTGAGAAAGGAATTTTAAAAAATAATAGAATAACTAAGTATGTGTTTAAAAAAGATAAGAGCCCTGTGTGGGCAAATTACATAATATAAACATGGGAGTATAAGTGTAACCCTCTAAACTCGAAGACAAGCTTTAGGTGAAGACATCAGTTGTGTCCCTGCTCAAACTCAAATTGCTATAAAGACAAACATCCACTTACCTTTTTGCTTCCCCTACCTTTTATCCTTTTCCCCTGATATTCAAGACCTATGGGGCTTTGGTACACATTGGCTGACCAGCACAACCTCTATCTACAAATCTTTTTCCTTTACCCACCTTCATCTGAGAATGGCCACATGACACAGTAATGGTCAATGAGGCATAGGCAAATGTGTTTTTATCTGGGAAGGGGAACGCTTAAAAAAAGGTTTAAAAAACCTGATGCCATTCACCATTTGTCCTTCCTGCCTTTCCCTGCTTGGAATGTAAGCATGACACCAATCACTTACTTAGAGTATCCACTTTGAAACTGAGTGTGAAATTCACACAGCAAGAGTTGGGAACAGGAAGAGAGAAGGTTCCTGGCAATCACTGATTTTCCTCAGCAGTTATAATACTCGTAATTGGCTTGTTCCAAGAGTTGTTTCACATATTTCAAAAAATGCTCTTTAAATTAATATTGTTGCCCTTTAAATTTGAGGATCAAACCCAGGATCAAATAAATCACTTCTGTCTTGAACTAGTAACACTAGACTTATGGGTAGATTTTATTTCTCTTTGACTTCCCTGATCTAATTTTTTAATTTCTTATCCACACAAGATATTAAGTTTGGGGTTTGATGTTTTGTTTATGTTTAAATATAATGCAATGAATGACTATACAGTGGATTAAGAATTATGTAAAAGAACCAATACTGGGATTCAGTCAATCAATAAACACTCTTATCCAAAGTTGTGGTCACCTATTTTTCCGGAAGCCATAAACCCTGAAATCAAAATGACTCTGATATAAAGAAAACAAGAAAAGAAAAAAAAGAAAAAAGAAAACAAGACTTCTCAGTAAATAAAATCTTTTATTTTTGCTCCATTTTAATATATTCCCATTCGATAGTCCTCCTGTGCTTATGCAAATAGCCACAGAACAGAGACAGAGAAAAAAAATAGAAGAATTTACATTTGAAAAATGATCAGAGTAAGATCTTCTGTCTTCAGTGGTGTGATGAAACTGCTCATTCTCCATCAACGGCAAAGAGTTTCTTTGAAGTTAAGGCAGGTCCCTGACAGACAATAATAATTCTTTACTTTGCTATGAAGTTCATGGGTAGGGAGATATCAACTGGACTTGTGCTTGCAGTGATCATTTCAAAGGTACAGTATTAGCTGCAGTGATGATTAGCAGCAAGAGGAATATCATCTTCTGTAGCAAAATGTTTAGTAGCCACAGCATCCAGAGCCATAGCCACAGCCATAGCGGGAGCTGTATCCACAGCCAGAGCCATAGCCACAGCCATAGCCACAGCCAGAGCCATAGCCACAGCTGTATCCACAGCCAGAGCCATAGCCAGAGCCAGAGCCACAGCCATAGCCACAGCTAGAGCCATAGCCACAGCCATAGCGGGAGCCATAGCCACAGCCATAGCCACAGCTAGAGCCATAGCCACAGCCAGAGCCACAGCCATATCCACAACCAGAGCCACAGCCAGAGCCATAGCCACAGCCATAGCGGGAGCCATAGCCACAGCCATAGCCACAGCTAGAGCCATAGCCACAGCCAGAGCCACAGCCATATCCACAACCAGAGCCACAGCCAGAGCCATAGCCACAGCCATAGTGGGAGCCATAGCCACAGCCATAGCCACAGCCACCGCAGGAGTTTCCGTAGTAGTTACAACACATGGTGTTGGGAGGTGAGGTTTCAGTTGAGGTGTAGGAGATTTCTGAAGTCTGGATATCTTCTCCTCTTCCAGGACCTTTTATATACTTCCAGGGGTGGATGGATCATACCTCACATGATCTCTGTTCCCTCATTTTACAACTATTTGCCTAAAATTAGCTCATTCTGTGTACCACAATTTTATTAGGATGTCCTAATTTACTTGCTAATCTAGGAATTTTCTAAGGCCTTAAGACCAAATAAAGATACATTTTCTAAGCACCCAAGCATACAGGACCATAATTTGAGCTTCCATAATTGTGTTTCATGACCATTACATATCACATCACCAAAATATGTTTGACCTATAAATATGTTTGTATTTTGTTCTTTCATCCACTAAACACAAAGTTCTACTCCCTACTATTAATATCCTCTTCATCATCGTCACCCTCATCATCATAATCATTATCATAGCATCTTGGTGTCTTTTTTGTCCTTTCCTTATATTTTAGTTTTTTCTATCATAATCACTCTGGAGCACTTTTCATAGATTTTGGACAAGGAATTGAGTATTTCAATGTGTTATATCCCCTCCCAGGAACATTCTCCTTCTCTCTGGAGGAGAGTTTGTTATCCCCTTGTTTTCCAGCCACATTATGACATTCTCTTCCTTTTTTTTTTTCTTTTATTTTTCTCTTCCTTTTTTTTTTTTTTTTTTTTTTTTGTTGTTGTTGTTTGTTGTTGTTGAACTCCAGGTGGGTACATTATATAACATTTATTATTTAAACAAAAACAAAACAAAACAAAACAAAAAACAAGCTTTTCCAAGAATTTCAGTTTAGAGCAAAGAAAATGCCTTGGTCTGGGATCCCTGGGTGGTGCAGCAGTTTGGCGCCTGCCTTTGGCCCAGGGTGCGGTCCTGGAGACCTGGGATCAAATCCCACGTCGGGCTCCCAGTGCATGGAGCCTGCTTCTCCCTCTGCCTGTGTCTCTGCCTCTCTCTCTCTCTGTGTGTGTGTGACTATCATAAATAAATAAAAATTTAAAAAAAAGAAAAAGAAAATGGCTTGGTCCAACAACTTGTTTGTTAAAGTCCAGTTCTTAAATGTTATACTTTTGTTGGATACCTTGCATCATGACATTAATAATAGTTGACGTTTCCATGGTATTTATTATTCATCCTTACTTTTGACTTGATACCGTGTTTTCCCATGATTTCTCTGATGCATGGGCTTCTGGTCCATGACCTCTCTTTCACTGACAATCTTTCTGTACTTTTCCTTAAGTTTGGAGCTTCATGTGGTTACCCTACCCTCCATCTTTGCTTTTCACATTATAAACTATTAAATCTACCTGCTGCCACTGATTCAACCACCATATATACACAGATGACTCCTAAAACTAAAGATCCCTATATCAGTCTGATTCCAATTAGGAGACAGAAACCATACAGTAGGTAACACAGAAATGTTAATGTAAAATAAAATTATTAAACCATGATAAAAGAGTAATTATAGGATATGAGGAATTTCTGTATGGTACCCTAAGAATGTGGGAGACTAATCAAAAAAAGAAAAAAAAACTGAAAAGAATAGTTCAGCCTACTCATAAGCAGAGAAGTTCACTGGTTTGGCCAGACCAGGTTTGTTCTGCAGTTACTTACCAAGCAGGAGACAACTCTCTCTGGAGTGCAGATGAAGAATAAGCAACCAGTGGTATGGGCATGTAGAGGGTTTGGGAAGCTGAGATACAGGCACATCAGGGGTGGTGGAAACCTGTAGAGCAAATCTGGGTGTCTGTGAGAACAAGAGGCCAACAGGGATTTGTGGATGAGAAGTCTGCAAGGATACAAGTTTCTATTCAGAGGGGGTCAAATAAAGGTCATTGTCAGTGTGAAGCTCTAGCATCACTGAGGATCCACCACATTCTGGAGCAGAGCTTCACCAGATCTTTTCACATCCACACTGATGAACACCCTCTACTTCTCTCCAGGACTGCAGCCAAAAAAATGTAGAACTGCTTCGTTTGCAATGTCCCAACACCACCCACTACTGAGAAAGCTTGCTGCCATGATCACAGCAAAGAAGAAATGCCTAAAGAAATCCCATATGTCACCACAGAGCATCTACTGAAGGGTAAATTTGAAGCTGAGAGGTAATAAGTTGATAACTGGCACCTGTCTCCTCCAAGTTTCAGAGGCTCTGTAACAGAAACAGCTTTCCATGGCAAACACATTGATTCATTTCCTGGCTGAGCCATTTATTTACAATCTGTCCATGGAAAATGTCATCAGATTTGTGAACCTCACTGTCTACGACTGCTAATTGGAAATAAAAATAGGTCTACTTAAAAAAAAAAAATGTCTACTTAAAATTTTGCCAAAAGGTCTATAGAAAATATATAGGAAGTACAAAGAGTGTAGCACAGATTCTGATGCATAGTGGAGACTCAATACTCTTTTCTGTTTTTCTTTTATCCAAATACAAGGATTCCCAAATAACAGTAGCTTTTTGAATACCTATATTGACTTGATTAGATACATTTATTATAATAAAATCTTAAGATTTACTTTGATGTTGTTCTGGTTTCAAGAGTGTGTATGTTAATGTTTTTCATAATGACTTTTCAAAAGTGACCCAACTCCCTCAGAAAACAAACTACCAAAAAAAAAAAAAAAAAAAAAGAAACTACCATGTGATTGACCTCAGTGCACCTTACCAGGTGCATTTTATATAATATTTTTGTAAAAATGCAGTATCAAGGGACACTTAGGTGGCTCAGTCGGTTGATCTCACCTCAGGTCTTAGTCTCAAGGTTGGGAGTTCAAGCCCCATGTTGGGCTCCATGCTGGGCCTGGAGCCTATTTTTAAAAATGCAGTATCAAGAAATACATCACAGGCATATTTTGAATATCAGTGATCATGAATATTTATTGAAGTTACAATCACCTACCTTGATAACAGACCAGCGTATTTAATAGGAATAAAGTACATTTCCCCATTCCAAGATTTTCAGATGTATGTATGGGAAAAGTCAATCACTGCTTAGAAGTGTAACCATATTGCAGTTGAAGGTCTCAAGATTGAGTAATGTGTCATTGTCCAGGGGCCCCTCCTGATTCATGAGATCATGCTTTAAAAGTTCTACAAGAATCACACTGACAGCAAATACACTTTTCCCCTCTTTACCCTCTTTCCACTTAGATGTCAATTTAATCTGAGTCACAATGTGATTTGGTCCAACTCCTCCCACACAAGTAGGCAGTATTCTTTACTTGTAAAGTGCTTTATTGGCTGAAAACATTCTCTTTTCAGATGTCTGTATGTGAGCCATGAAACTAGCAAATTAAGAATTACAAATGTCATTTAACAAAGGCTGAGACTCAGAAGCATTCATTTCCAAATCAAAATCACATTTCCAAGTTTTCTTGATCTGACATATAATTGTGATATTGTACTGTTAAACAATATAATACAGATACACAAGTAACCTCTCCTTGAATATTTTCAGTGTTAGGGAACACTCAACATTTTGTTTTAAGTGATTTTTTTATTATGAAATCTTTTTGTTAGTAGTTTCTATATGATTCAAATCTCTCAAAACCCTCCATGTAAAGTTCTAGTGTAACTTAAGATCTTTGAATACACTTAAGATCTTTGCATACACTATTTTTTCCTGATTCCTCCCTAGTATTTCCCCCATGAAGTCTCTATTTTTAAGATTTTATTTATTTATTTATTTGAAAGGGAAGATGAGAGCAAGAGAGAGAGAAAGAGAGAAAAAGGGAGCCCAAGGAGCAGGGAGGGGTAGAGGGAGAAGCAGACTCCCCCCTGAGTAGGGAGCCCAATACGAGACTTGATCCCAGGACCCTAAGATCATGACTTGGGCAGAAGGTAGATGCTCAACCAACTGAGCCACCCAGGCGCTCCCTCATACCAGCCTTTGGTTAACATGGAATATTTCTATCTTGTCTAATCTAGTTGTTGGTTTTTTTTTTTCACGTTTGTTTTCTTTCTTCTTTTTCTTTCATGTATTTTATTTGAAATTCCAGTATAGCTAACATATATTGTTATATTAGTTTCAAGTGTATAATATACTGATTCAACAATTCCATACATCACCCTGTGCTCATCACAAGTGTACTCCTCAATCCCCAGCACTTGTTTACCTGTTTTCACACATCCCCCATCTACCTCCCCTCTGGTACCATCACTTTGTTCTTTGTTAAGAGTCTGTTTCTTGGTCTCTCTCTCTCTCTCTCTCTCTTCTCTATTTGTTTTACTTCTGCACAGTGAAGGAAACAATCAACAAAACTAAAAGACAACCTGCTGAATGGGAGAAGATATTTGTAAATGACATATCCAGTAAAAGGCTAGTATCTAAAATATATAAAGTATATTAGTATATAAAATATATAAAGAACTTAGACAACTCAATGCCCAAAAAATAAATAATCCAATTGAAAATTGGAAGAAAAATGAACAGACAGTACTCTAAAGAAGACATACAGATGGCCAACAGACACATGAAAAGATGCTCAACGTCACTCAACAGGGAAGTACTGATAACAATGAGATACTACCTGACATTTGTCAAAATCAGCAAGTATTGGTGAGGATGTGAAGAAAAAGGAACCCTCATGTATTGTTGGTAGGAATGCAAACTGGTACTACCTTGTCCAGGTTTAGCTTCTGCTGATACTAGAGCCTTACTTTGCTAACCTGGTTACTATTACCATACCTCCACCTTGTCTCTCTCCTATAGGATAAAATATTAAAATACATTCATCCCTGGTCATCTCTGGCCATCTTCCAAACCTATAAGAGTTGTGTTGTTTTTTTTTTTTTCACTTGTTTCCTATCATTAAGACCATTACCACTTTTTTTCAGTGACTCTGACTCTGTGCCTTGCAGGAATCATTTAAATTACAGGATCAACACTTTAAAAAAAAAAAAAAAACAGAATAAGAAGTGGTAAGGGTCAGACAGATCTAACGGCTCCTATGTGTTTTAATCTTTCTGTAACATCCAAAATATGTAGCAATATAGCCCATCCTCAGACACCCTCAGAGCTGAATAACCTCTCTGGCACCAAAATCCATTTTTGTCTCTTAAGTTTAGAAAACTGTCACAAAAAAGAAAAGAAAAGAAAAGAAAACTGTCACATGTTGAGAAGTTAGCCTCCTTGTAATTCCACACATGTTCATCTAATTTTGATTCTGGAACCAGGAAACCAATATTAATCTATCTTCCATGTAATAAATGTTTTAAAATATGGGGAAAAATAGTGCTCTCAACACAAAGTGCTGTGAGGTACACACTTGTGATACTCCCCCTCATAGCCTCTTTCTCCCTTCCTTTCAGTCTCTGAACTGCCCTTGCAAATTTTGAAGTCCAAACCAGAGAAAATACCCCCTTCAATTATTCCAATAACCTCCAAACTAGACACTCTCCTTCCTTTCTTCCATAGTCCAATGCACACACACAGAAACTATGAATATGTTGATATGAAAGATGATAAAGAAGCAGAAAAGGAATAAAGAAGTTGCAAACCCAAGAACAAATGGCTAGGCAAACCAATATGCATCTTAAAATAAAATCCAAACAAATCTTAACACCTCATAATACAAGGCTTTTTTGGTGATCTGGCCCCTACTTACCTCTCCAGCCTAGATTCTTTCTGCTTTCCTGTTCCTGGACCTCTTTACAGTCCCTAAGCATACTAAACTATCTGTTGAGAGCTTTGCACCTGTTCTCCCATCTGCCTCCAACTCTCTTTTCCTTTTTTAAAAAGTTTTTATTTATTTATTCATGAGAGACACAGAGAGGCAGAGACATAGAGGGAGAAGCAGGCTCCTCGCAGGGAGCCCAATGCAGGACTTGATCCTTGGACCTGGAATCACAACCTGAGCAGAAGGCAGATGCTCAACCGCTGATCCACCCAGGCATCCCTGCCTCCAATTTTCTTCCCCCTGTTCTAACATCTACCCATTTGCCAAATACCAGCTTAGCTGTCACTTCTTTAGACATTTAACTTGATTTTCCTATCTGAAACTGCACCATATGATTTTTTTAAATGAACTTTACATTTTATTTTATTAAGTAGGCTCCATGCCCAACATAGGGCTTGAACTCACAACCCCAAAATCAAGTAACATGCTCTACCAATTAAGCTACCTAGACACCCCTGGAATCTACATTTTAGAGCAGTTTTATGCTCACAGCAAAGTCAAGTAGAAGCTCAGGTAACATAGTGGTTGTCTAGCCTTCGAGGGAGACCACAAATACTAACATTGGTGATGAATCTGGCCCAAAGACACAATAACTTACAGGAGCACATGAAATTTGTTTATTGAAAAAATATTATTTTCTCCAGGTATGAAGTTTTTATGCTCTTGGACAATACAAAGCCATGAAATAGGATAAGCAAGAATTTATATTTTGAACATGACCAAAAATCAAATCTTCTGTCTTCTGGTAACATAATGGAAACATTCATAATTCTTCAATAACAAGTTCTTTGAAGTATACACAGGTATTTTATTTTATTTTATTTTTTATAAATTTATTTTTTATTGGTGTTCAATTTGCCAACATATAGAATAACACCCAGTGCTCATCCCATCAAGTGCCCACCTCAGTGCCTGTCACCCAGTCACCCCCATGCCCCACCCACCTCTCCTTCCACCACCCCTAGTTCGTTTCCCAGAGTTAAGAGTCTCTCGTGTTCTGTCTCCCTTTCTGATATTTCCCACTCATTTTTTCTTCTTTCCCCTTTATTCCCTTTCACTATTCTTTATATTCCCCAAATGAATGAGACCATATAATGTTTGTCCTTCTCCGATTGACTTATTTCACTCAACATAATACCCTCCAGTTCCATCCACTTTGAAGCAAATGGTGGGTATTTGTCATTTCTAATGGCTGAGTAATATTCCACTGTATACATAAACCACATCTTCTTTATCCATTCACCTTTTGATGGACACTGAGGCTCCTTCCACAGTTTGGCTATTGTGGACATTTCTGCTAGAAACATCGGGGTGCAGGTGTCCTGGCATTTCACTGCATCTGTATGTTTGGGGTAAATCCCCAGCATTGCAATTGCTGGGTTGTAGGGCAGGTCTATTTTTAACTCTGGGGAACCTCCACACGGTTTTCCAGAGTGGCTGCACCAGTTCACATTCCCACCAACAGTGTAGGAGGGTTCCCCTTTCTCCACATCCTCTCCAACATTTGTGGTTTCCTGCTTTGTTAATTTTCCCCATTCTCACTGGTGTGAGGTGGGATCTCATTGTGGTTTTGATTTGTATTTCCCTGATGGCCAGTGATGCGGATCATTTTCTCATGTGCTTGCTGGCTATGTCTATGTCTTCCTCTGTGAGATTTCTGTTTATGTCTTTTGCCCATTTCATGATTGGATTGTTTGTTTCTTTGGTGTTGAGTTTAATAAGTTCTTTATAGATCTTGGAAACTAGTCCTTTATCTGATACGTCATTTGCAAATATCTTCTCCCATTCTGTAGATTGTCTTTGAGTTTTGTTGACGGTATCTTTTGCTGTGCAAAAGCTTCTTATCTACACACAGGTATTTTAAATGAGCCAAGTATTATACTCTCCAGTTTTATTGAGAAACCATATTCATTTTTGTCACCCAGGCCTTGTCTTGAGCCAATGACAAATTTGTAAAGAAAGTTTCCAAATTACTCAATCATCTCAGCACATGATTCCAAAGACATATTTTATATAATAAGAGTCTGTGGAGGGTAGAAAAGTTTGTTTGGAAATGCAACTATTAAAATGAGCTTGACTAATTTCCTTGACTTACTAATTAATAATTACTGCATAGGGGATTTAATTAGAACCCAATTCTGCCCTATACAGAAACTTATTTTATGTTATAGAATTCCTATGAATCCAAATACCTATGAATGACGTTCTGATGGCATATTTTTACCTCAGGAGGCATTCCTCAATAAATTTTTATCAACTTTAAGTGTTCATTTAGTTCAAGCCAGAACCACACACATACATACAGATATCCTTTTTGATAAGATTGTTGAAATTTTTGCAAATCTCAAATTTCCTTCAGAAATTTTAATCTATTTTATCCCAATAAAAATGTGAAAGATGTAGATAGCTTATAATATAAAGAAGTTAGGAAACTTACTAAAAGTCTCCTAGCTGATACATTATTGAAGATCAAGTATCTGCTCTTTGTTACACTACATAAAGTGTCCCTTCCCAATCATTGGAGGCTTGAATACTTGCTGTAACAAGCAAGGAGTTCACTGTTTCTTACAGTGACCCATTTCATTGTGAAATTACTCTGTTATACAATCCCCACATGCTTCAGAGTCTCTTATTATTTCCTGTATCACTTTGGGTCTTAGATAAAATTTTATTTCAATGTTATGTTCATTGAGTGTGTCTGCTGTTGCCGCTCACCCTTTCATTCACCTTCTCTCCAGAGGGGTCTATCTTTGGTACCCATTGTTAGGACTCCTTTCTAATCTTTATTGATAGACAGAAATGATATATAGTTCACCCAAATCAACCACATCTCTTACCAGATAATTTAGAGAGCAGTAGAGGAAGCCTGTTGTAAATTATCACAAAAAATAGCATCTTAGGAAAACATCCACTTACTGTTTCCAGTCTGAGTGGGTCAGGAATCTGAGCCCAGCCTAACTGGGATCTTTGTTCAGGGCCTCATGATATGGCTGATATAAAGGTATCAGCCATCCTTTCTGTATAATGTAACTAGAGCTGTCAGGTTTAGCAGGTATGTCCCAAATGTTGAATGAAACATATTTATACTACAAAGTTATCTGGTTTTCATCTAAATTCAAATTTATCTATCTTGAGTTTTAGCCACCAATCTCAAACAACATAATCACAGGAAGGATATTCCATTCATCTTTGCCAAGGTAAGAGTCAAGTTACAAGTCCTGCTCACATTGAAAAGGGGGAAGCATACAAGGATGCATGTCATCAGAGGTCACCTTAGAATTCAGCCTACCCAAGCCTGTGAATTTATTCCTTTAGCCCAACTAGTGATTACATTTCTTCCAGGCTTGATGATATCTATTACAATAAGGTTCCAAGATATGGACACTTTCTGAAATGTATTACATCTTTTCACCCTGTCCAAAGGCTATTTCCCCTTATAATGGACCAACTTCTACCCATCTTTCATATTTCAGCTAGAAGTTTGTCTGTCTTTCATAAATATGCCTGACTCTTTGTTATTAGTCTTGGCCTCTCTTCTGGTTTTTTACTCTGTGTTTCTGAAACACTCTGTTATAATTGTATTATAGCAATATTCTGATCTTTGAAGCTTGTGTGTTTGCGTGTGTGTGTGTGTATGTGTGTCTTTATCAGACTTTTAGAAAACAGGGATAAATATTTTAGTTCTCTGTTCACAGCACATGGTGAAATGTCCCTTCTTAAGAGCTCAACAAATGTTTGATGATTAAAAATACTCATTCCTCTAATTCATAAGAAGTGATTCCATTTCTTCAAGGAGAATAATCTGTCCATTCATCCTCTTGGGTCCTTCCTCTTTCCAAGCCTGCAATTTCTTTCAAGATTTAAGGGATACTAGGAACATTAAATTTATTTAATCATGGATGGTTGAATTTTGGCTCCAATATTAACAGTCTTTCTACATTCCCAATGAAGATAGGATTTCTCAATCCAAAACATATTATACCTGGCTTCTCCTCCTAGATATAGCAACAAAAAAGTTTCTGGTTTTATATTTTCCTGGTGTCAGCATCACCATTTTCACAATCGGGCTTCAAAGCTCAAATCCATTCCTAATCTATAGCATCCTAGAATAGAAGAGGAAATGGATATGTAAAACTGGTTAATTCCACACCTTCCCTAAAGTAACCCTAGTAATAGGTGATTCTGCTGGGTTTTAGATCCATCCAGTGACAGAGCATCTAATGTGGAAATCACTCTTGTTTCACATAGTGTCACATAAAAAGAACCCTTGTGTTAAGAAATCAGAATATGGTCATGAATATATATAGTCATAAATCAGAATGGAAACCAGACATACATAATTGGAATGCACACTTGAGCATGAGCCTGTCAATCTCTGAAGAGGTCACAGAAATAATAGACAAAATGTACATTAATAGCATGTCTGGCACAAAAGGTACACAAACTTGTAAGGAGCAGTTAAATAGGTTTATTTGGAAATCACCACAATATAGAAACATAGAATAAGAAAGTAATGGGTTTAACCTTGGACTACGGCCATGATAAGGTCTTCCTCCTTCCAGAAACATCATAGAGTAACTCAGGAGCCCTGACTACAAAGAAGACTTTCAAGAAGATAATCAGTTTTCTGCAGACTCTGACTACGCTTTTTAATTGGATCTGATGGGACATTGAAACAAAAAGAGCCTTGGAATAATCCTCTTAGAAGAAAAGGTGTATTTCAGTTATGCTGTAGCAGAAAGATGAATAGAATAACACCTTCTGTAGGAAAATGGCCTGCATCCACAGCAGGCAGAGCCATATCCACAGCCATATCCACAGCCAGAGCTAGAGCTGTATCCACAGCCACAGCCAGAGCCATAGCCACAGCCACAGCCACAGCTATCACATGAGTTTCTAGAATAGTTGCAACACATGGTGGCAAGAAATGGAGGTTCAGCAGCTCTTTAGAATAGCAGATGGCAGTTTCTGAAGCCTGAATATCATTTCTTGCTCTGAGACCTTTATATACTGATAGAAATGAGTAGAACACATTGTCTTCTTACCACAGCAATTTTCATTTTTATAAAGCTCATCATTCTAAGGACAATTTTTTTTTCAGGCAGTTATGTCCAGGATTTGTTCCTCACTAGTCATGAGAATTATAAGAAAACAGATGTAACCTACATATTGAATAAGTATGTTTGTGGAATGTAATCAAACCCAATCTAAATTTTTCACTCTAAGGGGCACTAACCCTCCTGCAATTCCAGGTAAACACACAGGCACTGAGAGATGCTCTAGCATCTCCTGGGGTTCGACAGGAAAACACCCTGGCTGGAGGTGAGAGGCAAACAGCAGGTGTATAAGGTGAAACGTTCTCAAGTTATATCTACAAGAAAGTGGATGAAGCTCACTGTGGTGATGAGAAGATCTAAATTGGTGCAAATTAGGAGTCTGATGCAATATGCTAAAATAAAAGCAACCATGATTTTCACCAATACAACATAATCTACTCTATTTAAGACATTTTTCAGAATGATACTTTCTTTGAAACACCTGCAACTTACATCACCAAAGTTTTATCTCCTCCAAATCCTACGGATTCTTCAAAGCACAGCTTAGACTATACCTTATATAGGAAGCATTCCTGGACATTGAAAACAAGTATTAGGCATAATTCCTCTGGTTTTCCATGGCTTCTCTGTACTATGATACTGAATGTTATATTAGCACACACTGTTTTAATTATCTGATTCCCTCAGTCAATTGTGAGTTATTTAAGACCAATAACTTTGTCTTTATTTTATGTGAACATAAAGAACTAGGCAAGGAGATCAAAGCTCCTTCCCTCCTTCCTGCTCTTTCCACATCCCTAGCATCCAAAGGGCCACAGCAGAGGGGCTGCAGCCCCTAGGACCTGGCCATACCCTTGCAGGGGGGCACAGTCATGGTGGCTGGGGGAGGTGCCGGGCCACTTCTCATGGGGCCAGATTCAGTAACTGTTGAATGACGGTCTGAGATTTCATCCACCCGTAAAAATGGTTCTTTTATTGATTTGCACTTTTAGTCCAAAGTGGTTAAAGAACATGCTTTGTATGATTTGAGTCCTACTAAATTTATTGAGATTTGTTTTATGGTGTAACAACTGATCAATCCTGGAGAATGTTCCATGGGCACTTGGGAAGAAAGTGTGTTCTGCTATTGTTGTGTAGAGTGTTTTAGAGATTCTGTTAAATCTAATTGGTTTCCAGTTTTGTTCACATCTTCTGTTCTCTGTTTAGTTATTCTGTTATTAAAAGTGAGGTATCAAAGCAAAAAAAAAAGGTTCTTTTAATGTATAGGATGTCATATAAGAAAAAATAATAAGAATAACAATTATTAACATTTATATTTCCTTCCACAGCTTTTGAGATATACTCACATTTATCACTTCATCTGATTCTGACTAAAACAACATAAAGTAGGACATTGTGCTGTGTATTTTCATATACATTACAAATGGGAAAAGGGAGGCTGAGGATAGTTAAGTCTTGCCCAAGAACTATGAGTTTTTAGGGGTAAAGTTGAATTTTTTCAATCTCCCCTTATAACATATAAGCTAGGGCAGGACCTGTGAATTATTTTTCATGAATTATTTTTTCCAGTAGTTTCTCAAATGTAAAATATTCATATTTTCTGGCTAAAATCACCAATATTTTACACTTCCATCATCTGGATTTTCTTTCTTTGTGATCTTCACCTCACAGCCACAGCAGACAACTCAGCCCTCTCTCAAACCTGCTCCATGACCCCTCTTAAGCATCACACTGCAGTACTAGAGCTGCCTCTCAGCATCTGCAATCTGTCTACTGAGAGTACAATCTTGGTAATATTCTGTAAATTAGAATTTAAGTAGAAATGATGATAGCTTTTCTAGACATCTCCAATTTTAGTCTATAGTGTAAAAGCACCTGGACCTACAAATCCCGTGTCACAATTAAAACCTCAGATTCTAATTGCCTTCTAATTATGACTCTCCTAATTTCACAGATCTTTCCACTAAACTATATTCAATATTGGCTCCATTCCTACAAACTCCATGACCCCTCCACATTTCACATCACCTGCTTTCTTTCTAAGATATCTTTGACATGACTGTTTTTCCCTTCATTGTTCCATTGAGTCTTTTTCCTGACAGTGACTGAACAGTGCAACTAAATTTTACAAGAATTTTTGAAAACCTACTTCATGCATATTCCAGAGCAGAGAATATTGAATAAAAAGTAGATATCAAAAGCTCAATGATGAGCTCTGTGCTTTAAAAACTCTGGGGAGGGACATATGTATGTGTGGTTCAGTGGTTGAGCATCTGCCTTTGGCTCAGGGTATGATCCCAGTGTCCTGGGATCCAGTCCCACATGAGGCTCCCCATAGGGAGCCTGCTTCTCCCTCTACTTATGTCTCTGCCTCTCTCTCCGTGTCTCTTATTAATAAATAAACAAAATCTTAAAAAAAATCTGGGGAGCCTGAATCATCATTTCCATTGTACCATTCTCTATCCTACCACCTCATGCTACATGAAAGATTAGACTATTTTCAATTTTGCTCTTCCTTACCCATTCACTTTTCAATATACTGCAGCCAATACCTACTATTATCACTTCCCCATTAAAAAAAGCTTTTTTTCATGATAGATCCCATACTATCTGCCAAATCTAATGGAAACTTCTCTAGTAATTAATAGAATTTGGTGATAAAATAAAAAGCAGGACCCAATTATCAGAAAATAAACTACTTCACTAAAACTCATTAATTTATTATGAAAAATACATTGACAAACACTGTTAATTTACTTGGTATCAGAACATTTGTTAGGGTTCATAACTATGGAATACATGTATGATAAATGTACAAAACATCTAACTTGGGAGTGTACCTATGTATTTGACATGAGAAAATTAAGATGAAGGATTATGAAATTCTGGAATTATCAAAATATTGCCAGTATAATAAAAATAATATGTAAGGCTGAGCCATAAAAATTTTTGTTATGATTGTGTCAGCAATTCATATGGAGCAACCTAATAATAAATATAATAACAAAAATCTACTGAGTTCTCACAGTGGTAGGGTTTTGCATATTTTATTTGTTTTGTACTCTCAACAATCCTGACCTAGCACTATTTTATCATTTTACCTCTGAATATCCAGAGACTCAGTGGAGTTAAATGAGTTAACTAATGTACCATGATCACACAGCTAATAGCTGATGAGGATTACACCAGAGGACAAGTAGTGTGACTCTGGAACCTAGACTTTTAATCACTATCTTCATAATTTTCTTCCTAGAGTGGAGTCATTGGGATGACCTGGAGGGAATGATATCTTGCAGAAGGAGAGTGTAGTTAAATAAAATGGGTCATGTACAGGGAAACATAGGTCAATTTAACATAGGCTCTAAAGATTTTTGGACATAAAGCAATATTGTAACCTGTCATCAATTTCTATGGTTTGTTTTCAGGCTCATAAATAATACATCCATATTGTAAAATTTTCAAAAAATATATTCTCAATAACAAGAGGGATGTGGACAGTGGTCTGCTGTTATTTGTTTAATGACCTCTGCTGAAGGTAGGGAGTCGGAATTGCCAATTTCCATGGTGTAAATATTCTTAGGATGACTAATTTCAAATTAACTGGCTTACAAAATTCCTGAAAGTTTATAACATCTTTTAATACTTTAATAAATTAACTTCCATGTTTACAACTTCAACATGGCATTTCTTTTGTGTATGGTATAAGGTAGGTATCTATCTTTTCTTTAATCCCATTTATTGAATAAACTGTTTAAGATAATCAATTTGCTATCTCAGATGAAAACTTTTATTAGGCAGCCTCTGAAGTTTTTAGCACTGGCTATTGTGTTCTTACTGTCTCAGAATAATCTATTCCTTATACCTGGATAACAGATTGTTGTGACCTTTATAAAACTAAACTGTACAATAGAAATGTATCATGAAACACATAAAATTTAGAATTTTCCAGTAGTCACATTTGGAAAAGATAAAACAGATGAATCGACTTTATAGCATATTCTATTTAACTTTATATATTGTGGTAATATTTTGGATATATTATCAATATTTTTAATTATTTGATATAGTTTTCATTACTTTTTATACTAAGTTTTTGAAATCTAGTGTGTATTTTATACTTACGATGTGTTTCATTTTGGACTAGCCACATTTCAAGTGCTCAGTGCCATATCTGTCTAGTGGCTACCATGTTAAACAATGCAACTAAAAGAGAATTTCAGAATTCCCATAGGGGAGTCATGCTGATTATAAGTTCTCCAATAGAGGTTGCCACTTAAAACGTAAATAAGTTGGCAGTTACTATTTTTTTTTTAATACCTCTTCCTTGAATTTTATTTTCCAGCTCATGTAACAGACCAATTTTCAGTCATCCCTTATGGCTCTTCTTATATGTCATTCTCCTTTAGAAGCTATTTCTAACTCTTTTGGAGTCTTCTCTTTCTGTCATGACGCATTTTGGTTTCCCCCTCGAATTCTTTCTCAGGAGCCCTGTAACACCTATAAACATATATACTATAATGGGAATGTGTGATTTACTATTTTGTACCCAAGGAACATTTTTAATTGTTGAAAGAAAGAATTACGTGTTTTGGGCTTCTATCTGCAACGCCAAACATAACATGAAGCTAGAACATGGATGTTAAGGTTTTTTTAAATGACCATAACAACAAATGAATGATTTTAAAACTTAGTACCTTGATAATATGCAATAGCTCTTCAAAGAAAAAGATTTTGTGTTCCTTCATGAAGAATTTTAAAAACTTAAATCATTTCCTGACTACAGAAAGTATTCAGTTTTATTGTGATCCATATGTGAAACTGTATTTTCACTTTTCCCAGCCTTCATCCACCAATGAGACATACATAACACACACATATTTTCTCTAATTTTATCATAATGAACTCTCTTTTAACATTATCATCATTTCCTCATTTCACTTGGCTGAAAGTCACAATTGTTTTCTAAGACAGTAATGATATTGGAGGTTTAAACATAAATGTTAAATTATGAAGATTCTTTTCTGGAATATAAATTACCTTTTACATGCTTAATAAATAGTAGTCTTGGATTGTTAAAAAATGCCTTCGAAAACAAAGGTCATTGTGAAAAAGAGTATATTTTCAGCCAATAATTATTAGAATTGCCTTCTCTGTAAGAATAACAGATTTACCCGAAGCAGTCATTCCTTATCTCTAAGAAGGAATGTTCCATCTGTGAAAAGTGTTCAACTCTTACAAGAGCTTCCATTTCATCATCAGTAAGACACATTATATCCTGGGTATAACCTCGCTGCAAGCTGGACTTTGATGGCAGAATCATCTTCCTTGAAAACAGCCATTCTGTGGAGTCTCCGAGATCTAGAGATCTCAGGACTCAGATTTGGTGCAGTGACCTTCATCATGAAGATGAGACAGTAAGTCATTTTTCACTGCCCATGAAAACTGATCCTGAGAAAACATTCTTTGTTGTCTGATCCAATGTTAGAGATCTGGAAAGTCACATGAGGAAAGGACACTGAACTCAGAACCCACATGGCAGTAGGATCTCAAATCCGAAAGTAGACTTGGCCGTTCATCCGATTTTTATATCTGCACCAATTAAGGCACTAGAGAACACCATTAAGCATAAGCACCTTTCTCATTTCCACTAAAAATTGTGGCACCACTGATCATCCCCAAAACATAATGAATTTCTCTTCTTCCTTTACCCTTACTACCTACTGTCTTTTCTAGTTTTTCTTGCAATGAGCACCAGTTCATTTGACTGAAAATGTCAAAATACCTATTTGAACCCTAACTCCAATGCTTCAACATTTACTCTTCCCCAGGAAGCTGCCATATTCCTTCCATAGCAATTATGTCTAAATGTATCTCAATTAATGCTTTTTTTATTATCACCTTTTAGAATATAAACATTCTGAGAGCAAGAAAGTGGCCTACAATTTTGATACTATGTCTTCAGTGTGTAAGGGAGTACCCTTACAAAAACACCCAAAACTATTTGTCAAACAAGTGGCTTAAATCAATTACCTCAAATTCAATATATGCAAACAAATATATACTTCCATCAAAATGCATGATATGCTACCATATTTTTCCTCTAATTTATCCTTTGCTTAGTTCTTCATGTGTCACCTGAGTGTTCTTCTAATTTCTCGTTAATCCTGAAAAATTTCACTTCCATGCTATTCATTTATCCATTTAGCACTCAGGACACCCCTCTTCTCCCTTGGACTTCTGTCACAACCTCCCAAATAGGTATCATTCCTTCTTCTCTTTCTCCTCCGGCTCCATTCTAGACATAGTGTAATTCCAGGGCAGAGTTCTGAAATACTGTGTGATTGCTGTAGGGTTATGAGTACCTGACAATGGGGGAATAAGAAATAGGTGGAGAAGACATTATCTCTGATGCACTTATGACAAGAAATGCTTGTATTATATCAAGGAAGAACCCCCTAATTCATAAAATATGTTGTCAGCCCAATTTACAAGAGAAGTCCTAAAACCTCAAAAAAAAAGTAATTCATAAACAAGAACACAGAGATCAGTTAGAAACAAAGAACCATTTTTATTGACAATAAGTGATTTCCCCAACTGTGAGATGTTAGGATTGCTTGCACACAACAAACACAATCCAGATTAAGAGAGTATAGAACATTTGGAAATGGTCAGATGATACCACATAGATTCAAGCCATGAGATGCCATATTAAAAAAAAAATGTTCACTGGAGGAAAAAGGCTCTGTCAAGTATGCCATTTCCTAGGCATAGAAATCTTGGATTTGGAGGCTTGAATCAGGCATCTCACTAAATGCATCCTTTCAGAAACAAACAGGGCTTGGAGAGTGATGGTCTAGCAGCAAGAAGAATAACATCTTCTGTAGCAAAGGGGTCGGTAGCCCCAGCAGCCAGAGCCATATCCACACCCAGAGCTGAAGCCTCTTCCACAGCCCCATCCTGAGCCATAGCCACAGCCACAACCATAACCTGAGCCATAGCCACAGCCACAGCCATAGTCTGAGCCATAGCCACAGCCATAGCCAGTTCTATAACCACAGCCAGAATAGGGGCCGCATCCATAGCCATAGCCGCATCCGCAGCCATAGCCACAGGAGTTCCCGTAGTTGCAACACATGTTGTCAGGAGAAGAGAATTCGGGTGGTTTGCAAGTGGATGTGGTAAAGTATGGTCCCTACTTGCCTTGGACCTTTATATACTGTTGGTAATTGGCAGAGCATGCCATTCATTCCCTGACTTACCCAAACAAATATGAAAGCAACTTTCATGTGACAGTCACTGTCAACAATCAATAATGTCTTGGGAAAAGTGAGCTCATTATTTGGAGTCTCCCGTTTTATTTAAAGAGCAGCAATTTAATTCCCTCTGCCAAAGAATTGTCTCAGAATCATGTGCTCTACATACCACTGAGACCCAACTTCAAACCTCCTATCATTTAATGTAACTGATATGACAAGATTGGGGAAATTTAGGACAATTTTGTGCCTCTTGATCTCTCCTCTTGCCCAAAAAAATCTACCTCTGCCCATAGAGAAGAAAATAACTCCCATCTCCTTTCTGGAATCATTTCAACATTTTACCAGGCTTCTTGCACCCAGATACCTACTGCAGATACCTACTAGCTCCTTGTGGTTCAAGCCAGGGAAAATGCTAGTATCAGGACAGAGGATAGTCCTCAACAACATTGAAACATTTGATAGAAAATATCAGATTAGAATCTTTAGTTTGTAACTTGGTAGAAATAAATTATTTTCTCTCTTTACTGATGTCTAATTCCAAATATTTCCTTTCTTTTCATCTAAACCAAGCATCCAAACATTCCATTACCAGACATGCAGCCAATGAAGAGGGAGGAGGAGGAGAAGGAAGGTATTACATGACCTTTTTTTTTTTAATGATTTTTTGCTTATCTTGTTTGTCTAGGTTTTACCTATGCCCATTGTCTGAAACAGGCAGATCCAAAATTTAAATTAATTTTTACCATAAAACTATGACATCTGACTCAGAAGTACAAACTCAGGAAGATCATTCCTTCTACTCTACACTCAAATTTCGACAGTGAAATCAGTGCCATCTATTCCTTTCTGAAAGCCTTCAACAGGGATTTTCATAATTCTACTGAAATCCTTTTTTGAGAACTTTCATTATTAGACATTTTTCCTTCAGTTGAATGTATTATGACTATTTTTTCTATACTTGGATGCTGGTCTATCTGATCATTGTTAGGTTTCATCTCTAAAAAAAGCTAAAAAAAATACATCCTACTATATTTGTTCCTTATTTTCTCTTTTTCTGTCATTCTTGATATTCAAAACTATAAATTTTAATGCATAAGTTCTCTAGAATAGACCCATTACTTTTCAAGCATCCACCTTCCAATCAAAATAGCCCTGAACAATTGAAAATGTTTTCTACCTTTATTGCATTGTTTGTAGTACCTCTCCATTCAGATCTCTGGGTATTGAACCATGATGGCCCCCAAAAATCTCTTACTCTGTGCATCCCTGAATCACCACTTAGTTCTGAGTACCCAGTACATAGTTTGATGTCTATCAATATTTCCCCTATAAAAATAGATACATTAAAACAAATATATGTTCAAGAATCAGTGTGCCCCTTGGAAGCTATAAGATATTTGGATACATTCTCACAATGTTCTGATTTCATTGAAGTAGAAAGTCTCAAATGTTCTTTGACTAAAATAGTCTCAAATTTCACATTTCGAAGATGTGTGTTACTTTATGAAGGTATTTTTCCAGATGCATTAATTATCTTATATGCCTAATAAATGAATGGATATATAAATTAACAATATTGGTGCTTAATGGATGATGTTCTTCCCTCGTTCACAAAGCCTTCAAGGACAGGGATCATAATACAACAATGAGTTGATTTTCAAAAACTGTAATTATACAAATTTCATTCTCCTCTTAGTAGGATTTCCCCACCTCAGATTTACCCAGAGTACAGTCCTCACATCAGACATACAAATATTCCATGTATGAAAACTGCCCAACTCTTTAAGAACCCCTATTTCTTCAAGAGCAGGAGACATTCTATCCTGGACACCATCATATTCTGAGGCTGAGTTTGATGACAGATCCATTTTCCTTGAAACTGGCCATTTTGTAGAGGTTCTTGGCTCCAGGGACCTCAGACTCAGATCTTGCAGTGACCCTGGTCATGGAAATAAAACAGGCCCAACGAAACTGAGCCTGACAAGAATTCTATGTGATAGGATACGGTATTAGAGATTTGGAAAGTCATGTGAGGAAAGGACACTGAGTTCAGAACCCAACAAAGTGGTAGGCTCTCAAACTCAGAAAGCAGACGCAACTGTCATCTCATTCTTAGATCTGCAACCACTAAGGCAGTAGAGTACACCATTAAACACTAGTCCTAGCTCATTTCCATTAAAAATTGTGGCACCACTGATCATCCCCAAAACAATCCATTTCTCTTTATCCTTTACACTTATTACAGCCCTTTCTAGTGTTTTTTTTTTGTAACAAACAGTTCATTTGACACAAAATATCAAAATACCTCCTTGAACTCTCTCTCTAATACTTCAATCTTTACTCTCTTCTCCAGAATGCTGTTTTATTCCTTCCATAGCAATTATCTGTCTAAATTTATCTCAATTAATTGTTAGTTTTTCTTATTATCACCTACTAGAATATAAATACTCTGAAAGCAGGAAATTCATCTACAGTATGTCTTAAGTATGTAGGACATTTCCTTTCAGAAATAATAACTTGGGCACCTGGGTGGTACAGTCACTTAAGCATCCAACTCCTGATTTAGAATCAGGTCATGATCTAAGGATGCTGGGGTGGAGCTAGGTGTCAGGATACCTGCACAGCAGGAGTCTGCTTATCTCCCTCTCTCTCAGACCCCCCTACTTGTGTTCACTCTCTATCCCCCCTCTCTCTCTGACAAATAAAATAAATATATCTTTGTAATAAAAACATTCAAAACTATTTGTAAAGTGAGTGACTTAAATCAATTTCTTAAACTTAAAAATCCAAACAAATATGTTTATACTTTCATCAAAATGCATATATACCACATTTTTCTTCTAATTTATCCTTCCCCTAGTTCTTCATTAGACTCCTGAGTCTGCTTCTAATTCCTCGTTAATTCTGGAAACACTCTCTCCCATGCTATTCATCCATCCATTCAGCACTCAGGCCACACCTCCTCTCCCTTGGGCTTCTGTCACAACCTCCTGAATAGGTGTCATTCCTTCTCCTCTTTCCCCTCCAGCTCCATTCCAGAGTCGATGTGATTTCCTAGGGCACAGTACTAAAACACTGTATTATTTGTGAGTCCCTCAGAATGGGGGTGGGGTACAAGACATAGGTTGGGAAAACATTATCTCTGATGTACCTTTGACAAGAAATGTTCATATTATATCAAGGAAGTGTCCCCACGTTGATGAAATGTATTGTCAACCCAGTTTTCAAGAGGGGTCACCACACCTCAAGAAAGGAATAATTCACAAGCAAGAACACAGAGATTTGTTAGAAGCAAGGAACCATTTTTATTGAGAATAAGTTTTTTGCCCAACTGTAGGATGTTAAGATTGCTGGCACAGTCACAACACGGAATCCAGATTAAGGGAGTAAAAACCAACTTTTGGGAAATAGTCAGATGATGCCACACAGCCTCTAGGCACAAGAAGCCATCCTAACAAATGTTCACTGGGGCTCAAAGACTCTGTCAAGCATGCAGTTTCCTGGACATAGAAATCCTGGAGTATGGATCCTTGAATCAATTGTCTCTTTAGATGTGTCATTTCAGAAGCTAGTGGTGCTTGGAGAGTGGTGGTCTAGCAGCAAGAAGAATAACATCTTCTGTAGCAAAGGGGCTGGTAGCCCCAGCATCCAGAGCCATATCCACATCCATAGCTGGAGCCTCTTCCACAGCCCCATCCTGAGCCATAGCCACAGCCACAGCCATAACCTGAGCCATAGCCACAGCCACAACCATAACCTGAGCCATAGCCACAGCCACAGCCATAGCCTGAGCCATAGCCACAGCCACAGCCATAGCCTGAGCCATAGCCACAGCCATAACCAGTTCTATAACCACAGCCAGAATAGGGGCCACATCCATAGCCATAGCCGCATCCGCAGCCATAGCCATAGGAGGTCCCGTAGTTGCAACACATGTTGTCAGGAGAAGAGAATTCGGGTGGTTTGCAAGTGGATGTGGTGAAGTATGGTCTCTACTTCTCTTGGACCCTTATATACTGTCAGTAATTGGCAGAGCATGCCATTCATTCCTTGACTTACCCAACAAATATGAAAGCAACTTTCATGTGACTGTCACTGTCAACAATCAATAATGTCTTGTGAAAAGTAAGTTCATTATTTGGAGCCTCCCATTTTATTTAAAGACATCATTTTAATTCCCTCCGCCAAAGAATTGTCTCAGTAGAATCATGTGGTCTATATACCACTGAAACCCAACTTTATAAACTCCTATCATTGAATATAGCATTTATAACAAGGTTCCAGAGAATTTAGAAAACTACATCCCTCTTGATTTCTCCTCTTTCCTAAAATATTTACCTCTGCCCATAGGGGAGGAAATAACTGCCATCTTCTTTCTGGAATCCTTGCAAATATTTGCCAGGCTTCTTGTACCTGGATTCTTACTGCAGATACCTTCTGGCTACTTGTGTGAGAAACCAGGGAAGAAGCTAATCTCAGGGCACAGAACAGCCACCAAAAACATTGAAACATCTGACATAAAATGTGAATACTGCTGAGATCTAGAAAACTTGCTATGTAGCTTCACATTGATAAATTACATTCTCTCTTTACTGGTGTTTAATACCAAATATTTCCTTTCTTCTCCACTAAACCAAACATCCAACCCTTCCACCGTTTAACATGCAGACCAAAAGACAAACAGGCAAACAACCAACAAAGATGTTATATGTTTGTTTGTGATGTTTTTGTTTATCTTGGTTGTCTAGGTTTACCTAAATCAACAATCTCCAAAATGGGAAGAAACCAAAATTTAAATTATTTTTTTACTCTAACTATGAAATCCAAGTTGAAAGGCAATACTAACTCAGATCATATCTTCTACTCAACATTCAAATTTCAACAACAAAATTAAATCCATCCAGTTCTTTATAAAAGGCCTTCAAAAGGGATTTTCATAAAGCTGCTGAATCCCTTTTCTGAGACCTTTTATTATTACACATTTTTCCTTCATTTGAGAGTATTTTCAACTAGTTTTTCTACCATTTGTTTCTGATATATCTCATCTCTCTGTTTCATCCCTAATGAGAAGTTTAAAATATATATACGATATATATTTAGAAATGTGCATATTCTATACATATATATGTATATCCCATTCCAGTTGTTCTTTACCTTTATTTTCTCTACTTTTCTGTCAAATCTCGAATTTCAAAACTATAAATTCTAATACACAAGTTCCCTAGAATAGACAAGTTACTTTTTAAGCACCAACTTTCTGGTCACAATACCCCTGAGTAATCAAAAATTTTTCTATCTTTATTGCATAATTTCTAGTACCTTTTCATTGGGATGTCGGGATACTGATCTATAAGGCAAAAAAAAAAATCTGTCATTCTGTATTTCTCTAAATCACCACTTAGTTCAAAGTAGAGTGCCTGGTATATAATCTGAACTCAATATTTCCCCAATTAAAAAATATATGGATTAAAACAAAAATATGTTCAAGCTCTAAGATATTTGGATACATTATCACAATGTTCTCATTTCATGCAAGCTGGAAGTCTCAAATTTTGTTCTTTACTAATATACACACATTTCACTTTTTGAAGATAGTGTAAATTACAAAGACATTTTTCCAGATGTATATTCTTGTATGCCTAAAATGATCGACCCTTTATTAAATATATGTTATGATATAGATGTCTAATTGATGATATTCTTCTGTCTTTCAAAAGCCTTCAAGCACAAGAAACATAATGGACCGTGAATAGACTTTCAACAAAATGTAATTATTAGAATTCCATTCCCTTGTTTCTAAGATTTTCTAAGATTTCCCCAACTCAAATTTATTCAGAGCACAGTCTATCCTCAGACCTGCCTTACACATATTCCATGTGTAGAAACTGTCCAAATCTTGAAGAATTCCTGTTTTTTCATCAGTAGGACACATTATATATCCTAGGCATAGCCTCACTCCAGGGCTGACTTTGGAAGAGCCATTTTCCTTGCAACTGGCCATTTTGTGGAGTCTCCGAGCTCTAGGGACCTCAGACTCAGATTTGTGCAGTGACCCTTGTCATGGAGATAAAACAGTGAATCATTTTTCACTGCCTATGGAAAAAGAGCATGACAAGACATTCTATGTTTATTTAATTTAAATTCAATTAACCAACATGTAGAACATCACTATTTTCAGATGTAGAGTTCAGTAATTCATCAGTTGCATATAACACCCAGTGCTTATCACATCACATACCCTTCTTAATGCCTCTAACCCAATTATCCCATTCCCCAACCCAGCTACCCTGGACATTCTATGTTATAAGATACAGTGTTAGAGATCTAGAAAGTCACATGAGGAAAGGAAACTGAACTCAGAACCCACAAAGTGGTAAGATCTCAAACACGGAAAGTAGACAGCTTTTCAACACATTCTTATATTTGTACCAATTAAGGCTCTAGAGAACACCGTTAAGCACTAGTCCTTACAATTATTAAAATAAATTTATTTTATTTATTTATGAGAGACACAGAAAGAGAGGGACAGAGACAGAGACATAGGCAGAAGGAGAAACAGGCTCCCAGCATGGAGTCCAATGTGGGACTCTATCCTGGGATCCTGGGGTCACACCCTGAGCCAAAGGCAGACACTCAACCACTGAACCACGCAGGCATCCCAGTCCTTACACTTTTGCACTAAAAATTGTGGCATCACCGATCATTGCCAAAACATGATGAATTTCTCTTCATCATTACACTTGCTACCACTATTTCTAGTGTTTCTTGTGACAAACATAAGTTCATTTGACACAAAATGCCAAATAACTCCCTGAACTATCTCTCCAATATTTCCACCTTCACACTTTTCCCAGGAAGTCGTTTTATTCCTTCCATAGCAATTATCAGCCTAAAAGTATCTTGTTGTTTTTTTTTTTTTTTCATTTTCACTTATTAGAATGCAAACATTCTGAGAGCAGGAAACTCCTCTAAAAATTTGTTACTGTATTGTCAGTATGTAGGACAGTTCCCTTTCAACACATTCAAAGCCATTTCTCAAACAAGTGTCTTAAATAAATTCTTCAAACTTAAGGTATGCAAACAAATATATTTGCACTTCCAACAAAATGCAGAGGTGATAATATCACATTTTTCCTCCATCCTACCCTTCCATTAATTGTTCATGTGTCACCTGAGTCTGCTTCTAATTTCTCCTTGATCCTGGAAACTCTCTTTCATGACATCTATCCATGCAGCACTCAGGCTACACCTCCTCTCCCTTGGGCTTCTCTCACAGACTCCTTAAAAAGGTGTCTTTCCTTCTCCTCTTTCCCCTCCAACTTCATTTTAGACATAGGGTTATTTCCAGGGCACAGTTCTGAAATACTGTGTGATTGCTGTTGGGTTGAGTGCCTGAGCATGAGGGATATGAGAAATAGGTAGAGAAGACATTATCTCTGATGTACATATGACAAGAAATGCTTGTATTATATCAAGGAAGAACCCCAGGTTTATAAAACATATTGTGAGTGAATTTTCAAGAGTGGCCATAACAAACACACACACATACATACATACATACATACATACATACATACATACATAAATCACAAACAAAAACAGAATTTTAAAAGGAAAAAACTATTTTTATTGAGAATAAATTTTTGCCCAACTGTGAGACGTGAAGATTACTGGCACAGTCACAACACAGAATCCAGATTAAGGGAGTATAGAGCAACTTCTGGAAATGGTCAGATGATACCACATAAACTCAAGCCATAAGACGCCATCCTAAAAAAAATGTTCACTGGAAGACAAAGCCTCTGTCAAGTATGCCATTTCCTAGACATAGAAATCTTGGATTTGGAGGCTTGAATCAGCTATCCCACTAAATGTATCCTTTCAGAAGTAAATGGGGCTTGGAGAGTGATGGTCTAACAGCAAGAAGAATAACATCTTCTGTAGCAAAGGGGCCGGTAGCCCCAGCAGCCAGAGCCATATCCACATCCATAGCTGGAGCCTCTTCCACAGCCCCATCCTGAGCCATAGCCACAGCCACAGCCATAACCTGAGCCATAGCCACAGCCACAGCCATAACCTGAGCCATAGCCACAGCCATAGCCAGTTCTATAACCACAGCCAGAATAGGGGCCACATCCATAGCCATAGCCACATCCGCAGCCATAGCCACAGGAGTTCCCGTAGTTGCAACACATGTTGTCAGGAGAAGAGAATTCGGGTGGTTTGCAAGTGGATGTGGTCAAGTGTGGTCTCTACTTGCCTTGGACCTTTATATACTGTCAGTAATTGGCAGAGCATGCCATTCATTCCCTGACTTACCCAATAAATATGTAAGCAACTGTGCTGTGACAGTCACTGTCAACAATCATTAATGTCTTTGGGAAAGTTAGTTCATTATTTGGAGTCTCCTGCTTTATTTAAAGAGCAGCAATTTAATTCCCTCTGCCAAAGAATTGTCTCAGAATCATGTGCTCTACATACCACTGAGACCCAACTTCACAACCTATCATTTAATATACTTTTTATAATAGGGTTGGGGGAATTTAGGATAATTATATCCCTCCTCATTTCTCATCTTTCCTCAAAAATCTACTTCTGCCCATACTGGAGGATGTAACTACTATCTCTTTTCTGGAATCCTTGCAATTCATACCAGGCTTCTCAAAACCAGATACCTACTTCAGATACCTACTATCTCCTTGTGGTAGAGAGGAAAGAAGATGCTAATCTCAGGGCACAGAACAGCCCCCAACAACACTAAAACATTGAAACATCTGATATGAAATGTTAGTAGTGCTGAGATATAGAAACCTTGATGTGTAGCTTCACAACAATAAATTAGGTTCTCTCTTTACTGGTGTCTAATTCCAAATATTCCTTTCTTCTCAACTAAACCAAACATCTAAACTTTCTGTCCCTTAACATGCACACACACAAAAAAAAGATAGAAAGGTGTTATGTTTGTTTGTGATGTTTTTATCTTGGTTGTCTAGGTTTACCTAAATCACCAATTTCCAAAATGGGAAGAAACCAAAATTTAAATCATTTTTTACTATAACTATGAAATCCAAGTTGGAAGGCAGTACAAACTCAGAAAGATCATATCTTCTACTCAACACTCAAATTTCAACAACAAAATGAAATCCATTCAGCTCTTTATAAAAGGCCTTCAATGGGGATTTTCATAAAGCTTCTGAATTCTTTTTCTTACTTTCATTATTACACATTTTTCCTTCAGTTGAAAATATTTTTGACTAGTTTTTCTACCATTGGTTACTAGTACGTCTTATCTCTCTGTTTCATCCTTAAGAAGTTTAAGAAAAAATATATCCCATTCCAGTTGTTCTTTACCCTTATTTTCTCTACTTTTCCATCAACTCTTGAAATTCAAAACTATAAATTCTAGTACACGAGTTCCCTCAAGTAGACATGTTACTTTCCAAACCCCCATCTTCTGGTCACAATATCCCTAAACTACTGAAAAATTTTTCTAGCTCTATTGCATAATGAATAATACCTTTCCATTCAGATGTCAGGATACTGATCCATGATGGCAGAAAAAAATTATTATTCTGTGCATCCGGAATTACCACTTAGTTCTAAGTAGCATGGCCAGTACATAATTTGAACTCAACACTTCCCCAATAAAAAACAGATGCATTAAAACAAATATATGTTCTAAGGTCAGTGTGGCCCTTAGAAACTGTAAGATATTTGGATACATTATCACAATGTTCTCATTTCATGCAAGCTGAAAGTCTCAAATGTTCTTTGAGTCTCTAATTTCACATTTTGAAGATATGTGTTAGCTTATGAAGACACTTATCTAGATGTACAAATTATCTTATATGCCTAATAAATGATCAACCCTTTACTGAATATAAATTACAATACAGGTGCCAAGTTGACCACTCGGTCATTTAGGAACTTGTGGGCTGTTCCATAATTCCATATGCTGTTTCAGAGTCCTGCAAGTACCCCAGCTCTGCTTGCTGAAACTGGAAGTTATTTATTTTTTAATGACCCTCGAAAGTCATGAACACATCAGCTAGCAAAAGTAACAAGAGTGATTCTTGCTGCTATTACTGTTAAAAAAATAATAATAATCAAGACTTGGAACACCCTTTTACTAAACTTGACAAAGGTTCAGTAAATTCTTACCGTCAAAATGATGGGTTATTATTTATAAATCAAGTTTGATGGAGTGATCACTGTCTACAGTGGTTCAACTTTTAAGTTAAGGGAAAAACTTTTACTTTGTAGATAATATAAAATAAAAACTTAAAAAAATTTTAAAAAGTTTTAAAAACTGAAAAAAAAATTTTCTTTCAAATCCTTCAAGTACAAGAAACATAATGAAACATGAGTATATTTTCAACAAACTGTAATTATTAGAATTCCCTTCCCTTCTATGTAGGATTTCCCCATCTCAGATTTCATCAAGCACAGTCATTCCCTAGATCCCGCTAACAGATATTCCATCTGTGAACTGTCCAAGCGTTGAAGAACCCCTGTTCCTTCATCAATAGGACACATTATATCCTGGGAATAGCCTTACTGTAGGGCTGACTTGAATGGCAGAGCCATCTTCCTTAGAATTGGCCATTTGGTGGACTCTCCTCACTTCTAGCTGACCTCAGACTCAGACTTTATGCAGTGACCCTTGTCATGAAGATGAGACAAAGACTCATTTATCTTTCATGGTGGAAATTGAGTCTGAAAAGTCATCTTCTATTACAAGATCTAAATGTGAGAGTTCTGGAAAGTCTCATGAGGAAAGGACACTGAAGTCAGAACCCAACAAACTAGTTGACTCTCAAACTCCTAAAGTCAACCAGACATTTTCATCCCATTCTCATATATTCCCCGAACAAAGTGAGCCCATTTAAGGAAGTAGGCCTTCTCTTTTCCACAAAAATTGTGGCACCACTCATCACCCCTAAAAGTTGATGCATTTTTCTTCTCTCTTTGTACTTACTACCTTCCTTGCTAGTGTTTCTTGTAACAGGCATCAGTTCATTTGATGCAAAATGCCAAAATACCTCCCTGAACCCTCTCTCCAATATTCCAACTTTCAATTTCTTCCCCAAGAAGCTGCTTTATTGCTTCCAACGCAATTATCTATCTAAATTTAATTATTACCTTTTTTTTTATTATCACCTGTTAGAATATAAACACTCTGAGAACAAAAAACTCATCTGCAGCTTTGTACTATATAGCACAGTTCCCTTTCAAAAACATTCAAAGACATGGAAAGGGACACCTGGGTGGCTCAGTCAATTAAACAGCTGCCTTTGACTGAGGTTATGATGCCAGGATCCTGGGTTAGAGCCCAGCATAGGGCTCCCTTCTCACTGGGGAGTCTGCTTCTCCCTCTCCCTCTGACCCTAGCCCCTTGCTCACTCGCTCACTCACACAAATATTAAATAAAATCTTTAAAAATAACAAAAATAAAAAAGCATACAAAGAGATGGGGTGTCAGGGTGGCTCAGTCAGTTAAGCATCTGACTCCTGATTTCAGCTCAGGTCATGATCTCGGGGTCATGAGAATGAGCCCCACATTGAACTCTGTGCTCAACTTGGAGTACTTAGGAGATTCTCTGACTCTCCAGCTTCCCCTAGCCCTGCTCATGCTCTCTATATAAATAAAATTTAAAAAAAATCCAAAGCTACATATCATTAAGTGACTAAAATCAAATTCCTAAACTTGATATACACAAATATTTTTGCCCTTTCCTCAAAATGCACATAATATAATTCCACCTTATTCTTCTAATTTATCCTTTCCTTAGCTATTCATGTGTCACCTGAGTCTGCTTCCAATTTCTCATTAATCTCAGAAATTCTTTTCCATGCCATTCATCTGTTCAGCACTCAGGACACATCTCCTCACCCTTGGACTTCTGTCACAACCTCCTGAATAGGTGCCATTCCTTTTCTTTCACCATCATCTCAGTTCTACATACATAGTGGTTTCCAAGGCATGGTTCTGAAATACTGTATGATTTCTATTGGATTCTGAATGCCTGTTCATGAGGGATACAAGATATTGAAGAAGACATTAACTCTAATTCATGTATGAAAAGAAATGCTTGTATTATGTCAAGGAAGGAACCCCAGGTTTAGGAAACATATTGCCAGCCCAATTTTCAAAAGGGGTCATAACATCTCAAAAAAGGAATAATTTATAAACAAGAACACAGATTTGTTAGAAGCAAAGAACCATTTTTATTGAGAACAACAATTTTGCCAATTGTGGGACATTAGGATCTCTGGCATTGTCACAACACAGAATCCAGATAAGAGAATAAAGACTAACATTGGGGAAACACTCAGATGATGCTACATAGCATCCAGGCACAAAAATGTTTACTGAAGATCAAAACCTCTGTCAAGCATGCAGTTTCCCGGAGGTAGAAATCGTGGGGTTTGGATCCCTGAATCAATTGTCACTTTAGATGTGACATTTCAGAAGCAAATGGTGCTTGGAGCAGCATTGGTCTAGCAGCAAGAAGAATAACATCTTCTGTAGCAAAGGGGCCGGTAGCCCCAGCAGCCAGAGCCATATCCACACCCACAGCTGGAGCCTTTTCCACAGCCCCATCCTGAGCCATAGCCATAGCCACAGCCACAGCCATAGCCTGAGCCATAGCCACAGCCACAGCCATAGCCTGAGCCATAGCCACAGCCACACCCATAGCCTGAGCCATAGCCACAGCCACAGCCATAGCCTGAGCCATAGCCACAGCCACAGCCATAACCTGAGCCATAGCCACAGCCATAGCCAGTTCTATAACCACACCCAGAATAGGGGCCACATCCATAGCCATAGCCGCATCCGCAGCCATAGCCACAGGAGTTCCCGTAGTTGCAACACATGTTGTCAGGAGAAGAGAATTCGGGTGGTTTGCAAGTGGATGTGGTCAAGTGTGGTCTCTACTTCTCTTGGACCCTTATATACTGTCAGTAATTGGCAGACCATGCCATTCATTCCCTGACTTACCCAACAAATATGAAAGCAACTTTCATGTGACAGTCACTGTCAACAATCAACAATGTTTTGTGAAAAATAAGCTCATTATTTTAAGACTCTCATTTTATTTTAAGAGCAGCAATTTAATTCCCTCTGCCAGAGAATTGTCTCAGTAGAATCATGTGCTCTACATACAACTGGTACCCTATTTCCCAATTTCCTATCATTTACGATATCTTATATAACTAACAATGTTGGTGGAATTTAGGAAAATTTTTCCAGTCTTGATCTCTGCTCATCCTAAAACATCTACCTCTGCCCACGGGGTGCGGGGGGAGGTGGGGGAATAACTGCCATCTCCTTTCTGGAATTACTGTAACTTTTTTTCAGGCTTCTTGCATCTTGGATACCTACTACAGATACCTGTTGGCTCCTTATGGTAGAAAGGAGAGAAGATACTAATCTCAGGACACAGAATAGTACCCCAAACTGTGAAACATGTAATATAAAATGTCAATAGTGCTGAGATCTAGAATCCTTGGTGTGTATAACTTCACATCAATAAATTAGGTTTTCTCTTACTGGTGTCTAGTATCAAATATTTATTTTCCAAATATCCAACCATTCCATCAACATAAATCAATCAAAAATGTAGAAAGAAAGAGAAAAACAAAGAAATGAACCAAGAAAAAAGAAAAAACTCTTTTGGAATTTGTTTGGCTATTTGTTGTTATTGTTGTTTTTGTTTCTTTGATTTTTCTTTTTTTTGGGTTACCTTCATTGTCCATTTTCCAAATCAAGAAGGATCCAATATTTAAAATACTTTCTTTATAACAGCTATGAAATCCAAATTGGAAGGGAGTACAAACTAGGAAGATCATTCCTTCCTCTCTACACTCAAATTTTAACAAGGAAAAGAACACCATCCAGTCCTTTATTAAAGATCTTCAACAGGAATGTTCATAATTCTCCTGAAATCCTTTTCTGAGAACTATCACTATGAGACATTTTTCCTTCGGTTGATAGTATTATGACTCATTTTTCTACAGTTGGACACTGGTCTACTTGATCACTCTGTTATGTTTCATCTCTAACAAGAAACTTAAAGAAAAATACATGCCACTACACATGTTCTTTAACTTTATTTTCTCAACTTTTCTGTCAACTCTTGAAATTCTAATGCACAAGTTCCCTAGAATAGCTACTTTGCTTTTCAAACACCTACCTTCTGATCAAAATGCCCCTGAACTACTGAAAATGTTTTCTGTCTTTATGGCATTATTTGTAGTACCTTTCCATTCAGATCTCTGGGTATTGAACTATGATGGCCGAAAAAAAATCTCTTCTGTGCATCCCTGAATCACCACTTAGCTCAAAGTAGAGTACCCAGTGCATAATTTGACCTCTATCAATACTTCTGTCACTAAAAAAAGGGTACATTAAAACAAAAACATTTTCAAGCACTGTTGTGCCAGTTAGAAGCTATAAGGTATTTGGATACATTATCACAATGTTCTCATTTCATTTATGCTGTAAGTCCCAAATGTTGAGTAAAAGGTTCACAAATTTCATAATTTGATTATGTGTTAGTTTATAAAGGCACTTTTCTAGTTGTATAAATTATCCAATAGTCCTAATAAATGATCAGCTCTTTACTGGGTATGTAAATTATGATACTCATGCCTAATAGATGATACTCTGCCCTCTTTCAGAAAGCCTTCAAGGACAAGAATCATAATAAATTAGTTAAGTAAATTTTAAGTAAAATGTATTTTTTTAGTATCCCATTCCCTTGTTTCTAGGATTTCTCCCAACTCAGATTTATCCATAGCACAGTCTATCCTCAGATCTGACTTATACATATTCCACCTGCAGAAACTGTCCAAATCTTGAAGAATTCCTGTTTTTTCATCAGTAGGACACATTATATCCTGGGCATCAGTAGGACACATTATATACTTTAGGGGTTCTTTCAAGATTTGGACAGTTTTCATGGACGGTATATCTGTAAGTCAGATCTGAGGACTGAAATTGTTCTGGGTATATCTGAGGTTGGGAAATCCCACAAAGAGAGCAATGGAATTCTAAGTATTACAGTTTGCTCTGCCATCAAAGTCGGCCCTAAAGTGAAAAATGAGCCAGGAGCCTCCACCCAATAGCCAATGGCAAGGAAGATGGCTCTGCCATCAATGTCAGCCCTGGAGTGAGGCTATGACTAGGATATAATGTGTCCTACTGATGAAGAAATAGTGGGCTCCTGGCTCCAGAACCTCAGACTCAGATTTTGTTCAGTAACCTTTGTCATGAAGACAAAACAGTGAGTCATTTTTCACTGCCCATGGAAACTGAGCCTGACAAGACATTCTATGTGATAGGATACAGTGTTAGAGATCTGGAAAGTCACATGAGGAAAGGACACTGAACTCAAAACCCAACAAAGTGGTAGGCTCTCAAACTCAAGAAAGTGGACCTGGCTTTTCATCCCATTCTTTTTTTTTTTTTTTTTAAGACTGTTTTTATTATACTCATTAGAGACACATGATACATAGGCAGAGGGAGAAGCAGGCTCTTCACAGGAAGCCCAATGTGGGACTCGATCCCCAGACCCCAGGATTACACTCTGAGCCCAAGGCAGACACGTAACCCCTGAGCCACCCAGGTGTCCCTCCATCCCATTCTTATATCTGTACCAATTAAGGCATTAGAGAACACCATTAACCACTACTCCTTGCTCATTTCCACTAAAAATTGTGGCACCACTGATCATCCCCAAAACATAATAAATTTCTCTTCTTCCCTTACATTTACTACTGCCCCTTCTAGTGTTTCTTGTAACAAAGATTAGTTCATTTGACACAAAATGTCAAAATATCTCCCTGAACTGTGTCTCCAATACTTCCACCTTTACTCTCTTCCCCAGGAAGTTGTTTTGTTCCTTCCATGGCAATTATCTGTCTAAATGTATCTTAATTAATTGTTCTTTTTTATATCACCTATTAGAATATGAACACTATGAGAGCAGGGAACTCTTCTAAAATTTTGTTACTGTATCTTCAGTGTGTGGGGAAGTTTTCTTTCAAAAACATTCAAAGGTATTTATCAAACAAGTGACTTAAATCAATTTCCTCAAACACAATATATAAAAATTATATATACACACTTCCAAAAATGCAATGTGATATGATACCATATTTTCTCTCTAATTTATCTATCCTCAGTTCTTCATTAGTCAACTGAGTCTACTTCTAATTTCTCATTGATCCTGGAAATACTCTTTTCCATCCCATTCTTCCATCTATTCAGTAGTCAGGACCACACCTCCTCTCCTTTTGGCTTCTGTCACAAGTACCTGAATAGGTGTCATTCCTTCCCTTTCTTCCCCTTCAGCTCCATTGTACACTCAGTGTGATTTCCAAGACATGATTCTAAAATACTGTGTGATTTCTGTTGGGTTGTAAGTGCCTAGCATGAGAGATTTAAGAATTAGGTGAAGATGACATTATCTCTGAAGCATGATGAGAAGAAAAGCTAGTATTACATCAAGGAAGACCACAGGGTCATGACATATTGTCAGCCCAATTTTCAAGAGTGGTCCTAACACCTCAAAAGGAGTAATTTACAAATAAGAACACAGATTAGTCAAAAGAAAAGAAGCATTTTTATTGAGAATAAGCTTTTGCCCAACTGTGGGATGTTAGGATCACTGGCACAGTCACAACACAGCATCTAGATTAAGGGAACAATGACCAACATTTGGAAAATAGTCAGATGATGCCACACGGCCCAGAGCCACAATATGCCATCTTAACAAATCTTCATTGGATGACAAAGGCTATGTCAAGTATGCAGTTTTCTGAACGTAGAAATCTTGGGGTATGGATCCTTAAATCAATTGTCTCTTTAGATGTCATTTCAGAAGATAATGGTGCTTGGAGAGTGGTGATCTAGCAGCAAGAAGAATAACATCTTCTATAGCAAAGGGGCCGGTAGCCCCAGCAGCCAGAGCCATATCCACATCCATAGCTGGAGCCTCTTCCACAGCCCCATCCTGAGCCATAGCCACAGCCACAGCCATAGCCTGAGCCATAGACACAGCCACAGCCATAACCTGAGCCATAGCCACAGCCATAGCCACAGCCATAGCCAGTTCTATAACCACAGCCAGAATAGGGGCCACATCCATAGCCATAGCCGCATCCGCAGCCATAGCCACAGGAGTTCCCGTAGTTGCAACACATGTTGTCAGGAGAAGAGAATTCAGGTGGTTTGCAAGTGGATGTGGTGAAGTGTGGTCTCTACTTCTCTTGGACCTTTATATACTGTCAGTAATTGGCAGAGCATGCCATTCATTCCCTGACCCAACCAACAAATATGAAAGCAACTTTCATGTGACAGTCACTGTCAACAATTAATAATGTCTTGGGAAAAATCAGCTCACTAATTGCAGTCTCCTCTTTTATTTATTTTTCCCCCCCATTTCATTTAAGGAGCCACATTTTAATTCACTCTGCCATAAAATTATCTCAGTGAATCATGTGGTCTATACACCCCTGATACCGAACTTCTCAACCCACTATCATTTATAATACCTAATATAAAAAGGATGAGAAATATAGGAAAATTTTGCCAATCTTGATCCCTGCTCTTCCTAAAACGTCTACCTCTGCACATAGGGAAAGAAATACTCCCTTCTGTAATCATTTCAACTTCCTGCCAGACTTCTTGCACCCAGATAAGTTATTGCAGATATCTTTTGGGTCCTTGTAGGAAAGATGAAGGAAGGTGCTAATATCAGGGCACAGAACAGCCTGCAACCACATTGGAACATCTGATATAAAATGTCAATAGTGAGGGATCCCTGGGTGGCGCAGCGGTTTGGCGCCTGCCTTTGGCCGAGGGCGCGATCCTGGAGACACGGGATCGAATCCCACGTCGGGCTCCCGGTGCATGGAGCCTGCTTCTCCCTCTGCCTATGTCTCTGCCTCTCTCTCTCTCTCTCTGTGACTATCATAAATAAAAAAAAAAAAAAAAAAAATTGTCAATAGTGATGAGATCTAGAAACCTTGAGTATAGGTTCACATCAATAAATTAAGTTCTCTCTTTGCTGGTCTCTAATACCAAATAATTCCTTTCTTCTCAACTAAAGGAAACATTCAACCTTTCTGTAACTTAACATGAAAGAAAAAAGAGAGAAAGAAAAAGAGAGAAAGAGAGAGAGAGAGAGAAAGAAAAGAAAGAAAGATGTTATATATTTGTTTATGATGTTTTTGCTTATGATGCTTGTCTAGGTTTTAACTAAATCATTATTTTCTGACACAAGCAGAATTTAAGATTTAAATTAATTTTTGCTGTGACAGTTAACAAATACAAGTTGCAAGGGAATACAAACTCAGAAGATCATCCCTTCTACTCCACACTCGAATTTTAACAACAATGAAATGAATGCCAGAAATGAGTGCCATCCAGTCCTTTATTGAAAGCCTTCAACATAGATTTTCATAAGTCTACTGAATTTGTTTTCTGAGAATTTTCATTATCAGACATTTTTCCATCAGTTGAGATTATTTCTTAATCTCACTTTTTCTACTGTTGGCCAATGGTCTATCAGATCACTCTGTTTCATCCCTACAAGAAGCTTAAAGAAAAATACATCCCACTGTACTTGTTCTTTATTTTCTCTACTTCTCTGTCATTCTTAAAATTCAAAACTCTATATTCTAATGCACATGTTCCCTAGAAGCATCGCCTTATTTTTTAAACACTCACCTTCCATTCACAATACCCCTAAATTATTGCAAAATATTCTATCTTTATTTTAAATAAATAAATTTATTTCTAGTACCTTTCCATTCAGATATCTGGGTATTGATTTATGGCAACAGAAACTCTCTTATTCTGTGCATCCCTGAATCACAACTTAATTCTAAGTAGAGTTCCTGGTACATAATCTGAACTCAATCGATATTTCCCAACACAAATCAAATACATGAAGACAAAAACATGTTCAAAGGTCAGTGTGCCCCTTAGAAGCTAGAAGATATTTGGATACATTCACACAATGTCTCATTTCATTCAAGCTGAAAGTCTCAAATGTTCTTTGAGTCTCAAATTTCAGATTTTGAAATATGTGATAGTTTATGAAGACATTTTTTCCAGATGTACAAGTTACCTTATATGCCTAATAAGTAACTGGCCTTTTACTGCATCTATAAGTTACCATATTCATGCCTAATTAATGATTTTCTTCCCTTTTATAAAGCCTTCAAGCACAGGAACATAATGAAACATGAGTAGACTGTGAAAAAACTGTAATTCTTAGAGGTCCCTTCCCCTCTTTGTTGGATTTAACCACCTTTGATTTACACACTTGAGATTTACCCAGAGCATGGACAGTAGTCAGATCAGACTCATAGATATATCATCTGTGAAAACTATCCAATTCTTGAAAGAACCCCTATTTCTTTATCACAAGAACACATTATATCCTGGGCATAACCTCACTCCAGGGTTGACTTTAATGGCAGAGCCATCTTCCTTGCCATTGGCCATTGGATGGGGAAGCTCCTGGCTCCAGGGACCTCAGACTCAGATTTGTCCAGTGACATGGTCTTAGAAATAAAACCATGAGTCATTTTTCACTGCCCATGGAAACTGAGCCTGACAAGGCATTCTATATGATAGGATATAGTGTTAGAGATCTGAAAAAGTCACGTGAGGAAAGGACACTGACCTCAGAACCCAACAAGGTGGTAGGCTCTCAAACTCAGAAAGTAAACTTGGCTTTCCATTCTATTCTTGTATCTGCACTGAGTAGAGCACTAGAGAACTCCATTAAGCACTAGTCCTTACTCTTTTCTGCTAAAAATTGTGGCACCACTGATCATCTCCAAAACATAATAAATTTCTCCTCTTCCTTTACATTTACTACTGCCCCTTCTGGTGTTTCTTGTAACAAAGATTAGTTCATTTGACACAAAATGTCAAAATACCTCCCTGAACTATCTCCAATATATCAAAATTTACTCTCTTCCCCCAGGAAGATGTTTTATTCTTTCCATAGCAATTATCTCTCTAAATATATCGTAATTAATCTTTATTTTTCCTTTCTCCTTTTATAATGTAAATTTTCTGAGAGCAGGAAACTCATCTATGATATTGCTCCTGTGTCGAAAGTGTATAAGACAGCTCTCTTTCAAAAACCTTTAAAACTATTTGTAAATTAAGTGGCTTAAATCAATTTCCTTAAATTCAACATATGTAAAAAAAATGTATTTGCACTTTCATCAAAATGCACATGATGATACCACATTTTTCCTCTAACTTATCTGTCCTTAGTTCTTCATGGGTCACCTGAGTTTGCTTCTAATTTCTCATTGATCCTTGAAACTCTCTTCCATGCCATTCATCCACCCTTTCGGCACTCAGGCCACACCTCCTCCACCTTGGGTTTCTGTCACAACCTCCTGAATAAATATCATTCCTTCTCCTCTCACCCACCCCACCACCACCACCTAGCTTAATTCTGAAGGCAGTGTGATTTCCAGGGCACAGTTTCTAAACACTGTATGATTTATGTTGGGTTCTGAGTGCCTAGGCATGAAGGATCTGTGAATTAGGTAGAGACATTATCTCTGATGCATGTATGAGAAGAAAAGCTTGTATTATATCACAGCAGACACCCCAGGTTGATGAAATTATTGTCAGCCCAATTGTCAAATGGTCCCTAACACCTAAAGAAAAGGAGTAAATCACAAGCAAAGACAGATTTGTTAGAAGCAAAGAACCATTTTTATTGAGAATAAGTTTTTTGCCCAACTGTAGGATGTTAAGATTGCTGGCACAGTCGCAACACGGAATCCAGATTGAGGGAATATAGACCAACTTCTGGAAAATAGTCAGATGATACCACACAGCTCAGAGCCACAATACGCCATCTTAACAAATTTTCATTGGATGCAAAGGCTATGTCAAGTATGCAGTTTCCTGAACATAGAAATCTTGGGGTTTGGATCCTTATGTCAATTGTCTCTTTAGATGTGTCATTTCAGAAGCTAATGGTGCTTGGAGAGTGGTGGTCTAGCAGCAAGAAGAATAACATCTTCTGTAGCAAAGGGGCTGGTAGCCCCAGCAGCCAGAGCCATATCCACATCCATAGCAGGAGCCTCTTCCACAGCCCCATCCTGAGCCGTAGCCACAGCCACAGCCATAACCTGAGCCACAGCCACAGCCACAGCCATAGCCTGAGCCATAGCCACAGCCATAGCCATAACCTGAGCCATAGCCACAGCCATAGCCAGTTCTATAACCACAGCCAGAATAGGGGCCACATCCATAGCCGTAGCCACATCCGCAGCCATAGCCACAGGAGTTCCCGTAGTTGCAACACATGTTGTCAGGAGAAGAGAATTCGGGTGGTTTGCAAGTGGATGTGGTGAAGTGTGGTCCCTACTTGCCTTGGACCTTTATATACTGTTGGTAATTGGCAGAGCATGCCATTCATTCCCTGACTTACCCAAACAAATATGAAAGCAACTTTCATGTGACAGTCACTGTCAACAATCAATAATGTCTTGGGAAAAGTGAGCTCATTATTTGGAGTCTCCCATTTTATTTAAAGAGCAGCAATTTAATTCCCTCTGCCAAAGAATTGTCTCAGAATTATGTGCTCTACATATCACTGAGACCCAACTTCAAACCTCCTATCATTTAATGTAACTGATATGACAAGATTGGGGGAATTTAGGACAATTTTGTGCCTCTTGATCTCTCCTCTTGCCCAAAAAATCTACCTCTGCCCATAGAGAAGAAAATAACTCCCATCTCCTTTCTGGAATCATTTCAACATTTTGCCAGGCTTCTTGCACCCAGATACCTACTGCAGATACCTACTAGCTCCTTGTGGTTCAAGCCAGGGAAAATGCTAGTATCAGGACAGAGGAACAACATTGAAACATTTGATAAAAAGTGTCAAGTGAAAGAAAAAATGTCAAGTGATGAGATTAGAATCTTTAGTTTGTAACTTGGTAGAAATAAATTAGTTTCTCTCTTTACTGATGTCTAATTCCAAATATTTCTTTTCTTCTAATCTAAACCAAATATCCAAACATTCTATTACCAGACATGTAGCCAATGAAGAGGGAAGAGGAGGAGAAGGAAGGTATTACATGACTGTTTTTTTCTTTTTTTAATGATTTTTTGCTTATCTTGTTTGTCTAGGTTTTACCTATTCCCATTTTCTGAAACAGGCAGATCCAAAATTTAAATTAATTTTTACCATAAAACTATGATATCTGACTCAGAAGTACAAACTCAGGAAGATCATTCCTTCTACACCACACTCAAATTTCAACAATGAAATCAGTGCCATCTATTCCTTTCTGAAAGCCTTCAACAGGGATTTTCATAATTCTACTGAAATCCTTTTTTGAGAACTTTCATTATTAGACATTTTTCCTTCAGTTGAATGTATTATGACTATTTTTTCTATACTTGGATGCTGGTCTATCTGATCATTGTTAGGTTTCATCTCTTAAAAAAGCTCAAAAAAATACATCCTACTATATTTGTTCCTTATTTTCTCTTTTTCTGTCATTCTTGATATTCAAAACTATAAATTCTAATGCATAAGTTCTCTAGAATAGACCCATTACTTTTCAAGCATCCACCTTCCAATCAAAATAGCCCTGAACAATTGAAAATGTTTTCTACCTTTATTGCATTGTTTGTAGTACCTCTTCCATTCAGATCTCTGGATATTGAACCATGATGGCCCCCAAAAATCTCTTACTCTGTGCATCCCTGAATCACCACTTAGTTCTGAGTACCCAGAACATAGTTTGATGTCTATCAATATTTCCCCTATAAAAATAGATACATTAAAACAAATATATGTTCAAGAATCAGTGTGCCCCTTGGAAGCTATAAGATATTTGGATACATTCTCACAATGTTCTGATTTCATTGAAGTAGAAAGTCTCAAATGTTCTTTGACTAAAATAGTCTCAAATTTCACATTTCGAAGATGTGTGTTACTTTATGAAGGTATTTTTCCAGATGCATTAATTATCTTATATGCCTAATAAATGAATGGATATATAAATTAACAATATTGGTGCTTAATGGATGATGTTCTTCCCTCATTCACAAAGCCTTCAAGGACAGGGATCATAATACAACAATAAGTGGATTTTCAAAAACTGTAATTATACAAATTTCATTCTCCTCTTAGTAGGATTTCCCCACCTCAGATTTACCCAGAGTACAGTCCTCACATCAGACATACAAATATTCCATGTATGAAAACTGCCCAACTCTTTAAGACCCCCTATTTCTTCAAGAGTAGGAGACATTATATCCTGGACACTGTCACATTCCGAGGCTGAGTTTGATGACAGATCCATTTTCCTTGAAACTGGCCATTTTGTAGAGGTTCTTGGCTCCAGGGACCTCAGACTCAGATCTTGCAGTGACCCTGGTCATGGAAATAAAACAGGCCCAACGAAACTGAGCCTGACAAGAATTCTATGTGATAGGATACGGTATTAGAGATTTGGAAAGTCATGTGAGGAAAGGACACTGAGTTCAGAACCCAACAAAGTGGTAGGCTCTCAAACTCAGAAAGCAGACGCAACTGTCATCTCATTCTTAGATCTGCAACCATTAAGGCAGTAGAGTACACCATTAAACACTAGTCCTAGCTCATTTCCATTAAAAATTGTGGCACCACTGATCATCCCCAAAACAATCCATTTCTCTTTATCCTTTACACTTATTACAGCCCTTTCTAGTGTTTTTTTTTGTAACAAACAGTTCATTTGACACAAAATATCAAAATACCTCCTTGAACTCTCTCTCTAATACTTCAATCTTCACTCTCTTCTCCAGAAAGCTGTTTTATTCCTTCCATAGCAATTATCTGTCTAAATTTATCTCAATTAATTGTTAGTTTTTCTTATTATCACGTACTAGAATATAAATACTCTGAAAGCAGGAAATTCATCTACAGTATGTCTTAAGTATGTAGGACATTTCCTTTCAGAAATAATAATAACTTGGGCACCTGGGTGGTACAGTCACTTAAGCATCCAACTCCTGATTTAGAATCAGGTCATGATCTAAGGATGCTGGGGTGGAGCTAGGTGTCAGGATACCTGCACAGCAGGAGTCTGCTTATCTCCCTCTCTCTCAGACCCCCCCTACTTGTGTTCACTCTCTATCCCCCCTCTCTCTCTGACAAATGAAATAAATATATCTTTGTAATAAAAACATTCAAAACTATTTGAAAAGTGAGTGACTTAAATCAATTAATTAAACTTAAAAATCCAAACAAATATGTTTATACTTTCATCAAAATGCACATATGATACCACATTTTTCTTCTAATTTATCCTTCCCCTAGTTCGTCATTAGACTCCCGAGTCTGCTTCTAATTCCTCATTAATTCTGGAAACACTCTCTCCCATGCTATTCATCCATCCATTCAGCACTCAGGCCACACCTCCTCTCCCTTGGGCTTCTGTCACAACCTCCTGAATAGGTGTCATTCCTTCTCCTCTTTCCCCTCTAGCTCCGTTCCAGAGTCAATGTGATTTCCAGGGCACAGTACTAAAGCACTGTATGATTTGTGAGTACCTCAGAATGGGGGTGGGGTACAAGACATAGGTCGGGAAAACATTATCTCTGATGTACCTGTGACAAGAAATGCCTGTATTATATCAAGGAAGTGCCCCCACGTTGATGAAATGTATTGTCAAGCCCAGTTTTCAAGAGGGGTCACCACACCTCAAGAAAGGAATAATTCACAAGCAAGAACACAGAGATTTGTTAGAAGCAAGGAACCATTTTTATTGAGAATAAGTTTTTTGCCCAACTGTAGGATATTAAGATTGCTGGCACAGTCACAATACGGAATCCAGATTAAGGGAGTAAAAACCAACTTTTGGGAAATAGTCAGATGATGCCACACAACCTCCAGGCACAAGAAGCCATCGTAACAAATGTTCACTGGGGCTCAAAGACTCTGTCAAGCATGCAGTTTCCTGGACATAGAAATCCTGGAGTATGGATCCTTGAATCAATTGTCTCTTTAGATGTGTCATTTCAGAAGCTAGTGGTGCTTGGAGAGTGGTGGTCTAGCAGCAAGAAGAATAACATCTTCTGTAGCAAAGGGGCTGGTAGCCCCAGCAGCCAGAGCCATATCCACATCCATAGCTGGAGCCTCTTCCACAGCCCCACCCTGAGCCATAGCCACAGCCACAGCCATAACCTGAGCCATAGCCACAGCCACAGCCATACCCTGAGCCATAGCCACAGCCATACTTGGAGCCATAGCCACAGCCATATCCTGAGCCATAGCCACAGCCATAACCTGAGCCATAGCCACAGCCATAGCCGCATCTGCAGCCATAGCCACAGGAGTTCCCATAGTTGCAACACATGTTGTCAGGAGAAGAGAATTCAGGTGGTTTGCAAGTGGATGTGGTCAAGTGTGGTCTCTACTTCCCTTAGACCCTTATATACTGCCAGTAATTGGCAGAGCACGCCATTCATTCCCTGACTTACCCAACAAATATGAAAGCGACTTTCATGTGATAGTCAACTGTCAATAATCTTTATGTCTTCAGTAAAGTGAGCTCATTATTTAGAGACTCCTTTTTATATAAGGGGCAACATCTTATTGTACTCTTAACGTCTATCATTTAATATACCTTATATAACAAGGTTTGGGGGAATTTAGAAAAATTTTGTCCCTCTTGACCCTTTCCTAAAGCATCTACTTCTCCCTGTAGGGAAGGGAAAAACTGCCATCTTCTTTCTGGAATCATTGCAACTCTTTGCCAAGCTTCTTTTACCCAGATACCTACTGCAGATACCTACTGGCTCCTTGTGCTAGAAACATGGGGAAATGCTAGTCTCAGGGTGCACCATGGCCCCCAACAACATTGAAACTTCTAACATAAAATGTCAATGTGCTGAAACCTAGAAACTTTGGTGTGTAGCTTTAACTCAATTAATTGGGTTCTCTCTTTACTGGTGTCTAATTCCAAATATTCCTGTTCTTCCCAACTAAACCAAATATCTACTCATTCCATCACCAGACATGAAGTGAAGGGGGGAAAAAAAGAACAAAAAAAATATAGTCTATTCTTTTGTTTGCTTGGTTTTTTGTTGGGATATTTTGCTTATCTTAGTTCTCTAGGTTTTACTTAAATCACCATTTACAAATCAGAAATATTCAAAATTTAAATTACTTTTTGCTATAACAGCTATGAAACTCAAGATGGAAAGAAGTACAAACTCAGGAAGATGATTCCTTGTACTCAATACTCTATTATCAATAACAATGAAATGTGTGGCATTTGGTCCTTTAAGGAATGCTTTCAACAAAGATTTACATAAAGCTCCTTATTTCCTTTTCTGAGAACTTTTATGCCTAGATATTTTTTCTTTAGTGAGAGTACTTCTGACTACTTTTTTTTCCATTGCTCACTGGTCTATCTGATCACTCTCCTGTGTTCCATCCCTTGTAAGAAGCTCGGAGAAAATATATCCCATACCATTTGACCTTTATTTTCTCTACTTTTCTGTCATTCTTGAAATTCAAAACTATAAATTCTAATGCATAAATTCCCTAAAATAGACACATTACTTTTCAAGCATCCACCTTCTGGTCACAATACTCGTAACTATTGGAAAATTTTTCTGACTTGATTGCATAATTTCTAGTACCTTTCCATTCAGATCTCTGCATACTGATCCATGATGGCAGGAAAAAAAATATTATTCTGTGCATCCCTGAATTACCACTTAGTTCTAAGTAGTATGCCTAGTACATAATTTGAACTCAACATTTTCCCAATAAAAAATATATGTATTAAAACAAATATATGTTCTAATGTCAGTGTGCCCCTTAGAAGATATTTGGATACATTCTCACAATGTCTCATTTCATTCAAGCTGAAAGTCTCAAATGTTCTTTGACTAAATGAGTCTCAAATTTCACATTTTAAAAACTGTGTTTGCACATTTTTCCAGATGTACAAATTACCTTACATGCCTAATAAACAATTGACCCTTTACTGGATATGTGTTTGCACATTTTTCCAGATGTACAAATTACCTTACATGCCTAATAAACAATTGACCCTTTACTGGATATAAATTATGATACAGATGCCTAACAGTTGATATTCTTTAGTTTCAAAGAATTCAAGTACAAGAAACATAATGAAATGAGTAGATTTTCAGCAAACTGTAATATTTAGAATTCCATTGCCCTCTTTGTGGGATTTCCCAACCTCAGATATACCCAGAACAATTTCAGTCCTCAGATCTGACTTACAGATATACCATCCATGAAAACTGTCCAAATCTGGAAAGAACCCCTATTTCTTCATCAGTAGGACACATTATATCCTAGGCATAGCCTTACTCCAGGGCTGACATTGATGGCAGAGACATTTTCCTTGCAATTGGCCATTGGGTAGAGGCTCCAAGCTCCAAGGACCTCAGACTCAGATTTTGTGCAGTAACCTTTTTCATGAAGACAAAATAGTGAGTCATTTTTCACTGCCCAAGAAAACTAAGACTGACAAGACATTCATATGATAGGATAGAGTGTTTGAGATCTGGAAAGTCACATGAGGAAAGGACACTGAATTTAGAATCCAGCAAAATGGTAGGCTCTCAAACTCAGAAAGTAGACTCAGCTATTCATCCCATTCTTATATCTGCACTGATTAAGGCACTAGAGCACACCATTAAGCACTAGTCTTTGCTGGTTTCCATTAAAAATTGTGGCACCATTGATCATTCCCAAAACTTAATCCATTTCTCTTCTTCTTTTACACTACTACCATACTTTCTAGTGTTTCTTATACCAGACATCAGTTCATGTGACTCAAAATGTCAAAATACCTCCCTGAACTATCTCTCTAATATTTCACTCTTTTCCCCTGGGAAACTGTTTAATTCCCTCCATAGAATTATCTATCTTAATTATTTTGTTGTTATTGTTATCACTTTTTAGAATGTAAACATTCTGAGAGCAGGAAACGCACCTAAAATTTTCCTATATCTTCAGTATGTAGGACAGTTCCCTTTCAGTCACAGTCAAAGCTATTTGTAAAACAAGTGATTTAAATCAATTGCTTCAAACTCAATATATGCAAGATATATATATATATATATATTTATATATACATATATATATTTCCATCAAAATGCACATGATATGATACCACATTTTTCTCTAACATATCCTTCCCTTAGTTCTTCATCAGTCTCCTGAGTCTGCTTCTAATTCCTCGTTAATTCTGGAAACACTCTCTCCCATGCTATTCATCCATCCATTCAGCACTCAGGCCACACCTCCTCTCCCTTGGGCTTCTGTCACAACCTCCTGAATAGGTGTCATTCCTTCTCCTCTTTCCCCTCCAGCTCCATTCTAGAGTCGATGTGATTTCCTAGGGCACAGTACTAAAACAGTATGATGTGTGAGTACCTCAGAATGGGGGTGGGGTACAAGACATAGGTTGGGAAAACATTATCTCTGATGTACCTGTGACAAGAAATGCTTGTATTATATCAAGGAAGTGCCCCCACGTTGATGAAATGTATTGTCAGCCCAGTTTTCAAGAGGGGTCACCACACCTCAAGAAAGGAATAATTCACAAGCAAGAACACAGAGATTTGTTAGAAGCAAGGAACCATTTTTATTGAGAATAAGTTTTTTGCCCAACTGTAGGATGTTAAGATTGCTGGCACAGTCACAATACGGAATCCAGATTAAGGAAGTAAAAACCAACTTTTGGGAAATAGTCAGATGATGCCACACAACCTCCAGGCACAAGAAGCCATCGTAACAAATGTTCACTGGGGCTCAAAGACTCTGTCAAGCATGCAGTTTCCTGGACATAGAAATCCTGGAGTATGGATCCTTGAATCAATTGTCTCTTTAGATGTGTCATTTCAGAAGCTAGTGGTGCTTGGAGAGTGGTGGTCTAGCAGCAAGAAGAATAACATCTTCTGTAGCAAAGGGGCCGGTAGCCCCAGCAGCCAGAGCCATATCCACATCCATAGCAGGAGCCTCTTCCACAACCCCATCCTGAGCCATAGCCACAGCCACAGCCATAACCTGAGCCACAGCCACAGCCATAACCTGAGCCATAGCCACAGCCACAGCCATAACCTGAGCCATAGCCACAGCCATAACCAGTTCTATAACCACAGCCAGAATAGGGGCCACATCTGTAGCCATAGCCGCATCCGCAGCCATAGCCATAGGAGTTCCCGTAGTTGCAACACATGTTGTCAGGAGAAGAGAATTCAGGTGGTTTGCAAGTGGATGTGGTGAAGTGCAGTCTCTACTTCCCTTGGACCTTTATATACTGCCAGCAATTGGCAGAGCATCCCATTCATTCCCTGACACAACCAACAAATATGTAAGCAACTGTGCTGTACCTGTCCATGTCAATGATCAAGAATGCCTGGGAACAAATGAGCTCATTATTTTGGAGACTCCCATTTTATTTTATTTAAAGAGCAGCATTTTAATTCACTCTGCCAAATAATTGTCTCAGTAGTATCATGTGCTCTACATACCACTAAGACACAACTTCCTATCATTTAATATACCTTATATAACAAAGTTGAGGGAATTTAGGAAAATTTTATCCCTCTTGATCTCTCTTCATTCCTATAATATCTATATCTGCCTGTAGGAAAGGTAATCTCTCCCATATCCTTTATGGACTCATTACAACTTTTGCCAGGCTTTCCTACCCACTCTGACTCCCATACCCACCCTTGTTGAATTCTCCTCAAATTCCAAGAAGCAGCTCAGCATCTGATAAGTCACTCACTTTCATTGGAACAGTGACGACTTATAAGTGTAGAGTTGTTATCTCATATTTTCTTCTTCCATATACCCAATGAGGCCAAACAAGATCCTGGGAGTGGGGCAGCCTCCTAATTGTCCCATTTTTTTGTAGCTATATAAATGTTATTATGCAGAGCCTTTTACAACTTTATTTGGATGAGAAAATAAAGTACCTCAATTAAGCCAAAAATTAAACTTTTTTTTTCCAATGCACATCTTCTAAGTTTCTCATCATGAGATATTATTAGCACATTTATTAAATTTAACACACTAGTATTTCCTTCTTCTACCACTATTCTTCATTGCATTTTTAGTTCAGAAACTGAAGGTGACTGAATGATTTTAAGATATCTACTGCAAAGCCCACTCTCAACTCCTGACACTATCATGACTTAAAGTACCACATAAATCAACTTTAGCCCCTATTTATATGTCCATTTTACTGTATTCAAAGTTCTCCAAATTAGCCATTTAACATAAGTTCTCAATCTATGACAAAAAGGTTCATTGTGATTTACCTTTTCAACAAAGAAAAGTGGAAAGTGAATGTCATTTCTAAGGCCAGTAATATTTTTCCTGCTATCCTTAATTTTCAGTTATAAAACTTTTCTTTATATTCAAATTTGTGATAACTTCCTACAGGATGCCTTTCCTTACTGCTAGTTTCTGGACTGAATGATCTTCCTCTTTGCATATATGAAGACAAATGTCATAGCACTTGCCCAGATTAATTTGTGATAATACTAATGACCACATAACATTCTTAAGGAAGCACATTCCCTTCCACATTAGAACTTTTATGCAGAGCTGGTGTTTGATCCACATTTTATATAAGATAAATTTAAGGAATAGTGGAAGTTAAAGTATACATCCAAATTGAAGCCATTTCTGGGAGAAAGAACTGTAGCAAGGTGTTTTGATGCCACATTAAATAAATGGTTTTTCTACTGAAGACCAAAACATGACCAGGATGTAGAACATTTGTTTGTTTTTAACCTTCAAATTTCTATCACATTCCAAAAATGTATAATATGTATGACTTGCTTATTTTCTCTAATCTGTTTAATTGATATTTACAGCCCCAGCTGAACCATTATAACTCTGCAGGAAGATACCTGTAATTAGCACTTGGATCTGATTTTATATATATACACATATAAAACCATCCATATATTACCACATTTGCAAAATTCCACAACACTCAGCACTCCACTGCAAAATGTCCTTCAGATATACTAAAAGCAACTTAGATAAGCAAAGAACTCATGGGGAAAATAAATTTTTCAATGAACTTCAACTTTATCCCTATCACTAAAAAATTAGAAAATTTACCCACATCCATAATACAGTAAATACTAGAGTTCAACATTGTTTTTCAGAATTTCTCAGACTGTTTTTCCCCTCTCTGACCCTCTCTTAGACTTGTCATGTGTGATTTTCCTTACAATGATATAGTTGGTTTAGGTAAGTGGGAAGTGATCAGTAAGACACCTGCTCCAAGTTCTTGATATTTCAGGAAAGATTTAGAACTTAGTAGAAAATGAGGTGCTCTGCAGAACTCAGCATCGTGTCTTGCCTTGCCCTTTCCTACTTACCTTGTTTGTTCCATAGGGTACATTACTGTCAATGACACTTTTTATGCAATAAGGTCCTGTCAGAATCAAGTAAATGGAAAAGTCCTCTCCTGTTGCTTCCTTCTGCACTTGCCTTTAATCACCATCTCAGAAGAACTCACACTTAATCTCTATGAACTTCCATTTAATTGAATATAAACTCTAAAGACAACTGGTTCTTGAAGCAAACTTAGGAAGACCACACACTCTACTTGTTGGATGTGGAGCAGTAAAGAAACAATATCAGGACCCCCAGTGCTTTGGTCTCTGCAATATGTAGTCCCTCCAAGATTTTCAGTCCCAAAAAGCCTGTAGCCCTAAAATCCCAATAGTGCATTTAATCCAAAGAACAGGGCTACAAATCTATTCACCTGCTTCCCCTCTTCCAAGGAAAATATATTAAATTTTCACTCGGCCTACCCAGAATCCCATTATTTTCCTGATTGAGTTTTTCTCATTTCCACACATAGTTCTAACATGATAATAGTTTTTAAATGATAACTTGCAAATTTGGTTGATTGCGTTGCTTGCTAGGAATTCCTTCAGCAACTTAGCTGAATTCCACAGACACTCAGTAACACACACCACAGCGGAGGTGCTGTCTTGGGAAATGGAAATTTGCAAAGATGGTCACACATTGTTCTTGTCCCAGGATTAAGCATCTGCACACATAAAGAGACTCTTCCAAAGAAGATTCAGTGTTTCTCTCTGGACCACTCTACCTTTACACCACATCTACCTTAGTGCTCATCTGCTTTCCCCACCACAAGAGAAACAGAAACAATGATGCTATTAACATATCTGTATCAATAGTTCTCAACCTGGAGTGATTTTGCCACCTGGACGCTTGGAAACAATTGACAATATCTGGAGACACTGTCAAGACTTGGTCATGGTAGGGTAGAAACCAGGGATGCTGCTATTTTTTAGGGCACAGAACAGCCCTCAAAAACAAAGAAATATCTGGTCCAAAATATCAATAGCACTGAGATCTAGAAATTCTAGTTTCTAGCTAGTCATCTAATAAGCTTCTATACCCACAAGTGTATAAATCCAAATATACTCTTCCTTCTCAGTCTATAGCAAATACCTGACCTTTCCATCAACAATATGCAGTTATAAAAAAAAAAAAAAAGTAGGGTTTTGTTTGTTTGTTTGCGGAAGATTTTTTTGGCTTATCTTCTCTAGGTTTTACCTGGATCAACATTTTCAGAATCCAGAACGATCCAAAATTTAAATTTACTGTAACAACTCTGAAATCCAAGTTGGAAAAGTGCTTCTCCCAAAGGGGAACCCTCTTGCACTGTTGGTGGGAATGTGAACTGGTACAGTCACTCTGGAAAACTGTGTGGAAGTTCCTAAAAGAGTTAAAAATAGATCTGCCCTACGACCCAGGAATTGCACTGCTGGGGATTTACCCCAAAGATACAGATGCAGTGAAACGCCGGGACACCTACACCCCGATGTTTATAGCAGCAATGTCCACAATAGCCAAACTGCAGAAGGAGCCTCAGTGTCCACTGACAGATGAATGGGTAAGAAGCTGTGGTCTATGTATACAATGGAATATTCCTCAGCCATTAGAAACGACAAATACCCACCATTTGCTTCAATGTGGATGGATCTGGAGGGTATTATGCTGAGTGAAATAAGTCAATCAGAGAAGGACAAACATTATATGGTCTCATTCATTTGGGGAAAATAAAAATTAGTGAATGGGAATAAAGGGAAAAGAGAGAAAATGAGTGAAAATATCAGTGAGGGTGACAAAACATGAGAGACACCTAACGCTGGAAAATGAACAAAGGGTAGTGGAAGGGGAGGTGGGCAGGGGGTTGGGGTGACTGGGTGATGGGCACTGAGGGGGGCACTTAGTGGGATGAGCACTGGGTGTTATGCTATATGTTGGCAAATTGAACTCCAATTAAAAAAATTTTAAAGTGCTTCTCCCTCTTCCGCCACTTTGTGCTTTTCATCTCTCTCTCTTGCTCTTTCTCAAATACATTAATAATAAAATCTTTGCGGGGGGGGGGCGGTAAATGAGTAGATGGGTTAATTCAAACACATGGTCAAATACTGATGTGCCACTTATAAGCTATACAAAATTTGGATATATGCTTAAATCCTCTGAACACTGTATCTTCTTTATAAAATTGGGTCTAAGCATATTACACAATTGTTTTCTATATTTTTTGTGCTTAGTCAGTGTTTGGGGGCAGGAATTGTACTCAATGTTATTTCCTTCATCTTATTTTTCTCACACCATAGTTTTAAATTCTCACCTAATAATTTTTTTCAAATATCTATATTTATCTGTACTGAAAGACTGATTTTTGTCGGCACTTAATGTAATAACTTGTAGTTTGGAGCATATATATATATATGTATATACACACACTCTAATTAAAAACATCTTTATGATGAAGAAGCAAAACCCCTCAGAAAATAAATTACTCTCCTATTGGCATTTTTATACCCTGACATAGCCATTCTGTATAGTAATTTGTTACTAAAAATACAGTGTCAACATAATGTCATTAGATATAGTATCCTGCATATTTTCAAGTTCAGCAATTAGAGAATGATTTTATGTTGTATTTACAAAATACATCCTTTGAGAACATGTTTCTGTACACATCATATACAAAGTTGATGTGGGTTTTTTGAAATTCCAGAAAGGTCAAAAGATCAGTCCATAGTAGAAATGCACTTAATTTTTAGGACTATGTCTCTTTGGTAAGCTTGATTAAGAATCATCTTATAATAAGAGATTTTGGTCAAGATTAAAGATTTATTAAACAGCAAATCCTTAATATCCATGTGAAATATATTCTACAGATCCCCATAATCTGTGATGTACATTAATTTTCTTCTTATGGTATAATTATTTCTAGCTTCTAACCCCCCAAAATGTTCTTATCTAAACTCTCATTAAACAATGGACAATTCTCGCTAAACAATGCTTCTATATTATAGTTTGTAAAGTGTTTTTACACGTGTTATCTCAATTCATTCTCATACCATCTGAAACGAAAAGAACAGATACTTGACAAAAAGTGTTCACAGAAGGAAGCTAAGGCATAGTGATTATGTCACTAGCCTGAAGTCACACAGCAGATGAGTGTCAGAGCCAAATTGTCTTAGTCTTCTGCTGATGGGCTCATCAGCCTATGCTTCTTGGCCTGCCCTCTCCTATTCACAGAAGAGCAGGTGCTGCCTCTCTAGATACTCAGGAGAGCAGGGAAAGCCTGGGAATTCCTCTCCAGATCTGCTTAGTGATTACAGTTCTCTGAGCAGTGATCGTAAATGCACATGAAGACTGATTATCCTGCTTTCCTGTCTGACTGGCCAAGTCCTATTCATCCTTCAGGCCTCACATGTCCTCTTTGCTTGGAACTCTTCTCACTCTTACACTACTAAACAACTACCCTATATTGTATAACCCTGATAGTATACCACTATAAAAATAATTACTTCATTCTACTGCCAATCTTGGTATATTACTTAGACGAGATTACAAAATCATTGAACACTGGGTCCATTTAGATAGATAATACATGATAAATAGAGAGATTATCCACAATATCTACCATAATACAAGCTTTTTCTTCTTTTTCCTAAGTGTCTAAATTGGAGAACAACTCCTTTTTACACTGCTGAGCATCCAGAAGACCTGATTTCATTTGAAGAAAAAATGACTGAAATTCACACCAGCCATGATAATCTTCCTATTTTTCTACAATACTTTGCAGTGTAAAGAGCTGACTCCCCAATTTGTACATACTCCCTACTACAAATACAGGAGACAGCAAATCAAAGAGAGAAAGAGAGAATATTCCTCCTTTCTTCTTCTTTTTTTTGTCTCTGTAAGTGCCAACATCATTTTCTCTGCCAGCCAGGCTCTATATTTCCATGTCATTCTTTTTTTTTTTTTTTTTTTTTTTCCATGTCATTCTTGATGAACAGTTCTCAGGCTCTTAGGCCACCACATAACTGGAATTCTTGCTGTGGTAGTCTTGCTTGCAATACCTGTAGTTGGGCAGCTGCCATCATGTGAATTCCCAGAGAGTAGATAATTTGACTCTTACATCTACAGTTACTGGAAAGATGTCTTACATTTTGAAGTTATTCTTCCTATAACTATTATCTTTTGGTTCTAATTGTGATCTCTGGGGTACAAGAAGCAAATAAAACCCTCTTGCTACATAAGACTTTAGATATAATAGATGATTTAAAGTAACCCATGTCACTTCTTTCCTCATGAGTCTAAATATTCTAAGTGTACAATTCCACTAAGTTTCTCTTCTCTTCTATCTTCCCCCTCATTATACCCAGAATTCAGGGATTTGACCTCCAGAGGGGTTCAGAAGGGGTTCCCCTTTATTGGTGCCAATACTCCATTCAGGCCCACATGACATCTTCCCTGCATTCTCCCGACTCATATAATTCCCTCTTCCAGTGCATTCTATTCTATAAGACATTATCAGTTTCATTTCCCATAAACACAACACTGATTTCTGTGCATATATATATATATATATATATGTACATATATATATAATGTGGGGTATCTTTGTTATTTTAGGTGTAATTACTCACTAAACAGTAAATTATTGAAAAAAAACTTTGAGAAATGTTTGAAAAAACTCATAAAGTCATGGGGAAGATAAAAAGATAGGGAAATTACAAAACCTGTACTCACTGATGATTTAAAGTGAGATGATTTAAAGTGACAGACTTAACAGATTCAAAGAAGCATTTCTCTGGGTAGCTGATTTGCTCCAGTGTAGAGCATTAATGCTTATGGTTAAGGCTACAGCATGGAAAGAAATCATAAGGCAGAAGGGTTAAATTTCAGAAAACAATTAGAATTTTTATCTTCTTTCTTCCATGGACCTTAAAGCCCATCTGGGGCAAAAACTGTTAAAAGAAATAACTATTTTTAGTTATTGGACTACTCCTTGGAACAGATTTCCTATTGCCACTTCAGCAGCAAAGGATGTTCTGGTAGTGATTTTCTAACAGCAAGAGAAAAAGCATCTCCTGTAGCAAAATGAATGGTAGCCATGGCAACGGTAGTCAGAACCCGAGCTTGACCCATTTGGCCACAGCCAGAGCCAGATCCATATCCCAATTCTTGAGAGTTCTCGCACCCCCAGACATTCCCCTAGTCAGAGCTACATCTACAGCCTCTATAGGAATCTCCAGAGTAGTAGCAGCTCATGGTGTTTAGGGGGTGAAAATGTCAATGAGGTGTAAATATATGGAGGAGGAGCAGGTGCAGTATAGTTCTGCAAGTCTGAATGTTAGTCTCAGACCTTTACATACTGTCAGGGCTGGGTTGGAAATACAAAGTCTGACTACTTAGTCACATAATAATTTGTTTCAAATGAGTTCATATTACTAGGCATTCCAATTTTGTTGGGAAGTCATGAATTTGCTCTTAACCAGGGTTTATCTCTAGTTAATAATGAGCCTGGAAAAAAATAACTTCTTTTTCATCACCCCAATTCTACTAAAAACCTATCTCTCATGTAACTCATGACCTTACATAGACCAAAATATGTGTTGTTTCATCCTCTAATGAAATTCAGTGGCTTTGAAATTGTATCTGCATGTGTATATATGCTCATGTATGTTGTGTATGTGTATTTATCCTTATTGGGCAATATTAGTAATATTATTATCATTATTTTCATTTTATACAAAACAATATTACAGGACTAGCATTAAAGGGGGGGATGTGGGGATCCCTGGATGGCTCAGCGGTTTGGCACCTGCCTTTGCCCCAGGATGTAATCCTGGAGTCCCGGGATCGAGTCCCATATCGGGCTCCCTGCATGGAGCCTGCTTCTCCCTCTTCCTGTGTCTCTGCTTCTCTGTATATATATCTCTCATGAATAAATAAATAAAATATTTTTTTAAAAAGTGGGGGGGATGGACTTGGCCAGAATCACACACCTGTATAAGATATAACTTAGTCTTTTGATTTCAAATTCAATAGTCTTTATGTTTGACCTCAAAAGACAAGCAGAATCCAATAAATTAGTTTTCATTAAAAAGCAAAATGCCAATATTTATTTCATAAATTGTCAGCCTCTATGACTTGCTTTTTTATATTAATGGATCCATTTCATACATTGTGTTTTGACCTTCACAGGTTTATGTAAACCAAATGTGAGTTGTTTTTAACTATGCTTCTGTGAATTCCAAGTATCCCTTAATGACCAAGGTACCATTATTACCTATTCCTCCAGGTTTTGTATCTTGAAATCAGAATTGCTTAATTCTGACTTTCAGTAATTCTAATCAGAATTACTCTTCTTCTCCTGGAAAAAAAAAAAAAAGACAACTTAGGTTTAAGAGAGAATGAATATAGCTCTTTACAAGCACTTTAATTCTGAACCTAAGCCTGTGTAAAAATACATTAACTTTAATCCCATTCATCTAAAATTAAGCCAGAAGATAAAAACCATCTTGAAGCTTAGACTTCCACCATGATTGTCAGTGGCAATTCCCACCCTACCTCCAAATCCTCAATACACACACAATCCTTTAAAATTTTCTGATGCCATCAGATCAAAAGGTCTTGCCTGCCTTCTCCCCAGACAAGTCTCGAATGATGTCAACTTGCACAAGTGTAATCACATTCTTCCCTAGATAATCAGTAGACAAATCAATTCAATTTCTCAAACATGTACTGGGTGCACACTATACATGAAGCACAAGTTCTTAATACTTCTATCTTTGAATTTACAGCTTGTAAGTGAAGTCTTCGGTACCATGGGACATGTATTAGGGACTTCAGGTATCTTCTCATAGGCAGTGCCACCTCCCACAACCTACTACCTCCCCAAATGGGTCCACTGCCCCATCCCCACCAGTGACTACTGCCACCTGCTGCCCCTCACGGGCACAGGCATGGGAGAGGTTGGGGTCTAGGTTCTGTGAGAATCTAGGCTCACTCAAGAGACATCCCTCTGCCCAAGAGCAAATGACACTAAAGAGTGAACAAAAAATCATCATGACATGTCAAAAGAGACCACAGAATACAGGAAAAAGATTTTCCTTCAGCTTTTTTAACAAGGGGTATTGCATGTTCAGTTTACACTGAGTTTGCAAATCATGTAGCTGGCCCTGGACACAAAGTTAAGGACCACAAGGATGTAAGTAGGAAAAACGTGTTCTCAAGTTTCCATAAATATTTTAGGAATTAGTCCTTGGCCCTGAATCTGGTCCACTGTCACTCTACCTCACTGCTTTTCTTCAAAATGAAACTTCTTCAAAGAGTTGGCTGTGCCCTGTGTGTGGCCTATTACCCATTAATTTTTCAATTCATTGCAATTTGCATTCCAACCCATTGAAGCTCCAAAGCTACTACTCTCAGCAAGTCACCAAGGATGGCCATATTATTTAACCTCCCTGGAGCATTTAACATAAACCTTCACCTACTTATTGCATTTTGATTCCTTACTTAACAATTTTCACCTCAAAATACTCTCATCCCCCCAAAATACAACTAACCAATATTTGCTGGTAATAGCTCTACTGATCTCACCATAATATATTCTTTTTTATGATTTATTTATTTCTAGAAAGAGAGAGGTGTGCATAGGGGTGGGGGAGGAGGCAGGCTCTGATCCCACAACCCGTGAGATCATAACCTGAGCTGACAAGAGTCAGATGTTTAACCTACTGAGCCACCCAGGCACCTCACACCCTAATATATTCTTAAATATATTTTCAAATTGATATGTTAAAGTCTTGTCATTTTATTATAAAAGTATCTTACTTAATATTTTGAGAATGAATGAGACCAAATATTCAGGTAATAAACTAGCCTTAGAAGTTTTATAACACATTGCATGAGCATTTTGTACAATAATTTATTACCAAAAATAAATGCTAAACAATATGTTACTAGGCTTGGCATCATAACATAATTCAGAGTTCATTAACCTTGATGTGAATAGTTGTTGCCTGCTAAATACTTCTGACCTAGGAACATTACTATATATAGTACACAGGAAGCAAAGTACTGCATTGATACTAAATATACTCTTTACCTCATGGCAACTCACCAAATGCCATCAATGTTAAGTCAAGAAACTATTGAGTCATTATCTTACACAAAGAAATATCCTCCAACAGAAATATCTGTGTATGCTTAAATCATGCAGTAACTTTACAAATAAAAAACAAAATTATATGACCCCAGTAAAAAAAAATATTGTAAAAGATACAGCAGTCACTTGGATCCCAGTTTTACAAAGACGATAAAAAGGAAACTGAAGGAGAATGGACTTTTCCCAAAGTTTCTCAGCTCAAAAGTAACTACACAATAGTTTCCAGATCCAGAGCTCATTCTCTTGATCCATGTCTTACAAAATGATTTCCCAGTCTCTTACCAAAGACTTGTTATAACAAAGAGATAATTAGTTCCCAAGCATATCCATTCATTTATTGAGAAATAGTTCCAACTTCCCCAGAGTCTCTCAGTATTCAACAATGAATAGTCTCCAGTGTACTTAGGATTTTTTTAAAAGATTTTATTTATTTATTCATGAGACACACAGGGAGAGAGAGAGGCAGAGGGAGAAGCGGGCTCCATGCAGGGAGCCCGACATGGGACTCGATCCAGGGTCCTCAGGATCAGGCCCCGGGCTGAAGGTGGTGCTAAACTGCTGGGTCACCAGAGCTGCCCCTGTACTTAAGATTCTTGATGGAAATATTGTCTACTAGGTTCCTCTCAGAGCTATTTTTATGGATTTTGATGCAACACTCTTGCCTAATGTGATCTTTCTCTGTTTCCACTTGCATATTGACAAGGCAGGTCCTGCTGACTGCTGTAGATCAGCTGAGATGACATCTTATAGGCCAGGCCTTCCAAGATACCCAGACCCTGAGAATATTTGTAGAGAAACCTAGGACTGTCTCTCCTAATCTGGCCCTTCCAGGAGAGGCCAGACATCTGTCAATAAGGTGACAACTTACTGATTCTATTTCCTTTCTTTGGCCTATGAGGTCATTTCCCCAGTCATCTGATAGTCTGCCTCCCATTCATTCTTCAAGAATGAATTACAAAATTCTATATCCAAAATTAATATTACCCTGTATGTTCACTAACTGGAATTTTAATAAAAATTTGGGAAAAGAAATGAATGAACTCAAGTATCCTGAACTTCACATTCCCCATTATGTCAGATTTCAATGCCTATCTTTTGATTCCCCCCCTCAAACACCCCATGTGTAACATTTAGAGCAATCACGTCACTTGTACCATAAACTGCCAATAGAGTGCTGCCAAACTGACTAGCTGGAAAAAAATTTTAATAAATGTTTCCATCCTAGCCAATTTCAAACTATCAACATGATGTCCGTGGTGTGAGTTTGGGAAGAGGCACACATAGTTACTCATGAGCTGGTGTAAGCTGGCCATGGCACACCTCTGAAAGAGAGGTCTCTTGGTGTGGCACTTGAAAAAGATGGATCCTCGTTCAAACTCTGGCTCTGACACTTAATAGTGCTAGTATCTTAGACAATTCTATTTACTTTCTGTGCTTCAGTTTTCTCATCTATGGAAGGACTATAATGGTAGTATCTACCTCTTAAGGTTGTGGAAGAGAACTTGAGTTAGTATCTATAAACCCAGACTCTAGTAAGTGCTATTTAAGAGATTTTATTTTTGATATAAGATTAAAGGTATGGTCTTGTTATCTCCCCTATACAGGGCACCAAACTGAGAACTCATCAGAGTCTAAAACTTTATCTTTTACCATTAAATCCACAGCCCCTCCTAAAGTTCAATATACATCTCATAAATGTTGATAAAAGAATATTTATAGTTCAGAAACTAGAATAGAGATTGGCCCATTGAAGGCGAATTTTTGGATTTCCTCAAAACAGACATACACACACATCATCTGCTCCCTACTTTGGATCTCAAATTATTCAATGCTAGAAGGTATCTCTCCACAATGTGATAAAGTTTCTAAAACCAACTACAACTATTTGACCTCTCCCTCCATTACACAAACTTGTACAAAATCGTGTTAATTTTTTTCTGTTTCTAGATTCAGCATCATCATTCTTCTCAAGGTTTTATATTTCAATGCCACTCTTTGCATACAGAATTCCAGAGTGCTCTAGTAAGAAGACATTTAAGAGGGCAATGAGTCCTGACTCTCTCCTGGACACTGGAATTCCATCCACAACATGTCTAAAGATTGGTGCCATGGACTGCTTTAATACCTTCAGGAACATGAACCAGGCATGCTGCCAATCTACTCTGTAGACAGAACTAATTTTTAGAGGAATTCCTTATGTCAAGAAGTCCAGTCCCTTGAATCTTCCATATATTCATTATGATTATAGTCTCTTGAGTTAGACAAAGCAAATGAAATGCAGTACCTAATAGTCTTCAGATATATATCACAACAGACACTGTTTCCTGCTCCTATTCCTTTTTTTTTTTTTTAATTTCTGTTTTATTTTATTTTTTAAGTAAGCTCCACACTGGACATGGAGCCCAGCTTAGGGCTTGAACTCACAACCTTGAGATCAAGACCTGAACTGAGATCAAGAGCCGGACACTTAACCAACTAAGTCACCCAGGGGCCCCTCATTCCAACCATTTTAAATACTATGAAACAGGCCTTTTTTAATTCTAGAATCTTGAGCAATTGTCCATGCTTTCATTTTCAAATGCCAATACTCAACATATCTGGTAATTTAATACTAAATTATTTTCTTGTATTTCCCACATTATGGTCTTCTATTTTTATTTTTAAGGATTTAATCATAGTTTGTTTTGCAAGTTGGTCACTATGACTAGCTCATAAACCTGTTGTACATCTTCTCTGAGGTACAGAAGAACATTATCATTTTGTTCTCTTATAAACATTAAACTAAAGTAGAATATATAGAGAGAAAAAGGGGGATCACTCTAAGAGTTTTTTTCTTTTCTTTTCTTTTTTGGTTGTTTGTTTATAGTATAGTACCAAAGATCAAAAATACTCAAGCAAAAGACAAAGCTTCCAGTTTTCAAATATTTGTAAAAATTCTTTATTCAATCATGATTGGTAAACAAAAGTCTTTATTATTGAATCATGATTGGTAGACTTTGATAATTTCTAACCATTACAAAGTAGCCATCTTCCCTCCATTCTTCCTGAACCCAAGTATTTTTCTGCGTTTGTTTATCACATTTCTTTTCTCCCAAAGTTTTACAATGTCAGTATTTTTAATTAATGTTGTTGGATGTCTCAAGAAGCAACAAGCTCTTGTTAAACATAGATAACACATAAGGTGGCAGGCAATGGCTGACAAAACTCTAAGATGGCCTTCGTGATTCTCATCAGGTAATATCTATGCTTTTTTATAATCTTCCTACCTTGAATATAGGCAGGACCTGTAACATTCTTGTAACCAGTAGATTATTATAAAAGTGATGGGATATCATTCCCAGGGTTGGGTTACCTCATATAGCAAAAGTGAAGGGATTTTGCTGAAGTAATTAAGATCTCTGAATAGTTGACTTTTAGTTAATCAAAAGGGAGGTCATACTGAATATACCTCACTAATCTAAAGCAGTATTCATTCTCTCTTTCTCTTTCTCTCTCTCTCCCTCTATCTCTCTATCTCTGTCTCTCGCCTCTCTCTCCATCTCTCCATTCCTGGCTTTGAAGAACCAAATTACATGTGTGAATTCTACAGCATGAAGAAAATGAATTTTGCCCCAAACCCAAGGAAACTTGAAGTAGATCCTTCTAGTTCAGCCTCTAGTTGAAAACCAAAACAACTAGACCAAAAACTTGACCAAAACAACTTAACCAAAAACTTGTTCTTAGCCTTGTAAGACCCTGACCATAATTCCAGTCAAGTTGTTCTGAAACTTCTGACCAACTGGCAGCTGGTGAATATATATTGTTTTAATCAACTAAATCTGTAGTAATTTGCTATATAGCAATAAATTATTAGTACACGTGCAAAGTCCTGGGGAGTCGCAACATTGAAGAATATGTATTTTAGTCTTCTGTTTCCAGATATGTTTTGGAAGTTCCTCTTTACCCAAATGATTAATGACCACTAGTCACTCTTTCTCTTAACCATGAAGCTTCTTAAAACAGTAGCCTATACTCATTTTGTTCTCTTTACTATTCATTCTCTCACAAATTAGGTGAAGCATATTCAATTTCACCACTCTGCTTAAGTATTCAACATTCTCATTAATATCACCATAATTGAACTAATTGCCAAATGCAATCAACATTTTTTTAAGGTTTTATTTATTCATGAGAGACACACAGAGAGAGAGAGAGAGAGAGAGAGAGAGAGGCGGAGACACTGGCAGAGGGAGAAGCAGGCTCCATGAAGGGACCCCAACATGGGACTGGATCTGGGTGTCTAGGATCATGCCCTGGACTGAAGGCAGCGCTAAACCACTGAGCCACCCGGGCTGCTCTATAATGGACATTTTGAAATAATTACTATATTATTTTATGAAGAAGCAGAAAATAAAAAGGATCAAACCACGGAAATATAATCTCTTACTTTAGTGGCCTTTTTTCTCCTGAAAACCTTTTAATAATTATTTATGATTTAAAATATAAGGAAAGCAATCTGGTATCATATGATACTTTGGAGTTCAGTAACTAAGGGATGAATTACTTTTATTCTAATATAACATTCTATTTGGAGATATTTCTATGTGTTTGATTGGGAGTAGTTACAATTCTGCCTTGAAATTCTATTACCATCAAATGATTTTGATGACATTTTGATAATTAGCTCTTAGACTGTAATAAACTCTACTCTATAAAGCTATGCTTAATCTTCACAACATTCTTATAAACAGCCATTATTATTCCCTGTAATTTATTTCCTCAAATAAGTTTAGAGAAGAAAATAAATTTTCCAAGATTACAAATCAAGTAAGCGATAGAAGATTTGAACATTGAAATCAGGAATGTTTATTCCGGATAGATTCTGGAATTTTAATCATTATATGTCATTAAGTTTAAGCTCGGAAATGTCCCATTTTAACAAACTGAAATCATTTCTTGTAACAGGAGATTTTAGTAGTAATCAATGTTCCTTATGAATTAGAGTATTACAAATATCACATGATTATAAATATATCATTCCCTTATATCCTCCTCACTGCTCTCCATGGCATTTTGTTTTAATCCATGTCGATACCTATTTAGTTTAATTAATTCAATCGTGAATCTTACTAAGTAAAAATGAAAATCTCCCCTAGGCCCATCCTGAATGCCACTTCTCAAAGGGATCTACAATTAAAAAGGTGGTATAATTAATTAATTCCACCTCTCTAGGAGATGACGGAGTGGAGAGAATTCATCTCCAGGAAATAAATATTTCTGAATTTAGAAGTGCAAATTTGTGGACTGTTTTTATTTTTAGTGGAGAAAAGTAAGAGCCTAAAAAGCATCCTGGGTGATGGCTACAATGAGAACTAAATTACCCTGAGTATTAAAAGGGTCAGAGAAAGGGAGAAAGTTTAGAAATAGAGGACAGAAATGGCATAATGAATTGTCGTTAATGAGTCGATAGTTGGCTGGAGATAAATCCCCTGTGACACAGATGACAGAATATTTATAGACCTTCCATTGCAGCATAACATGCATGCAGAAGATACAAAATCAAAGTGTGCTGCTCAATAACCTCTCACAAAGTGAGCGCAGTTGAGTAACCATTACCCAGATCTAGAAATTAACATTAATTTCTCAAAACCCCCCTCATACATGCCCCAATTCTCTTCCCAAAAAAGAGAGCAAAAGTACAGCCAATATCCCAACTCTTCATACCATCAATTAGTTTTGCCTGTTTTTAAATATTACACAAATGGAATGACACCCCTCCATTATTTTGTGACTGACTTCCTTTGTTCATCATTATATATTTGTGTAATTCTTTCCACTTTGCATACATAAAAGCCATGAGTTTGTTCTCCTTTCCTCACAGTAAACCACTTTATGAAAAGACCATATTTCATTTGTGCATTTTACTGTTGATGAACATGTGAGTGGCTTCAGGTGTTAGCTACTAAAAATAAGGCCACCAAGAGCATCCCTGTGTACATCCTTTGATAAGCATAATATGTATTTCTTTGCAGGATAATCAAGGATAGAATTATTAGATCATAAGATAGGGATAAAACTCATTTTAAAAGACACTGCCAAAATTGTTGGATCACTATAGAGACTTCTAGTAGTTAAGTGGAAGGGTCATTTATCCGTATCTTCAATAAGACTTGATATTGTCTGTTACACTTTTGCCATTCTGATTGATATGTAATAGTATCACACTGTAGTTTTAATTTGCATACCCTTAATGACTAGTGAAGATAAACACATTTTACAACATATATTGGCTATTTGATATCCTTTTTTGATGAAGTATATAAGTTCTGCATTAATTTTTCTACTAGATTGTGTTTTCTCCTGATAAATTTATAATTCTTTATGTGTTTTGGACACGTCCTTCACAAATATAAATAATTATTGCAAATACATTCTTCCACCCTATAGCTTTCCTTTTATTCTTTTAACGGATGTTTTTAATTAAACAAAAATTCTCAATTCTAATATAGTCCCATATATCTACTTTTCCTTGATGTTTTATACTTCTTGCATCTGTAAGAAATCTTTGCCTACTCCAAGATCCTGAAGATATTCTCCAATGTTTTCGTCAAAATCTCTCGTTTTACCTTTTGCACTTTAAATCTATGCTTCTTGGGGCACTTAGCCACTTAGGTGGCTCCATGAGCTAAGCATACAACTCTTGGTTTCAGTTCAGGTCATGATCTTGGGGTCATGAGATTGAGCCCCCATAGGGCTCTGCACTCAGTGCACAATCTGCTAGGGATTTTCTCCCTCTCCCTTCTTCTCTGCCCCTCCCCCCATTTATATTCTATCTTTCAAATAAATAAATAAAATCTTTTTTTTTCCCTTTTCTCCAAATTGTTATTTAAATTCCAGTTAATATACAGTATCAGTATATACTATATTAGTTTCAGGTATAGAATTTAGTGATTCATCATTTACATACAATATTCAGTGTACTCAGTGCTATGCTTCTTTTTAAGGGACTTTTGTGTATGGCTTAAGACAGGTGTTAGTTTCTTTTTCAAAACTGTGGATATTCAATGACTAGTATAATTTATTAAATAATCCTTAAATCACATGCAGAGTCATTTTTGTCATAATGGAAAATGAAAAATAATAGCATTATGTTTATATTTATTATAATAATAATAAAAATAATCCAACTGAGATCTCCAATCTTCACTGACTTCAAAGTCTGTGACTTAGACTCTATTCATGAGAACAACTATTTAAGCCCAAATGGGTTCAAGTAGGTGGTGACCTAGTTCTAAGCTGGACATAGCTTTGTCAGATAAGGACCTTGATATAGATTTGACTGGGAAGAATCACTTCAAAAGCAAAGGATGTGCTTGATCTAAGAGCAAGAAAAATACCATCTTCTGCAGCAAAATGGCCAGAACCATATCCACAGGCATATCTGGATCCAAATCCATGGCCATATCTGGAACTATAGCCACAATCATTCCTCTGTAGCTCCGTCCACAGCCCCAGCTAGGTACATAACCACAGCCTCTATAGTAGTTTCCATAACAGTAACAGCCCACAGTTTCAGGATTAGTAAATTGTAGTAGGAACTTCTTAACACCTGGATGTCACCCACACACCTGGGACTTTTCCATACTGTGAGAAATGGGTGGGACTTACTTCAGTAGGACTCTGCTTTTCATCACCACAGTAATTTGCATAATATGATCTCATTATTTTGGAGACTCCAAATTCGTTGTAAAGTTTCAGTTTAATTTGCTGTTATTGAAAAAGTATGTCAAGCCAGTCACCAGCCTTGAAGGTCATCGACATCACCCATGTCTGTGCTATTAAAACATATTCAACAACCTTGGTTTTAAACATCAACATTCATTAGCCTCCACAGCACTTTCAGGAATGCCAAAAACTGACTTCAGCATTTCCTACATGCCTATATGATGCTCCAAATGCCTAAGACATACTTCCACCAGAGTAATTTCTAGCAGATTCCAACATCATTTGAGTCTCAACAGACTTCACCTTCTCCAGGAGGCCCTCTCTGATTCCCACAATTTGATCCACATACCCCTTCTCTGAGGTTATAGCCTAATACTATCTCTATGATGATCCCTGCATATTACACTATAATTTTTGCTTTATCAATTTTTCTTGCCAAATATCATTTGCTTACCAGAAATACCTTTTATTTTATTTATCCCTAAGACCTAACCCAATGTGTGATTCAAAGAAGGCACTGAGCAATGAAGTTTTAAATGAAAGAATGAGTGAGAAAATGAATTAGTTGATGAATGAAAGACAGGAATCATTAGATTTGATAATATTGAAGATCCTTTCAATTCTAATTTCCATTTTGTCATTTTAATATAGAGACAAAAACACAAATTTCAACAGTAATAGTTAAAATAACCACAAATATGAACAATTTTATTTGATCAGTAAACACTCCCATACATGTTAGCCCATGTTATTTTCAGAGTTCTGTATGAAATGTTTTCTAATTTGTTCTTCTCATTTTATAAATGAACAGACTGACAAGGGTGACTGGGTAGCTCTGTCGGTTAAGCGCCTGCCTTCAGCTCAGTTCATAATCTCAGCGTCCTGGGATCCAGCCTGAGTCATAGGTTCCCTGCTCAGCAGGGAATCTACTTCTCTCTGTCCCTCTGCCCCTCCCTCCTCTCATGGGCACTCTCTCAGATAAATAAATAAAATCTTTAAAAAGTAAAGAAATTTTTTTTAAAAAAAGGAAGAAACTGGTGTCAGAGATTAAGTCACTGACAAGATCACAAACACTGTCACTGACAAGTAACAAACACTGATGACTTTTTTCATTTATATCCCAAATCTTTTTTTTTTTTTTTAAGCTCTTTTTTTGATCTTCACCACTATAGTTGAACCATTAACACTTCATATCTGGACCACCTTGACTAACTCTTACACTTGCTACAAAGTGAACACTTCAAACTCAAGGCATTCTGTGTTTGTGGTAACACTATGCTATTCTCTAGTTTTGGAGGAAGGGGCCCCATTTTTTTTTCTTAAAGATTTTATTTATTTATTCATAGAGACAGAGAGAGAGAGAGAGGCAGAGACACAGGCAGAGGGAGAAGCAGGCATCATACAGAGAGCCTGACGTGGGACTCGATCCAGGGTCTCCAGGATACTCCCTGGGCTGCAGGCAAGGGGCTCCATTTTTATGACAAGGAGGTGTGTAACAAAGAGTTAGGGACAAAGAACATTGACTTTTCTAGAAGTTTTGACTTTGAAACATATAAAGTGTCATAAATCCACGACCTCCCTCTGAAAGACACACCTTTTATTCAAAGCTTCCTCATCTTTGTTTAATTATTATAGGTGCTATGATTATTCTTTCTTATAATCTTCTGAAATATCAATCCTTCTAGACTCCAGGATTTAATATAAATGTATTTTTCCATTATCATTACCACAAAGTAGATTTTATTACAATACTCTTTATTTGCATTAATTTTCTTACTTGCTTTTCTATGGTCATCAGACAACTGGTAAGCATGTATTAAACATGTACAATATAAGAGGCATCAGGATTTGAATTTTAAAAATATGTGTCTCTGCTGCTAGGTTTAAATTTGTATTTCAGGAACTCTCCTTTGACCCTGCGCACCACCTATCTGTGACCCAGCAGTGCTTCTTTTTCACATTGTCTCCACACCAGAATTGTACTCCAATCCTATCATCCACTGCAACTGCTCTTGGTAAAAATGCTAATTATGACCCATGTTCCAATCTTCAGTACCTCTTTTATCTGTCTGATTTGTCTTAAACACTTGCAATCCTTGGTTTCTTGATAACAGGCTTTTCTAGCTCCAATCTTACTACTCTGAAAAATTATTTTTCATTGTCTCACTTTAATGTACCTTCTGCTCATCCTTTAACTATTTAATTAAGGGCTGCCTTAACTCGGCCTTCACCAGTTATTTCTCATTCTCTACAAGCTTATCACTATGTGTGAGTTAAAGTAACACTCAGTCACTCAAGCCACAAACCTCCAAGTCATGCTTCACAATATTTCCACCAACTACCAACAAGTAAGCAGTCATCAAACCCTGACTCTACCTCCTACATTTATCTCTAAAATCTGTACCACCTTCTCAGGCAATCCTCTATTTATATATCATCATTATCATCTTTTCCACATTATTTTTTAAAGATCTATTTATTTACTTGAGAGACAGAGTAAAGAGAGAGAAGGAGAGAGAGAGAGAGAGAATCTCAAACAGGCCCTATGCCCAGTTAGTGAGCCCTAAACAGAGCTTGATCTCAACCCCAAGATCATGATCTGAGCTGAAATCCAGAGTTGTCTGCTTAAAAGACTGAGCCACCTAAGTGCCCCATCTTTCCCACATTATTGAAACAAATTATTTGATCATTCTGGCACCAATCCATCCTATAAACCACCACCATAATTTTTCCAAGCTATAAATTTGATGGTGTGTTTTCATGAATTCAATACTCCCCATCACCATAACAGTGAAACACAAATTCTGAACTTAAAATGACATACTCTGTATATTCTTGACCTTACCAAACTTCTCACAGGACAATGATGTGAATCATAGACTGCAGGAGTTTCTTAATAAATTACCATTGACCTTGGTTGGAGGAAGAACCCCAGTTTTTCCACACTTGCATACCTTTTCACCAGCTACTTTGCCTGCCTAGAATGTCACCATCAGGTGGCTGTCTGGCAAACCCAGGCTTCACCTCTTTGGTGAAGTTTTTAGGACCTCCTTTTTTCATACCAGGCAGTGTCCACCTGCGACATTACATTAATGACTTTCAGAAGAGTAAACACATGAATTAAGAAGAGGAATTACTTTTATCTGTTGTTTTATTACATTTTGAATCTAATATACAGAGTGAAGATTCATAGAGAAGTCTTTTTTTTTTCCACCTGAAAGCAGTCATTTATTAACTGACCAGATTACAAAAATAATCATGGTAGATACCTTAGTTCATCCTTTTAATAAGCCTATTGATCTGGTCTTCCCTGTTGCCAGCATCTCCACTTTCTATAAAATGAGTGATCTTTTTCTTCATTCCACTGTGTGGAGAAGATAATTTGAAGGGCCATAAAAAGCTGTTTGCTTCTTTGAAACGTTTTCCAGTGGTATAGATCTTGTGAATCAGATCCTCCATGCAGATGATGCCATATTTACCAAGAGATTGGGCAATCAATGTGTTATCTGTCAGGGAATTTCACTTCTTGTTGATCTTGCCATAACCACGCTTGTAGATCAATTCATTCACTGGCTTCAGGTTTGGGTACCCCCCATGCTATATAGGGTTCCACAATCCTTAGTATGTTAACTGAAGCCTTGTTGAGCTTAACAAAGGTGCCATTGAAGATCTGGCGAAGGCGAAGTAGCTGCAACACCTTTCAAACCTTTGGGCTCACACCACTGATACCTATGATCCTGATGACAAATGCCAATTTGGGTTCTGCAGGCACATAGAAGTTGCCAGCTTTTCTCACTATCCTCACCATTCGAATCTCAGTTCTGTACATCTGCCTGTATTCCTTGTGGTAATGCTTAGCTTTTTCATAGATAAGCTTCCTCCTTGCCTTTCGAAGCATCTTTTGGGCAAACTTTTTTCTCAGATGCTTGTTCTTCAACTCTGTGAAATTCTTTTGCTTTTTCTTAAGGGTTTCTGGCACCACAGGAAACTTCTTTTTCTTCTCTTCTGTATCCTCCGTGGTTCCAGCCAGAAAAGAGGAACCATAGAGAAGTCTTAATTAAAAACAACTACATAGGAGCACCTGGGTGGCTGAGTAGGTTAAGCATCCAACTCTTGGTTTGGGCTTAGGCCACAATCCCAGAGCAATGAGATCAAGCCCCACATGGGGCCCACACTCAGCATAGAGTCTGCTTAAGACTCTCTTCTCTCTTCCTCTACCCCCCCCCCCAAATAAATGAATTCTTTAATGTAAAAAAATAAAAATAAAACAATCACATAGCATTCTGGGTTTAACTTTGTTAAAATCTTCATCTTATTTTTATGTTTCTTTTCTTAAGTCTGTCAATACCATGGATACAATGTGGTTTTTTTCTGTTTATCTAATATTCTCCCATTGCCTATCAAATGCAGCAACTGGGTGTGTGTGTGTGTGTGTGTGTGTGTGTGTTCATTAATTATTTGTGGAATAGAATGGAATTGGGTTGGATACAAAAATTATTTCTTGCCATAATGTCTAGTATAAATTGGTGACAACCTGAAGTCACAGAGAAACTTTATGAGGTTATTGCACAAAATAAAAGGCAAGAAATTTCTAGTGAAGAACAGTTGAACTGGCATTCCAAAGAAGAGGAAGTTATAAAAAAATACAAACCAAATTTGGCAAAAGATTGGTCCTGGTAGTGAAGAAAAAGGAGAAATAAATGACAGTGTTAAATTTTCAGAACTTTGCAACTTGGCAATGATAACAATTTTAATATTTATTCTTTTACTTTACAGTAAAGACAATTTCAACTCTCTATGTGTAAGCTCTTTGGTATCAAGGAAGGATTCCCACAAAGCATGGTGAGAAAATGGCCTAGACGTTATATTACTTGGCAATAACAATAATTAAAATGAGTAATGAAAGCTCTGATAATTCATCTCCGCTAGGTATTCCACACCCAGGAAATGCTCATAAAAAGAATGATCTAGTTATTAACTTTACACCTCTGGCTATTGTTGTAATCACCACAATTCCTTATTATAAACACAGTTATAGTCATTATATCATTTATTTTGTCATCTTAGTATAACAGCAAGTGGAGCAATCATGACAAAGTATAATTTAGGCTTCTCTAAGTATTCCTGTTAGGAATGACACTACCAGTTTTATATCAGACAATTTATTTCTTAGAAGCTTCAGATCACCAACAAACTGTAATTGGTTAAATTTCGGGAAGACCATAAATTTCAATAACTTGTCATTACTTCTTTTAAAAAAAATTATAGGAGAGTCCAGGGAAGCCAGTTGCACCGTGCTCCCAAATTGTGCAGAACAGAAATGCAAGGAAGGGCATGTCTCGTGGCCTAAATTGTGCTGATACTGATGTCAGAAAAGCAAGAAATGTTTTTTTCACAAGCTCCAACATTGTGTTTTCAACCAACAACTCTCCAAAATTAGGACTGAATGGCAAACTATGTGACATTTTATAGCCAGAATATATTTTTTGTCAATTAAATAATTTTGCTGGCTTTTTCAAGAGGAAACTATGGCAACACACTGTACGTGATACTGAAAGAAAAACAAATTATCTCAAAGAAGATACAACTGTGCCCTTATAATCCTAGGAAATGTTCTGTATATAGCCAAGAATTGAAATCCATGAAAAGACTCACAATAAACTAGACTTTAAAACGGACTGTAAGCACTATCAACAACAGCTAAATTATAGAAAGAGCCCAAATGTCCATCGACTGATTAATGGATAGAGAAGAGGTGGTGTGAATATTACCTGATGATCAAAAAAGAATGAAATCTTGCCAATTGCAATGATGTGAACAGAAGTAGAGGATATGATACTAAGTGAAATAAGTCAGTTAAAGCAAAGCAAGTATCACTATTTCACTTATATGTAGAATTTAAAAAAACAAAAAAGAAGGGGAGGCAAACCATAAGAGACTCTTAACTGTAGGAAATAAACTGAGGGTTGCTAGAGGGACGTGGGTGGAAGGGATAGGGTATAGGGTATCTGGGTGATGGGCATTAAGGAAGGCACGTGTTGTGACAAGCACTGGGTGTCATATGCAAGTGATGAATAACTGAATTCTACTCTTGAAATCAATACTACATTATATTTAATTACCTTGAATTTAAACAAATAAGCAAAAACCTATAAGGAAGTCAGTAGGAATATCATGCCTAGAAAACATGATCCAAAGTAAGAAATGGAAAATTCATAAAGGTCTCCACTGTCTGGAGAGGAAGGCAGATGACAAGTTTGTTCCTAGCTTACCCACTGAGGCCACTGTAATGCTGTCAGCAACAACTGACACCGTGGAAACATGACCCTTCAGGAGCTGCCATTTTCAGGGCCAATGTGGAGGGAAGGGGGCAATTTCAGGCCTGGCTTCCAGAGCTTTCTAAAACCATGAAGTTACCACTGGGTCTCCCCTCCACCCCAGAGGGCACTGATAGGTGCAACATTCCCAAATCTGCACCCAACCCTGCTGATGGGGAAGGGAGGAGGAATGGTCAAAAGAGGGGTTTATCCATGTTTTACAATGTCCATGATAAAATGCTAAAATTTAGATTACTCAGAAAAATAAAAGGATTCTCTTCCTTTTTTCACACCAATTAGGAATGCTGCAAAATAGTCAAAAAATACTAAAAAAACAACAAAAACAAAACAAAAAGAACAGGCTGTAAGAGTGATCATGATTCTCTATACTATCTATGACACTTGGTAAACTAGCCTGATTTTTCATTTAACATAAGGTTATTGCTATGAATTGAATTGTGTCTCTTCCACCCTCAAATGCATATGTTGAAACCCTAACCCCCCATGTGATAGTATTTAGAGATGGGGCTTGGGGGAGCTAATTAAGTTTAGATAACATCATGAGGAGGTCCCTTGTGAAAAGATTAGTGTCCTTATAAGAACAGATACTAGAGAGTTCACTTTCTCTCTCCCTACCATGTAAAAGACATGGGAAGAAGCAGGCCATCTAGCAAGCCAAGAAGACACTTGATCTTTGACTTCTCAGCCTCCAGAACTATGAAAAATAAATTCCTATTGTTTAAGTCTATGGGTATTTTGTTAATATTTTAACAGGTAATTGGAATAATTACATCCAAAACCAAATTTTGTTTTTGCAAGTCCACAGAATTCAGAAACACATGAAGAAATTGCAAGGCTACCTTTAATTTATTTGACTCTTCCTAAACTTTCATCTTAACAAGAACCAAATTGATTTACTTTCTATTTAAAAATTGCATGCAGAAAGCAACAAATCAATTTCCTATCAAGAATCGTTAGAAATAGTTAGAAAGTTACTATAGTTAAACAGAAATACTTAAAAGAAACTAGAAAGTCAAAAAAGAGAGAATCGTTGAGTGAGACAAAAGGAGCAGAGATAGGTGGAGATTATTGTTTACTTTTTGTTTTATTTATTTTAGATGAAAAATAGTATAAACATTGTCCAAAGGGAAAATAGTTTCTGAATGTGATACAATTTGGCAGATGAATTTTTTTTTTTCATACCAGTAAGTACCTTTGTTTCCTTCCCTGTGACACTAGCAAGATTTTATCTTCTTACCTAGGTTTTAAGTTGTGAACTATTACTTCAGGTAATATATATTACAAAATAAATGCTTGATTAAATATAAGATAAATTGAAATAATTATCAGCATCTCAGATAATCCAACTCATTGAAAGGTTTGAGCCTTTCATCAACTTAAACTAGGAAAATACCAGGGCTCAGTGGATTGAACATCCACCTCTTGATTTCAGCTCAGGTCATGATCTCAGAGTGGTGGGATCAAGCCTTGCATGGGGTTCTGTGCTGCACATGGAGCCTGCTTGAAATTCTCTCTCTTTCCCTTTCCCTCTGCCCTTCTGCCCATCCCCTGCTCGTACATGTTCTCTCTCTCTTTCTATCCCTCTCTCTCTCTCTCTCAAATAAATAAATAAGCAAACAAACTAGGAAAATACCCAGGCCCTGTCTTTACATGATCAAATTCTTATCTGAGATCCAAAAAAATGTGTTAGACAGTATTATAGCTATTTCAAAATCTGAATGTTTACTTCTTTCTACATTTGCTAAAATTTCTAATTTTCAAATATTTGTCATGCTTCCTACCCCCCCCCACACACATAAAAAAAAAAAATCAGTGAGACCATGTGATGGAGTACTGTAACATACCACTTCCAAGGAACCCCTCCAGCCATTGATTAAAGCAATCAATTGAGTACCACACCATTACATCTGATTAAGCACTCCCTGATTTTATTGGCAATTTAAGAACTCCAGCTTAAAGCTGAGGAGGAATAAAATAGTATTAAATCTCATATCTTTTCTTTTTCCAGAAGGGAAAACTTCATTTGGTATTCAGTCCACACTAAGTACAGGGTGATCTATGGAGACAGACATCCTGAAATATAGGCATACATAAAATGAATAAATAAAGGGAAAATCTTCCACAAAAACACAAGATTTGAAACATCAGCCTGTTAAGTCAACTGCTTCCCAATAAATTCCTTTGGAAATCAAATGATAATAGTGCCAACAATAACTAATGAAATGAGATCTCTCTTTCTTGCTATCTTAGGAATCACCATATTATTTAATAGTCTTTTTTGATTTCTTCAATATCACCTTGTGGATGAATAACACAAACTTCTGCAAGAATTGCCAGAGACCCAAGAAACACTTGAACATAAACAAAAGAAAAAAGAGGGAGGATATACCAAGGACTTATGGAGATGTGGGGCATCTCTCCCTTAGATGTAGGAAGAAATAACTCCTATAAAATAGAGATTTTGGTATTAGCAGCAAGCCTAATTTAACTTTAGGGAAAAAAATAGGGCTTATTTATCAAGTGTCACAATGCAGTGTCAAGTATCATAGTGCAGAGAGAACCATCATGAATCCTCTTTCTACCTATCTTATGAAGAATAGCTTATTGTGAGTCTTACAGCCTTTAATGCTCAGGTATATATATACACAATGCTTCCTATGGCGGGTAGGGGCACAATTACATTTTCTTCAATCAGTACTTCATTTTTTTATTGCTAAATAATATTCCATTGTATGGATATATCACATCTATTTATCCATTCATAAGTTGGAAGACACTTTGTTTTGTCTAATTTTTGGCTAATATGAATAAGGCTATGTTCAAGTATACAAATGTTTTGTGTGGACATATGTTTTCATTTCTCTTGAATATATACCTAGGAGTTAATTGGCTGGGTCATATGGTATCTTTCTGTTTAAAACTTTTAAGAAACCTCTAGAATATTTTCCAAAACACCAGCACCATTTTATATTCCCACCAGCATGGGAATGAGGTGTTCCAATTTCTGTACATCCTCACCAATGCTTATTACCTGACTTTTTTATTATAGTCAGCCTACTGGCTATGAAATAAATGTTTCATTGGGATTTTGGTTTGCCGGTCTATGATGACTAATGATGTTGAGCATCTTTTCATGTGTTTATTAGTCATTTGTATAAACAGATGCTATTTGTAATCAGATGTTATGCCCATATTTTAATTGGGTTATTTGTCTTTTATTATTGAGTTATAGGAGTTCCTTATATATTCTAGATAAATTCCTTCATAAGATCTATGATCTGAAGTATTTTCTCCCATTCTGTGAGTTATCTTGATCATGTCCATTGAAAAAAGAAATTTTTAATTTGATAAAGTCCAATTTATCTATTTGTTTCTTTTGTCACTTGTGTTTTCAGGATCTTAACTAATGTTTTGCCTAAATATCATAAAGATTTACTGCTATATTTTCTTCTATTTACTGCTATATTTTACTGCTATATTTTAGTTCTAGGATCATCCAGTTGTTCTGGCATTCTTTGTCGAATGAAGTATTCTTTTATAACTATGAAAAGGATATACTGACAGTCACAAAATATGCAACTTATAGCAACATGTTTTATAAGGATTCTATAGTATCTAAGGATACTATTTTAATTTATTCAATCATTCTCTTTTATTCAACTAATACTGAATTTTATGCAGAGGACTAAAGTTAAAACATACAAATTTTTAAGATTAAAATGTACAGGGGGAATCAGCACACAAAAAATTATTATTTTAATATTTTTAAGACACATGAAATAATGTCCTAGAATTCCATAATAATTAGTCATATAGTGAAGTGACCATGGCTTTGGAAATCAGAAAGTCACACTGAAGCTAAAGTCATTTTTATATGACATTAAATAAGTCATTCAAGTTCACTGAGATGTAGTTTCTCCATTTTTAAAATGAGTGAGGGGAAGGGGACAGCATATTGTGGGGGAATTAAAATGTGAGATGTTAAGGCCAATCTTGCCTATGTCATTAGATTATTATGAGGAAAAAAATGAAATGTGTTTTGCAAATGTGTTTTGTATTAAAAATTGAAGACAATACAATTTGCATCATTATAATAAAGAATTCATACATGAATTTATCTCTCAAAAGTGGATTGAGTCCATATCTACCAGACACTGTGCTGGGGCTGGGGATACAAATGTAAACAAGAAATAAGACCTAATCTCTGACTTTATAGAGCTTCCAATTAGAAGACAAACTTTCAGTCTCTTGATGGCTGTAAATTTAGACCTTGTGCCCCTTTGTTTTTCAAATTTGCATACATTAACAATTACTCAAAAATCTAAATGGCTAATAAGGCAATAAACAAAATGGTAAAAATAGGGGGTGGAGAAGCCCCAATGTTTGGTCCTATACATACAAACTTGGTTTTTAAGTGAACTTTTGCTGTAAAATTCATTGTTTATTGGAACACATTATTTTTGAAAGCCTTAATAAAGGCTTCTCACATTTTACTTTTAACATGCCATTTTCTTCTTTCATAAGCATACTCTCTCATGTTCTCTTTTTCTCAAGGATCTGGGCTCACCTGCCCAAAGAATTTCCTATCAAGATTCATTCAACAAAAACAAAAAAAGATTCATTGAAATATAAGCTACATGTCAAGTATGAACATTATACCTGAGCTACAAAAAGGTAAGAAAAGACTTTCTAAATTACAAGAAAGGCATCTATAGTTTATTTTATAATGTATCCACAGCTCAGATTGGTCAATAAACAGTGTTCAAGATAAGTCATATAATGGTAATTGATAAACAATATTATCATGTTTGCAGCAGTAAAAAAAAAAAAAAGCCTATGATCTTTATAAACATCTCAATAGGAAAAAAAAATAACTGTTCTATGTTTTAACAAATCAAGACTAAGATTTCCCAATTAGTGTTGTTTTATAAGACTTGAAACTTAGAAATTGGGCATATAAGACATAAAAGATTAGAAGCAGAGACCAAAACAACAGAAGCTCTTTTATCTGGTTTAATCCTGGTTTGCTCCTATGTCCAGCTCTCTAGGTATACAGATTTTTCTGGACCATTTCAACTCTTATGAGTGTCATGGTTTATGAATGGTAAAAAGAGTCATAAAGTTTTTGACAAACATAAATAGAAAAATATCCTGGAAGGTGAATTTAAATGCATTTATTTAGGAACTGCGCTATAATATAATACATAAACTAAATACAGGTGTTAGAATGCTATAGTTTAATAGGAGAAGAGCAAATGTTTAAAAATTGATTGTATCAAAATGTTGGAAACTGCCCCAGAGTCTGGGAATAAACTGCAATGTCATGTTATCTGTGGCTGTCCACAGGAGATGAAGATAAACATAAGGAAAATCAACACAGGCTTCTTGAAATTCATTAAAAGATACTTGTGAGAGGCAAAAAGAACTCTGGAAAGTCAAAAATTGCAGCAAGTTGGGGCATCTGGGTAGTTCAATCAGTTGAGCTTCAGACTCTTGATTTTGGCTCAAGTCATGATCTCAGGGGTGCAGGATAGCGCCCTGGGGGCTCTGCACTCAGAACAGCATCTACTTGTCCCTCTGCCTCAGCTCCTCCCCACTTTGCACATTCTCTCTCTCAAATAAATAAAATCTTTAAAAAAAAATTAGCAGCGAGGTGACTGACATCTATGGGAATATGATGATTAGGAGGGAGACTAACCAGAGCCAGACCTGTAACCACAGTCACAGCTCAACCCACAGCCACCAGTATATCCAGAGCCTTAACTGAAGCCTGTTCCTGGGCTGCTTCTGCATCCATATCATAGCCACAGTCATGGCCACAACCACCAGCTCCCCAAGATTTCCTGTCATAACTGGAATGCCTGGCAGTCAGCTGGTAAAGTTTCAGTTGGTCATAAAGGAAGATTGATGGTTCAGAGAGCCAAGTCCTATATATATACACATACCAACTGCCAGGAATGGGCAGGGCATGTCTCATACACACTCTGTATCTCCTCCTCCTATCAGCTTGTGTAGCAGCTTTCCTTATTTTGTGATGTTCTCTTAAAAAAAGGTTTTGTTACAGAAGGTAAAGGAAGTTTTTAGGTCACCTCCTGCTAACTTGGATTTCCCCCAAATAAACCTTCACTCTGAAGTAAGTTGTATTTTTATGAAACACACTTCTCAGATTTTATCATCCTTAAGCAGCAGTGTGACACCTTCTTTTAATGTGAAATTCCCATGTGAACACATGTCCTCTTGAGAACTACTCCAACAAACCCTTTTGTCTCTTTCATCATCCTTTTATTTTACCTAACGCCATAAACCCAGCTTCTTTCTCGTTACAATTTAACACATCAAATTGGTCAGTATTCACATGCATGAAGAAAGCCACTGAGACAGAGTTATGTCTGTGTCTTACTTGCTTTCAAAACAACATACAGTGGTGATCAGGTTCAAATGTGCCATCGAATCTATAAATTAATGAGAAAAGTGATCAACATGTGTGTCAAAAATTATTCTTTAAAAACATATAATTTATTTCTTCTCCTTGGAATATCTCATCTACCTAACTTGTTGGCTCTTCATAACGTTTTGATAACCTATCCATCCTTCATGTAGTTGTCTTATGTTTTTCTATCATTCAAAATGTATTCCTATGGTAAACCTAGTAATGAATGTTTCACACCTCTCAAAGTGTTCTCCAAATTTCTGCCCTTCATTCTGTTTCTCTTTTCCCATAACCAAACATATTCATCTGCTGGCAACTGAATCAAATATAGCTGTATTCAAATGAAGAAATGACATAATCATAAATTCAATGCATCTTTAATGTATTGTTTTACTCAGAGACATCATAATCACAGTGCATTCACAAGTAAAAGTTCGGAGGACGATGTACCTTATTAGCTGGTGTAATTATTAACATTATCATCTTTTACTCTCAAGGGCATCCCAGTTTAGATATCAGTATCCTATTATCACTGACTTTTTAGGGCCAGGCTGTCAAAGTCCAAACCCAAGCTTTGTCTTTTACCATTTGTGTTAATCTGGATAAGTGCAACCTCTGTCTCTCAGTTATTTTATCTATTCTTGAAGATGAGAATAAGAAGTGTTAAGAATTAAATGAAGTAATACATGTAAAGCATTGAGAACAGTGTCTAGAAATGGTAATTATCACATTATTAAGTGTTAGCTATGGTTATCATTGCATATATTAAAACCAATTACACACCCAGAGAGAGGGGAGCAACATGTCCTTATGGCCTATGGCACTTTAGAAGTAAAATAAATATGAGCTAGAAAACCAACCAAAACAGTATTATTTGATTATGCATAGCATTAAGGACAGAGAATGTTAATAGGGACCTTTGGGATTGTAAAACTTTTAGAAGGAAATAGTTATTAGCTTTGCTACATTTTACCTGAGGCAAAATGTATGCTAATATGCCATAGAAATGTTAACAGTTGGATTTGAATATTAGTTCTAGTTTAACAATCATGGAATACAAATAGGATACATTTAGAAAATCCTGAGGATGAAACAGATACAAATAAGTTATTGTTAATATGAATAAGTAATTTTTAATGAAATATTTTATGTATTTTATTTTTGAAAGATCGAGCACAATACTTTTTTTTTCTTTAAAAAGATTTTATTTACTTATTCATTAGAGACACAGAGAGAGAGAGAGACAGACAGAGACACGGGCAGAGGGAGAAGTAAGCTCCCTGCAGGGGCCCCACGTGGGACTCGATCCAGGGTCTCCAGGATCAGGCCCTGGGCTAAAGGCAGCGCTGAGCCGCTGAGCCACCCGGGCTGCCCCAAAGTACAATACTTAAAGATACTTTTCCCCAGGATTATGAAGGCATTGTGCAAAATGAGAAATAAAATTGATTCAATTTCTAGAATTTTTCATTTACAGAATGGTTTAATATGCTACCTACTAATATTTCTATGGTAAACCTAGGAATTAAAATATAAAATTCTAGGAATTTTAATCTAAAATTTTAGGAATTAAAAACATTTTCAGGAAGGTATATGGCATGTTTTAAACAGCTTTATCTAATTCTATTAGCATTTTCACAGGTTTTCCTTTTTATGATGGAAATAAGCCATTGGTATACTTGAGTAACTACTTCTGGAAGCAACAGGGGATTAGGAATGATTAACACATATTTTTCCCTTTGGAAATGGCTCCGACTTCCAATCCAAATTAATCACCTTTGATTTGCATGTTGCCATGTTCATGGAATACATTACACTCAATTCCCCGAAATAAGAATCATGCCTATGACTCCCACATTATTGAAAACCATAGACAAGAAGCATTAATTGGACTAGATACTTTTTTACATTCTGTATTGCTCCAAAGTTCTGACTTTTCCCCAGCAGAGAATTCATTTGTGCCAGGAAATATAGAAAAATCAAAATAGTCGCAATCATTAAATTGAAAAGTTCAGAAAAATCCAAAAACTTCCAAGTGGATTTGCAGGTAGAATGTGAAAAGAGATCTATAAGATGAGGTTTCTGCTTTTGGTTAGCATATCAAAGATGAAGAAATGTCTTCATTCCCATAACAACGAAAAAAGCTTGGACAAAATAGAATCCTACTCCTCCATGAGACAAAGAGCAGTGGATCCAACTAGTCTTTGTTGAACTGAACTCAAGAGAAAAAGGAGCCTCACAGAAGAGCAGGAAGCCATGGGAGCTTTCATTCGTGAAGGCAGGTGTCTGTTCTAGGTGCAGCCAGACCAGACATTGAGGGAGAATTTAAAGATAATCCCTATGTAGTTCAAATATGAAAGAGAAGCCAGTTAGTTCCCTGATGTCACCCAACTCTATAAAGCAGCATGTGTTCTGATATCCAACAGGGGATCACAGACTAGAGCCAGCATATGCTCAGAATGTATACTGGTGAGCCACAAGGGAGAAAAACATGTTCCAACTGAAGGATCCAACTCGTGAACATTACAATCTCTTTTATTCAAAGCCAGTACTAACTTCTTTTAATCTGCAGCTGACATCACTATGATAGCTTGCTCTGGAAGCTGTAACTGACAACATATAAAATGTAATAGCAGGCAGGTGGAGCATTACAGTCTGTGAAATGAAAGATTTGCCTTAATAGAAACTCGACTGCCATATGCTGTGTCAGCTATAAGTGGCACGTTGGAACACAGCACACTAATCCTAAACAGACCTTATCTTAACACTCAATACCCAGGTGAAGATAGGTTCATCATGGATATCTTTCCAAACCGAAAATTACTAACATCTTATATTTTATAGTATTTGACAGTTTGCAAAATGCTTCCATGTATATAAACTAGTATTGTGATTAAAAATTATGAATTCCATTTTACAGAAAAGAAAATCAAAGTTTGGAGACCTTAAACTATTTGAAGATGGCCAAACAAATAGTGAATAGGGGAGCAAAGTTTCACCTGAAGTTTGCACCTGAAGTTTCCTTGCTCTAAATATAAGGCTCTTTCATAGTAGCATAAGACTGTAGTCTTTAAAATAGTTAATATTGAAAATACATGCTGGACCTCATCTTCAAAAACTTTGTTCTGGTTTTTCATTATAACTGTCTGATAAGTAGATGCATTACATGAACTAAAGCCTACATTCATTTGTGGGGCAACTGGGTGGCTTAAGTGGTTGAGCATCCAACTCTTGGTTTCATCTCAGGTTGTAATCTCAGGGTAGGGAGATAGAGCCCCAGGCCAGCCTCTGTGCTCAGCGAGGAGTCTGATTGTCCCTCTCCCTCTGCTACTTCTTCTTCTGCACTCTCTCTCAAAATAAATAAATAAATAATAAATAGATAAGTAAATAAAATCTTTATTAAAGAAATAAAGTATATATTCATTCGTGCAATTTTTTTTTGTTGTTTTTGTTTTTAAGCTTTTATTTATTTATTCATGAGAGACACAGAGAGAGAGAGAGAGAGGCAGAGACACAGGCAGGGGGAGAAGCAGGCTCCATGCAGGGAGCCTGACAAATTTGATCCCAGGACTCCAGGATCACGTCCTGGGCTGAAGGGAGATGTTAACAGCTTAGCCACCCAGGGATCCTTGTGCAATGTTTTACTTGAATGTCATTTTTTAAGTCCTGGCAATGCAATATAATCCCTGTCCCCAAGGATCATACATATGATAAACTTGTAAGTAAGAAATTCCAAAGTAATATGACATGAAGAACATAGATATAAGTATTAACTCAAGCCAGAGAGTTCTGAAAAATCCCAAAAAGATAAATAAGACCCCATAGAATAAAGAACCAAAGAAAGTATTCCACAGAGAAAGAAGTATATAAGGGTAAAGAATAGGGAGAGTCATGATACAGTTAGGATGCAACAGGTATTTTGACATGGAGTGCCCAGAATTCTGTCTTTAGTCCTTTTCCCTAACTGCCCACATTCATTCCCTTTATTATCTCATCCAGTCTCATGGCTTTAAATACTCCTCCATGTCTCTGACAACTACCAAATGTAAAACTCTGGCCCACACTTCCTTCTGAATTTACATGCCCAATTGCTTAACATCTCTACTTGGATATCTGATGAGTCTCTCAAATATAGAAAGTCCAAAATTGAGCTCTTAATCATGCCCCACATATCCACATCTCTTGCAGTGTATTTTATCTCAGTTTAAGACTGTCTTATTTTTCTTGTCACTCAGCACAAATTTTGGAATCATCCTTAACACCTCTCATATTTCACACCAATCATTCAGCAAAATTAGCAAATTCTGCCTTCGAAATATGTCCTCATTTCCTCTGCTATCACCAATACCTAATTGTAATAGTCAATAGCCCTCTAACTGGTCTCTCTGCTTCAACTCTTACCCATCCTTTTTCCTTAGCAGGATGTGATCAACATAGCAGCCAGAGAGCCAATTAAAATGTAAGTCGGGTTGTCCCTCTTCTCCAAACCCTGCAATGGATTCCCATCTCAGAATAAAAGCTAAAACCCTATTCTAGGTTCTCTGACCTCATTTCCTACCACCTGCTCAGCTTCACTGATCTCTGTCTGGACTCAAGATTTTTCTTCAATACATTATGCAGAACCCAGGCTTTGCACCTCTATACCTGCTCTTCACTATGCCTCAAATGTTTTCCTCTTAGGGGAGTCACACTTTATCCTCTTTCAAGATTTTCTTGAATGCCATTTTCTCAGGGAGACCCTCACTGACCAGCTTACTTAAAATTTCACTTCCCCAGGGCACCTGCGTGGCTCAGTTAAGTGCCCAACTCTTTTTTTTTTTTTTTTTAATTTTTATTTATTTATGATAGAGAGAGAGAGAGAGAGAGAGAGAGAGGCAGAGACACAGGCAGAGGGAGAAGCAGGCTCCATGCACCGGGAGCCCAACATGGGATTCGATCCCGGGTCTCCAGGATCGCGCCCTGGGCCAAAGGCAGGCGCCAAACCGCTGCGCCACCCAGGGATCCCTAAGTGCCCAACTCTTGATCTCAGCTCAGGTCTCGATCTCAGGGTCATTAAAAAAAAAGTAAAATTTCAGCTCCTCTCCTTGGCACTCTCTCTATTATCCTCCCTTATTTTTTTTCACTGTCTGACATGGTATCTTCTACTTGTTTTAAGTCTCCAATACTAAAACCTAAGTTCTACAAGTATAGTGACTTTTATCTAGAATGCTAATTATCAGAGAGTTGATTCCCAAAGCTTATTTGTTGAACAAATAACTAGTGGATGAACAAGGTGTATGGCAAAGTTCCATAAGGGCTGAAGCTTGAAATCTAAGCTGTATTTACAAAAGGATAATTACATGACAAGTGACCATACTTTCTGGTTTGAAAGACAGTCCCTGTGGTTCTTGCTATAATTATTAATAGGGCTTTGTCTTACTCTTTTTGGGCTGCTATAACAAAATACCAGAGATTAGGTAAGTTATAAACAACAGACAGAATTGTGTTTTTCACAATTCTGGAGCCCGGAAGTCTGAGATCAGGATGCCAGCACACAGCATGGTCAGCTGAGGGTCACAGACTTCTCCTTATAACCTCACATAGTGGAAGGGGTTAGAGATAACTTTATAAGAGCATTTATAAGTGAATCTTTTTTATAAGAGCACTAATCCCATGGATGAAAACTCTGATTTCACAACCTAATCACTTCCCAGAAGTCCCACTGCTTAATACCATTATATTGAGTATTAGGATTTCAACATATGAATGGGGGGCACAAACATTCATAGCAGTCTCCCTTAACCTGTCCAAAATACTCCAGTTTGGGTGGTAAATTGTATAATTTCCCTACTTATATGGCATGCTAGTAAGTTTGGATTTTTTTCCCAACGGCAGTTGGAAGCTATCAGAGGACTTTAAATAGGGAAGCAGCATAGGCAGACATGTGTTTTTAAGAGAGCATTTGATAGCAACAAAACTTACTTGCTGAACTACTTCTGAATGACACAGAGTAGAGAGACACTAGAGGTATGGAAAATAATCAGGACACCAACACAAACCCTCCAAGTTGGACATGGTTCTAGACTATGTAAGGAGTTGTGAAGATCATGATGAAGTGAAAACTTTGAGGTAGACAGAAGACCTGTCACCAGAAATTAGAGATTCATTGCACTGAGGAGAGAATGGTCAAGGCCACCTGAGTGGTTTTTAGCCTGGGGAACAGTACAGATCAGGTAGTGATGTAGTAGGCACAGAAGAGCTGGTTAAGGTTGAGAGGGAAAACATTAAACTCAGCTGAGACTAACTTTGAAATCTATCTGTGTGCCTCTAAGAAGACAGTTGAGCAAATAAGGAAGCAAAGCAATATGGACGTGCAGGAGAAATTTAAGGTCAGAAAATGGAAATTTAGGGGTTAATGCACATTTGGGAACTTAAAACATGTTGGTCTAGGTCTTATTGCATATTTTGAACGATATCAATAATGAGGGGGGAAAATTTCCATATTCACTACCAGTAAATCACTATTATATCTTCACGTAAAAAGAACATATACCAGAGGTAAATTAGTGTTATTCATTTTCTTGAACATCTATCCAGACTCATGTGAGAAATATTTTAAGCAACTTTTCCAAAAGAATATTGGATACTGCCAATCCATTTTTATTTGAGCACAAATCTCCTTGATGACACTTGTTTATCCCTTCTTGTTCAATTATTCATCTTTAACATGTTTATATTAAATTCACCTGCAAGGCATATAGGAAAAGCTGCATAAAAAATTATACTTACCATCAATCATTAATATGTACTTGTACTATAAGCCCAGTATTTGAAGTGAACTAAAGACATTTTGACTGAAGCCCAAAGGCCATAATTAAAATCAAGATTCATCTGGGGGTGTCTGGGTGGCTCAGTCGGTTAACTGTCTGCCTTCTACCGAGGTCAAGATCCCAGGGTCCTGGAATCAAGACCCACATAGGTCTCCCTGCTCAGTGCGGAGTCTGCTTCTCCTCCTCCCTGCTCCCCACCCCCGCCCCTGCTCTAGCTTGGGCTCTCTCTCTCTTACTCATATGAATAAATAAATAAATCTTAAAAAAAAAAAAGACTCATTTGAAGCAGAGAACAACATGAAATACCACTATGACAGAATAAAGTTCAGATGTATATAAATAAATCTAAATCTAAAAAAAAAAAATCTATTAAAAAATCACACAAATGTTTGGTGTTTTTGTTTAGAAGACAAATATCTTTTTTTTAAGATTTTATTTATTTATTCATGATGGACACAGAGAGGCAGAGACATAGGCAGAGGGAGAAGCAGGCTCCCTGTGGGCAGCCTGATGTGGGATTTGATCCCAGGACCCCAGGATCACAACCTGAGCCAAAGGCAGATTCTCAACCATTAAGCCACCCAGGTGCCTTAGAAGACAAATTTCTCAGCAGTGTCCCCTGAAAGACTGCCCACGGGGTCATTAAACAGGACATTTGCACAACCAAGTAGATGTTCAACAAGTCCATTGGCAGGGGAAAGCAAGTTGTTCTGCAAACTGACAAAGTGCTCTGCAGAAGACTGCATCAACTGCATCATCCCTGAGGCTCCCTTCTCTTCCTCTCTCTCAGGACCTAAGGAAACAGCATCTCTTCTTCAACTCTTGACTTAAAAATGTGGTCATTGGCATTGATGCATTTTTAGTGAAGCAGTCTCACAAAATGAAACTTCACATGATACTTTCTGAATTTTTTCAGAGATGGACTTAAGGTTTCCATCCTCAATTTTCTATTAAATTAATTCCTAATATCTTTGCTGAACATAATATAGATTTTCTTATTATTTAGGTATGGTGAGGCCAACAGATAAGACCAATGAAAAGCTAATTTGTTATACTCACATATCCCAAGAAGAGCAGGTGCACCACACCCCAGAAGGCCATGTAAAGAAGCAGTAGGGTCAGCCAGGAGACACAGAGAGGGATGAGAAATGGGAGCAAGTGTCTTTATTGTGGTTTTTGATGTCAGAAAGATGTTAGGATTTGAATCCAACAGCCAAGAAAGAATTCTTGAGACATCTTTGGTACAAAAAGGTCGTTTTATTAAAGCGTGGGGCAGGCCCTTGGGCAGAAAAAGTCCATGATATACTCTCAAGTTGGGAGAGTCAGGGATAGAGTAAGTCTCTAAGGAATTGGAAGCAAAGTTTCCAGGACCTGGAGGGGGCTAGCTATTGTTGAGAGAAGGTTACTATTATTTTTTAAAGATTTTATTTATTTATGATAGACACAGAAAGAGAGGTAGAGACACAGGCAGAGGGAGAGGCAGGCTCCATGCCGGGAGCCCAACGCGGGACTCAGTCCTGGGGCTCCAGGATCACGCCCTGGGCCAAAGGCAGGTGCTAAACCACTGAGCCACCCAGGGATCTGAGGGAGAAGGTTATTTATTACTGTCTAATAAAACCTGAGTCCTGAGACCCTTCAGATGTATATCAGTGGGTCATATGCTTGGGGGATATGAGATAAAGATAGAGGAGCAGTAAAGATAAAGGAAGTTTCCAAAGGAATTTTTACATGTTAAAGTTGACTTACAGAGTCCTAGAGGTTGGGCTAAGATTCCCTTTTGCCCTTAGCAAAGTATTGACCAATGACAGTAGGAAGGCAGGTAGACAGAGATGGGAGGGGGGAGGTAAGGGGGCGGTGAGCAGAGGGGGTGCCACCCTAAAAGGAAACCACCCTAAAAAGGATTTTATACCACCCTGGAAAGAGCCCTCCAGCCTTTCCCATATGATAGGTGACAAAAATCTGGTTGGATGACAGGTATAGGGAGGGTTAATCGAATAAACAGCCCACTTGTTACAAGCCCGTAAGAACTCCTAGATTTAGAAACTCCAGTTGTAACCCTCTCAGGTCCCCTCCCTCCTCAGGAGCTTTGTACTATCACTTTGCTATAGCTCAATAAACCTTGCTTTGTTGCCCACCACTATCTGGTCTCCCTCTTCATTCGAAAGGGGCATGACCAAGAACTGATCCAGGCATCTGAGTCCCTTGAGGAATATCACCCTGCTGGCTTCAAGGACTTCTCAATGGGCTGTAGGTAGTAAGGAAATTTAATATTTTTTCTTCTGCCTTTGTTTCCCACATCAGATCCTGGAATTATTTCATGGAAATAAATGGTGAAGCAGGTTAAACAGGCTTAGAATTTGCTAGTTGGGATCCTTTCAGCAGGCTCTGGGCAGTAAGATCAGTCCCTAGCCCTCTGCTAATTGGTCTTGGGTGATTTGAGTAGATGGAGAGTAGCCTGGAGCATGATAGCCTGACGGAGAAGGTAGTTGGAGGTGTGGTCTCTGGACTGGTTGGTTTGCACTAGAAAGGTAGTCTCATGGTGATTTGTTTGCTATCTCAAGAAATTAATTGGCTGGCCCAGAAAGGGACGGTCCTTCTAGCATCAGCAGGGCCCCAGATATCAAAGCATCAGAATATAGGAAACAAAAGACATGATTAATGCACTTGCACATACTTGTTGCATTCAATCACTTGAGAAAATTTGTTCTCTAAATATCAGATAGTGATGGAGTAGTGTTAATGATTTTCAAAATAAACTATTATGAACTACCTATACCTCAGATTTCATTGTATGCATACCAAGCTCAGCATCTCTACTTGGAGAATAGAATGACAGGAAGCAGAAATGATGGAAGAAATACATGCATGAGTTTGGTTTCTTTGGCAGCAGATTCCGGCAAGAGGATTAACAATTTGCAAGCAATCAGGTGTCCTACTATATTGTATTATCAGTCAAGTGCAATATTGTTTTCTTAAGCACCATTTAACGTGATAAATGCTATTTCATCTTATTTGGAACATCTTATATAAGCACATGACAAAGAAGTTCCAAAATTTTCTTTACATCATGCAGTTTGTCCTTGGCTAAAGAATAATGATTTAATTAGCTCACTATCTTACTGATTACAGTGGGCAATAATTCTGTTTCTCTACTGTGTGCTACAATTATGCCCTGAACATAAAACTGAAGAGTGAGGATAAACATCACAATGTACATAATTACTAAATCACTCAGCACCTTCACTGTATTTTTCCTATTGTTACTGGCAGTTTTAATCACTTTACTGATTTTTTTTTTCTACAAATATATTTTTCCACCTGAGTCACAATATTGTTCACTGCGTGAATTCCAGGGATCTCTTAAGGAAAGAATAACATAGAATCATGGTGGGTTTCATCATTAATGCAATCTATTATCAACCTCAAGAAAGATTTTTTTCATTTTTTTCTCTGTGCCCAAATGTCTCATTTATAAAATACAAAAACTATGTATTTAATTATATCATTGATGTAGTTTTGGAATGTTGGTGAGATCCAGAGCCTACAGCAAAAAAATAATTCTTGAGACCTCTTTGGTCCCAAAAAAGGTGATTTTATTAAAGCACAGGGACAAGACCTGTAAGCAGAACTGCAGCCCCAGGATTGTGAGTTGGATGATTATCTGCTTGGGAGTTAGGGGAGGTAAGGACAAAGGAAGGCGTCCAAAAGGACTTTCACATGCTAAAGACCACCCTCAGGATACTGGAGGCCTGGCTATTGTCAAACTGAGGTTGTTTTCCCTCTAGCAAAGCATTAACATTAAGACAGTTGGGAGCTTCCTGGAGGAAGGTTATTCTCTGCCTACCTCAAGTATGTCAGTGGGCGGCAGGTTATAAGGAAATTGAATTTTATTTACATTCTCATCTGCCTTTGTTTCCCAGTTCATTTTGGACTGGGAGGGTGATGGTGGGGCTCCAGGAAATTGAGTCTATAGATTTCTGAAAGTTAGGCTATTTATAAGAATGCTTATTTCCTGTAAATCACGAAGACAATAGGAAACCGAGGAAGACTCATGATCTGCAGGACTATGATCTCTATTAGATAATCATTTGTTTTTCCTTCCCTTAGTTTTAGGGCAGCCAGAAGTACCCAAGGAATGGCCCACATTTCCCACCCAGTAGTGCGGGTGGAGGTTGCAGGGTGTCAGCTCAGTGCTTTGCCTTTGGCTTGCCCTCTGCTCCTTCATCATCATTAACCTTGTAGGGGAACAGAAGAACATAATTCAGGGGAATAATTTTAAGTTAAATATTTTCTAGGAGAAAATATGTATCTTGGGAAACCTGAGGAATATTTTTTTTCCAAAAAATATTATTCAGCTGAAGATCCTATAGCACTAATTTCTCATGTGGGAAATAAATGCAGAAGAAAAAATATTAAATTTATTTACTATCTACAGCTCATCAAAAAGTCCTTGAAACTATCTCCATGTTAATACTTGCTAAGGGCAACAGGTAATCTTAGCCCAACCCTCAGGATCCTGTCAGTCTATTTTAACATATAAAAATTCTTTTGGAAACTTCCTTTATCTCTACACCCCCAAGATATATGTTGGCAAACATCCCCAAGCATATGACCCATGACCCACTGACATACATTTGAAGCGTGTCACGACCAAGTTTAATAAAAGACTTTTCTTAACAATAGCTAGCCCTCTCAGGAGCCTGGAAACCTTGTTTCCAAAATTCCTGGGAGGTTATTTACTATATCCTTTACCTCCTCTCAACTTGAAAGTATATAATGGGCCCCTCTTTATGACACCAGGGCAGCTCTTTCTGCCCTGGGGTCCTGTCCCCCTGCTTTAATAAAACCACCTTTTTCTGCACCAAAGACATCTAAAGAATTCTTTCTTGGCTGTCAGCTTCAAACCCTAACATCTTTCTTACATCAATTTCCATATATATTTTTCATAAAGTCAAAATTATAAAGCAGTATCTTCCTTGAGCATTTTTCTGAAGTCTGTTGTTTTGAATCTTACAGTGAAGGCCAAAGATATTTTGGATGCTTTTTCTCTAAAACATTTGCTGGTACTGACTTTCAATATTTTAATACTTAATTTTTACTTCATTCTCAGAAGATGTATCAAAATCCCATATAGAATTTTCCTTGAAACACTTGTATCTGAGTAATAAAACTAAAAAGTGTGATTTGGTGCTCTGTAGGCTGAGACATACAATCCTACAAAGTTTAAAATATCTAAACCAAACTTTTTTTCTGCCTTACACCAATATTTAAATTTTTAAAAATATTTATCAGCTCAAAGGGTGCACTGTATCCACCCTAAAGTTATCTAGATCCTTGGTATGGCAACTGTGGCCAATATCAGCATTCGCTGGAGGCTTACTTAAAAAGGATGATCAGGCCCCATTCTAGACCCACTTCATCAGTCTGATTTTTAACAAAAACCTCACACAATGTAGGTTCTAATTTAGTGGTTCTGCTTCCAATTCCAATGTGCGTGCAGGAGTGTGTGTGTGGGGGGGGGGGGAGGACAACGAGATTGATGTGTCCTGATGTAGGAAACTAAGGCAGAGGGAAATGTAGATAAAACTAAATGTCCTTATAACCTGCGGCCCATAGACAAATACTTAAGGCAGGCAGAGCATAATGTTTCTCCAGGAAGCTCCTAACTCAATGTTAATGCCTTGCTAGAAGGAAAAGCAACCTTAGTTTGATGTTTGCCATGCCTCCTGTTCCAGGGATTCTTCTTTAGCATATGAAAATTCTTTTAGAACTTCCCTGATCTTTACTTCCCCCAACACCAAGGTATATAATCAGTTGTTCCTCACAATCCCAGGGCAGCAGGGAGCAGCAGGCAGTAGCAGTTCTTTCTACCCTTGGGTCCTGTCCATGTGCTTTAATAAAACCACCATTTTGCACCAAAGACATCTCAAGAATTCTTTCTTGACCATTGGCTTCAAACCCTAACATCGTTCCTACATCACTTGAGCCTGTTTCTTTTTTTTTTTTTTTAGACATTTATTACTATAGCAGGCTCACATTATACTTTGACAAACACTGATCTACATAGCATACGCTCATAGTATATGGATTGGTTGTCAATGTTTCTCTTTATTTAGATGCTTATCAGTTCCTAACAGTTTAGATACAAAAATCAACAGCTTTCATAATCGTCACTCATTACTGCATCAGGTTTCTCTTAAGATCACGAATACCTCAAAGAGCAGATAGCATTTCAATATACAAAAACAAGAGCACCTCAATTTACCTCTAGACTGCCAGCTAATAGCTGAAAGTAAATATTTAGACAATAATCACAAATCTCAGCGATAAGCCTTATCAGGATAACCAACACTATCACACTACTGGATTCATCACAGGACCAAGAAAGATGAAAAGTTCAGAACCACCACAAGTAAGGTTCGAGTGGAAATTGAGCCACTCAGAATCTTGGAAGGTGAAGCCAAAGGCAAATGTTAAATTTATTCTATATATACAGTTTTGCCCTTTCCCTGTTACTTTTCCTCTCCAAACATAATATCTGCTCATGTATGAGTACAGGACATGTTCTCAAAGTACAATCTAGAACATGCTATGTCTTTCTGCCAGGATGAATTCCATCTTCTCACGTACTCTTTTCTATAAAATAATCTGTAGTAACAACTTGACACACTAAATATGATAACAAAGATTGTTGTGTGTAGTGTGCTTTTTGAATGAGAATTAATAAATATCACATGAAATAGCATAAGTTTTAGAAATAATATTATCCCAGGGGGCACCTGGATGGATTGGTCAGTTAAGCATCTGACTCTAAATTTCAGCTCAGTGGTCATGATCTCAGCATAGGGCTCCACACTGAGCATGGAGTCTGCTTAAGATTCTCTCTTTCCCTCTCTCTCTACTCCTCCCCCTGCTCTCTCTCTCTCTCTCAAAAAATAAATAAAATCTAAAACAGGGATCCCTGGGTGGCGCAGCGGTTTGGCGCCTGCCTTTGGCCCAGGGCGCGATCCTGGAGACCCGGTGTCGAATCCCACATCAGGCTCCCGGTGCATGGAGCCTGCTTCTCCCTCTGCCTATGTCTCTGCCTCTCTCTCTCTCTCTGTGACTATCATAAATAAAATAAAATAAAATAAAAATCTAAAACAAAATAATCATTTTATCTCCATATACCCTAAAACTAACAGGAATAACTAAAAGGCCTTTATATAATAGATACGATTTTGTCCTCTGAATGCACATGATTCTTAATCAATTCTGTAATCTATAAATGCTCAGGACCAAATCAGAAAATATAGTCTGCAAGAATCAGTTATATGGCCGTTATTCACAGCCTATTGATGCTACATTTTAGGAGTATTTGTTATTCATTTATCTCTCTAGGTATTTAACCCTTAAAACAAATTTAAAAACTAGAAGACTAATAATTTTTAGGGACTTCAATCTTTTATTGCTGATAATTAGCAATTTATTTGCTGATATTTACTGAATTTTAGGAATATTCTAGTATATACAACAAAACGTTCAGTTCTCTGTAGGATTTCTTAGGTACCATTTAAGTTCTGGTTCCAAAGGAGAGGTGTTACATTATTTCAGGACACGGGAATGCTTCTCTTTGTACATCTTTGGTACCACTTTTAAACTGGAAACCACAGGCCCAAAATAGCATCATTTAGGCCAAGAAACCAAATCCAGGGCTTAAGGCATAACCTAACTGCCATTTCAACCTCTGCTGAAAATGTAGTCTTAACCAGTCAGCCAGGAATTTCTGATCAGCACCAACAAGGTAATCTGTCCAATGGGCCTTGTCCATCCTCCAAAGTAAGATGAGGTCATCCACCAGTAAGATCCCCTGCCCCTTCTCCCTAAGAGAAGGTGACCTTACCTGGATCAATCCTTTTTTCTTTCTTCTCTTTTACTAATAACTCTTTTGCTCCACCTCCTTCCTATAAAACTCTTCCATTTTGTACAACTCAGAACTCCCCCTCTGGGAAGGGATGCAGGCCGATTCACAAATCATTTAATAAAACCAATTAGATCTGCACATTTACCCAATTGAATTTTTGTCCTTTAACACCATACATGTCAAAACACCGTTTTAACAGTGATAAATAAAGAGGACGCGGAGAGAACCACAATCTTAAAAGAAAGCCCAAAACCTAGGCATAGAACAGAGCAGCTTTTCAGAATAGGAAAAAAAAAAAAAAATTCTACCCAAATATGAACATCTGAAAATTCAAAATCACAAACAAGTCAAACAGAGGGCAAGTTTAGGAAAGAAGTAAGCAAAACTGGCAGATAAACTATTCTGGGATCCAGCACGTACACATGAACCCAGGATCCAAATTGAAGCAGAATTTTAAAAAATACATAACAATAATAATATAATAAAATTGACCCCCAAAACCAGAAAGAAGAATCAGCAATTGCTACCCAAAGTAGAGAGTAGGTAACTGATGTGTCAGCCTTCCGTGACTGTCTCAAGTGACCTCAGGAGATAATTAAAACCTGGAAGAATCAGAAAAAATAAAAAAATAATAAAAAAAAAAAAAAAAAACCTGCACAGAGGCATGCATGCAATATTTTTTAAACAATCAGATATGATAGAAACATAATGTATAAGATGACCTAAGATCTTTCATGTGATTATGTGGAAATCAGTAAACCTTAATTTTTACCACTGTAAAAATGATACCTTGTGCAGTGCCAAGTATTTGGAGAATTGCTTTCCAGCACATATATCCTTTCCCCTTTTGGCATATTTAATTCTCTGTAGCTAATGAGTTTAGAGCTTCTGAGCAGTTCTTCAGGGCAATCTGAAATCCTGTCCCTTGGGCTGTCCTCAGTGAAACAATGAATAAAGCATTTACTAGCTAACTTTGAGGTTGGCTTTCTTTCAGAAAGCAATTGTACTACTTAGAAAAACCAGCATAGAAAAATGACCCCAAACTTACCACAAGGTGTTATCTACACCACGAAATGAGAATCTTTGTGACCCCCAGATCTCCAAAACTAGGCTGTGTTCTAGTCTGTTCAAAAATCCTGAAATTTCTTTATCTCCTAATAAAATCTCACATCCCCTCTCAAAGCCTTTGACAAGGTGAACCTTCTCCCAAAAATGGGGATCTCTAAACAAATGTCACTTAATTAAGATGTTGCCTTTCTCAACACAGGGCTTTGGATGCTGCTGGCACAGACCTATACTCCTGCTAGGAAAACTGAATGACCAACAGGACATGACCAAATGTAGCAATTGCCCACAAATATTGTCCGGAGATACTGACAGATCCCAGGCAAGGTAACTGCCAGCATTAACTAACACTATGGATCTGTCACCATGGCTTGCTATTTCTCTTAATAAGCATCCCGGTGATAAATGGCTTCACTTGCTTTTCAGGACGTTACAGTGTTTTAATGACTACTCTTGCTCAATAGGGATCATATTAAACTTTTATAGCTGCTGGTCCCTGAATTGAGGAAAAGCCAGATAAAGACACCAAGGTCCTGCTCGAGAAGCACATTTGAAAAGAAGCCTCTTCTACATTTTGATTTATCATCCACCATAACAGTAAAGCAACATTAAGAAACCATATATATTCAATAGGTCTGTGGACAGGACCTCGAAACCTACAGAAATTTCCTCCTGGCTTCAGAGTTCTACTTTTCTATTCATTTTAATATTATGTTGAGAACCACAAAGTGCTGATATATTCTTAGACAATCACCAAAGTGCTAGCACCATCAATGAAATACTCTAAATTGCTGTGCAAACATAAGGCAAACTCTTCTGCTATCACAAATAGAAGTGTAGAAAGTAAACCGGAATTGCTATATGTAGTTCAGTAAAAAAGAAAGTCGTTTTACTTTCAAAGCAAAATTAGAGCCTATGGTAGTGTTTTACATAATATCTGCTAACAAAAATCATATGCCAGAAACCCAGGCACATGACAGGAGAGTAGTGGCTGTCAAAAAAGGCTAGAATTATAGGAAGGATCAATAGAATTAGACAAACCTTAAAGACAGGATTCATCCAAATATAAGATTGTAAGAAACATGTTGGCAAGTGTCAGAATGTGATCTTCCTTAATATTGTCACTAACACTTCTTGGCTCTCACACCCAATCTTGCCTCTTATAAGGATTTATTGTTGTTCACGTCCCATAGGGTAGTGTTTAACCTGAGTGTCATATTGGCCTGAACACTGGCTTACCATTTTATTGACTGACAAAACAATGTTCAGCTCAACCAACCAGTCAACTTACAGGAAAGATCACTGATATTTTATCACCTTCTCTTCTTCTTCTTCTTCTTTCTTTTTTAAAGATTTTATTTATTTATCCATGAGAGACACACAGAGAGAGCCAGACACATAGGCAGAGGGAGAAGCAGGGAGCCTGATGCAGAACTCGATCCCATGACCCCAGGATCATGACCTAAGCCAAAGCAGATTCTCAACCACTGAGCCACCCAGGTGCCCCTATCATCTCATTTCATCCTATTGATAATTTTAAATGGTTTTATTTATTTATTTTTTTTTTTATTTTTTTTTTTTTTTTTTTTGCCTTTGAGTTGTGCCATGGTTCATGAGAAATGGCAAGAATCTTCTCAGAGAAACAGAATTTAAAAAAAAAGAAGAAAAGAAAAAAGATTGAGCATCGAAAAAGAAAACACCTTAACATGTAAAAAAAAAAAAGAACACAAATATATTCATAAATGTAATATTCTAGAAGAAAAGAAATCACAGGGGCCTGTCCTCTGTGATCTACCTGGTAGTAAAATTTATCTTAAAAATTATTATTATTTTTTTAATTATTTTCTGTAGGGGATCCTTGGGTGGCTCAGCAGTTTGGCACCTGCCTTTGGCTCAGGGCATGATCCTGGAGTCCCGGGGTTCGAGTCCCACATCAGGCTCCCTGCATAGAGCTTGTTTCTCTCTCTGCCTGTGTCTCTGCCTCTCTGTCTCTCTCTGATATACATAAATAAAATCTTTAAAAAAAATTATTTCCTGTAAAAAGAGAACCTTGAAAGCTTTCACAGAAAGGAGGAAAAGTGTGCATACAAAGGGAAGGGAGAAATTTTCCTCAGTCCAAGGCTCTAGCTGGATTATCAACTAAATTGACATGAGACAGAATAGCAGGACAAAAAAAAAAAGCTTAATTACCTGTACATAGAGGCCCAATAATGATGTTATGACCCAAAGAAGTGACCGAGGCAGGCAGTATAAGACTTTTTAAACAATGTGACCATAAATCTGTGAAGAATTGCCAGGACAAAGAAACCTTAACTTTGGGAACTTAGATTAGGAAGGAATTCTAAACAGAATTTGGACTGGGGCAGTAAATTAATAAAAAGTAACCAACATTGTTTATACAGCCTTCTCAGCTTTAAATTTCCTATATCTGGTGATAAAGATACATCTTTACCTCCTGACAGAGAGTGCATGCTTTTCACATGGGAGATTTATTTCCTGCTTCCAGAGGGACAAAGGGTCTGAAACAGCACAGGCTGTGTCTTACCTGTTATTTAAAATAATCAAGATACCAAAGTGGCACATTTTGGGATGGACCACCCTGGGGCCCTATGGTACAAAGGATGAGAGATCAGAATGCTTTAGATTATCTCAAAAGCAGCATTGAAAGCCGGAAGAAAAATGAAAGCAGTGCTTTCAGTAAAATGAAAGAAAATTATCCCTAACCTTGAAAACTAATCAATCTACAAACGAACCATCAGGGTAAAATAAAATATTTTCAGACACACAGGATCTCAGAAAGTTTACCTAAATCCTTGTTAGCTCAGAAAACTGCTGGAGGATGTACTCTGACACACCCAGAGATCTAAACATGGATCCAGGCAATAAGTGGGGTGAAAAATGGGGGGTACGGCAGTTTGAGCTATGCCACCAGCCCAGAGAGCAGAAGTTCAGGTCTGAGAGGCAGTAGAAGGCCAGAGTTCCTAAAGAAATATTTCTAGGAGGAAAAAGGAACCAATGGATCCTGACATGTGCAAACCTATGGTAAGGAATCTTACAGTTCTGTCCAAGAGATTGGAGGGCTTGTTTGTGGTAAACTTAGGGAATTTGTTAATTCCTAGAGAGGAAACACCATTCTGACACCCCATGGTTTTAGGGTAAATGCTGTTTAAGTAGTCAGGTTGGTGTGTGATATAACCATCTGGGAAGGCTGAGTGGGGAAAGTGTATGTATCCTGGACTAAGTATATATAAGAGAAGTAAATTTTCAGGGCACCTGGGTGGCTCAGTCCATTAAGCATCTGCCTTCAGCTCAGGTCATGATCCCGGGGTCCTGGGATCAAGCCCCACATCAGGCTCCCTGCTCAGTGCAGAGTCTGCTTCTCTCTCTCCTTCTATCCCTCCACCCTGGTCTCATGCTTTCTCTCTCTCTTTCAAATCAGAAATAAATAAAATCTTAAAAGAAAAAAGAGAAGTAAATCCTATTATCTCACATAATAGGAAGCCAATAAATTATACGTAAAATTGAGAAAACGAAAACTTCAGACAGAATAAAATTACTTTGTAGATATGATTAAGTGTAAAAAAAATGTCTGAGGTGCTTGAAGACGGTTATCACTGGATAGAAGAATTAGAAGGAAGGAAGGAGTAGAATTTATTTTCATTTTAATAGCCTGGCATTCGATGAGAACATGTGTCCTGAACCCTAATTATATTTCTGACCTTTGATTTGGTGTGTTGGCTCTAATTGGAGTCTAAGGGAAATCATTATAATGGGAATAGTGATTACTTAGTGATGTTGATTGAAACAGTATTGCAAGTGATGAATGTTTGAAAATACCCGAAATATAGGAGATTAAATAAATCAAATATGCTGTTTTTATGTAGAGAAATATGATAGTCATTTTAAAATTATGTTTTCAAATAGTTTTTAATTACATAAGAGAGCATTCAAAATAATCACACCATAAAATATTTTTAAAAAATTATTTTGCTTACAGTCACAAAGGAGCTATTAGTTACTTCTGATTAATGGATAATTTTTATGTTCTTTATTTTCTGTACTGTTTTCAGTGAGCAATTACTCATTAAAAAATAGAATATTTTTGTTTTTCTATGAAAGCAAATCACAACCTCATAGTCTTCTAATCTTTCCCTATGGGGCTCAATTTCTTTCCCTTTTATAATTTGTAATGCTCTTCTCTAGACCCTGCCTCAATTTCCTACATTCTTAATGAAATTCAGATGATAAAATAGAATCAGTATTCTAATATGGGTCTGGACAGTGCCAAATAGCAGAAGAATTAATTATCACCTCCTACATGTCCTAATTCTATTAACTCACGTTTGCATCAGGTTCTTTTTTAATTACACATTACATTGCTGATTCATTCCTGGTATATGACTTATTTGGTTTCTGTAGTAATTTCCTGAGCCAAAATTTCTCCATCTTTCCCTGGCACTGCCTCGTGCTTGTCCCTTTAGTGCCAACTTTCCTTTCTGCTTTTCACTTTCTTTGAGTCGTCTTTGAAATTGACACCACCTGCTTCATGATCATTTGGTGCTGGTTAAAACCACAGGTAAATAGACTGTGCCCCCTGGACTACTGCCCCAGAATCTATGGAGGCAGAACTCTGAAGTGTGCATCCTGTAACAGCTTGGCTAGAATGTATATAATGGTCGTTGTAAGGATTGGAAATCTGCGTAAAAAGGTTGGCTCAGTTCTTGGCACATAATCATACAGTAAATGCTGGTGGGTTTTTTTCTCTTATGAATAGACAGCCTCATCTTTATCATCATTGGGCAGGAAGCTCTGTAATTTCACATCATGGTATAAAACAGGGCTGAGGAAGGGCATGGTCAGATCTGAAAAGCATGGAATCCAGGTTATTTTAAAATAATTTTGTGTATGTTACATAACTGTCAAGGTTGATAAGACACTTACAGAAACTGAGATTTTCTATCCCTATATTTTTTTTCTCCTTCAATGACTAGGCCAGTCAACCTGGAAGTTCAGGTCTACCCCAAATTCTTGAAGGAATTCTGCTCTTAGGCTATTCTTAGCCAAAGACAGATTCAAGGAGTTTAGCAAACCCCATATAGGACACAACTAAAGAAGTCTATTTCAGGGGATCCCTAGGGGGCGCAGTGGTTTGGCGCCTGCCTTTGGCCCAGGGCGCGATCCTGGAGACCCGGGATCGAATCCCACGTCAGGCTCCCGGTGCATGGAGCCTGCTTCTCCCTCTGCCTGTGTCTCTGCCTCTCTCTCTCTCTCTCTCTCTCTCTGTGACTATCATAAATAAATAAAAAAAAAATTTTAAAAAAAAGTCTATTTCAAAGGTTATATACTATGTAATTCCATTCATACAACCTTCTCAAAAAGACAAAACTATAGTGACAGGGAACAGATCAATGGTTGTCAAGAATTAGGGAGAGAGTGTGACTAAAATCACTTCAGTATGACAGATATTTTGAGGTGATAGAATTGTTCTGTATCCTGATTGTACTGATGAATATATAGGTTCAGGCATGTTTCAAAACACATTCACAATTTTACTATATCTTGATTAAAAAAAAAACTTAAAATCTAGCTTGATAGAGAATTTCCCTAAAGGCATCATAATCCTCCATTCATTTTGATGGTACAGATTATATTGTTAAAGTGTTGTTTTTCTTAGAGTTTTAACTTTATATTATATTGTTTTACTACTTATACAAATGCCTTATATGAAATTTTGCTTTGATGTTGCCACATAGGCTGACATTGCAGGGGATTATAAGAAATAGAAACTCCTTATAACGGCAATTATGAAAGTATTCTTTAAGTGGTATTTAATAGTAATGATGGTAATTAAAAAAAAAAAAAGAAAGAAAGAAAAGATTGGTTAAGGATGCCTAGGTGGTTGAGACTCTCTTGATTTTGGCTCAAATCACAAACTTACGGTGGTGAGACTGAGCCCCACATGGGGCTCCATGCTCTGAGGGGAGTCTGCTTGAGATTCTTTCTTTCCCTCTCCCTTTGCTGCTACCCCCTGCTTTCCTTCTTTCTAAAAATAAATATTTTTTTAAAACTAAAGAAGATTATTTAGCATTAACATCTAATTCAATGCAAGACCATGAGTGCACAATGCCTAGGATCCAGGGTGATACAAATATTATTCTGGGGACTTGGTTTGATCCCTTAACACAGTGAATTTTTCTGCCGTTTGTCATTTTTTTGTCAATTTTTAAGATGTCAACTTTGGTGATTCAGGAATAAACCAGAATGTGAAATATAACTCATTATAACAAAGTTCACCTTTCCTGACCTTTTATATTTAAAGGACTTTAAAATGTATTTCTCATTTTCTTTCATGTAATCAATGAAATAAGTCAAGAATACTTAAAAGAATAACTTTTTCTGAGCCTGCTGTGTGAGGCAAATACCACACTAACATCATTGGAGTTTACTGTAATTCACAATTTTGTCCTTCTATTACTAATGTTTTAACCATTAAACTCATATACATACTCAAGAAAATAGCCATATAAACAAAAAGTGAACTGAAAGCAGAATATGATAGACATAGAAAGGATGTAAATTTCAAGATAGCTTCTGTACATTGATTCTTCTAGTTGACATTGTAAGCATTGAGGCAGAATAAAGACAACAGGAAACTGGAGCCATTCTTTAAAAGCTAAAAAAAACCTGGGGCGCCTGGGTGGCTCAGTGGGTTGAGCATCCAATTCTTGATTTTGGCTCAGGTCATGGTCTCAGTGTCATGAGACTGATTCTTTTTCTCTCTCTTTCCTCCCATACTCACTCTCTATTTCTCTTTCTCTCTCAAAAATAAAAATAAAAGTGAAAATTTTTGGAAAGGCTAAAAAAGCCTTGCTGAACAACACAACACACTGGAGATCTGGAGATTAGAGAGGTTAGGGCTAATTAGTCCCCAGATTTCTTACTTGAGAGTACAATATGAAAAAGAGGAAGGCAAGAAAAGTCCATGCAAAGTTACCATAGAATGTCTGCTTTTTTCTTAAATCTCAATACCCCTTTAATAGAATGCTTTGAATAACAAAGTATTGTGTTCATTGCAAAATGCAGTTGAAAAATATATCCACAAAGAATGAATCAAGTGAAAAGAACAAAATTGAAAATCATATTAATAGCCTAAGCTAAGCATATTTTTTAGAAGAAGGAATCAGTTAAAAAAAAAAGGAAACCCAAAAAAAGGAAACCAGAATTTAGTGGAAAAACTAAAAATCAAATAAAAACTCTGAGGGAATTTAAGGTACAGCATTCTATCAAGAAAAATTAAGACTTCAATTAAAGTTCAACCCACAAAATTCAAGATCACTCTGCTTTACACAATTAAATACAAAGAGAATTTGAAGGTCACATTTTATCCTCAAGAAAGCTGTCCATAAAACATCGCTTCAAGTTTGGCTCCTGAGAATGCAGATTATTAAATAGTTCACATGGTCAGAGGTTAATCAATAGAGGTCAAATATCCAATATCTCCTGTAGTCAAGTGGCTAGAAGCTTCCATATCCATATCCAAAGCTATAGCCCTCTAGGGAGTAGGTGTGTCCATAACCACAAGCCAACACCTACCCCCTAACCCTAACTGCCTCACCTGGGTAGATGCACCTACTGAAGAAGCCAAAGGACATTTTGTTAGGAAATGAGTATTTAGTAGCAAAAGACCATGTTTCCTGAGAATGATCCATCTGTCTAAGGTCTTTCATACACCCCCACTAGACAATGTCCTAACAAATACCTCCTTCATTCCTTGGAGTCTTCATTGGTCTTTAAAATGATTTGAGGTTAACAACCACCTCTATTGAGTTTGCCCTTCAATGGAGAAGCTACTGGAAAGTCATTAGTCTTTGGTAAAAGGAGATTGCCATTTAACCATAAAAAATCAGGCTTCCAAATAATCAAAAATATTCTTTTTTTATATAAATATTTTATTTATTTATTCATGAGAGACACAGAAAGAGGTAGACACACAGGGAGAGGGAGAAGCAGGCTCCCTGAGGGGAGCCTGATTCAGGACTTCATCCCAGGACCCTGGGATCACAATCTGAGCCAAAGGCAGATGTTCAACCACTGAGCCACCCAGATGCCCCCTATCGTAAATACTCTTACTGTATTATTTAACATTGCTTACAGATTACAGATATTTTTTGGTCACACAAAATGGACTGCTAACACTGTCTAAACTATGGGGTTAAATAAAGATACTAAGAGATTCTTCTCCTTCTTTTAATACATGATTGAGCCCATTATAGATATTTCCAAAACTAATGCAAATCTTCTGTTAATCATATCTCATGAGATCCAGAGTGTTTATTTCTCATTAAGAATCTATTCCACAGGGATGCCTGGGTGGCTCAGTGGCTGAGCATCTGCCTTGACTCAGATCACCCCGTGTGTGATCCCAGGGTCCTGGGATCAAGTCCCATATCTGGCTCCTGTGGAGAGCTTGCATCTCCCTCTGCCTGTGTCTCTGCCTCTTTCTCTTTCTGTCTCTCATGAATAAATAAATAAAATCTTTTTTAAAAAGTTGGGCACCTCGGGTGGCTCAGCGGTTTAGTGCTGCCTTTGGCCTGGGGCATGATCCTGGAGTCCTGGGATCAAGTCCCATGTTGAGTTCCCTGCATGGAGCCTGCTTCTCCCTCTGCCTGTGTCTCTGCACCTCTCTCTCTCTCTCTCATGAATAAATAAATAAAATCTTTAAAAAAATCTATTCCACAATGTAATTCCAAATATTTTGCATTCAATGATTGCTTGATATTTATCAATTATGAGGAAATATATTTTATATTTATGAGTTTTTGAGGATGACCGCTACCTTCCTTAACTTTTTAATGAATTTTCAGTTTCTTAACTGTTCCTTCTTTTTCATGGAATTATGAACCATGTTTAGGATTCTAACTTATTAAATAACATTGTTTCTAACCAAGATCTACCCGGCATGAGAAAATAATGAAAAGAACGAAGTATTTCAGAGGGCCAACCATGTGAGATAAAAGACAGATATAGTTTCTCTCAATAATCTATCCTCAAGAAACATGACTTTGTATAACTAATTATAGGTCAGCACTCAGAATGAGAAAAATATATCAGAAATGTAACATTAGCCTTTCAACCAAAACTTAAAGATTTTGTGAACAGTCTCTCTACATCTTACATATTTTAAATTATCAAGCCAACTGGCTTTCACTTATTTAAATACTCCCAAGAATATAATCAATTATTACTGGGAAAAGTCCCATGAGATGACTGAAATAAGAAAAAACCTAGATTATAATATCAAAGTACAAATTTAATAAAATAAAAATAATTCTTCTAATTTTTACTTAATTCTTAAAATACCCCATTTTTTAGAAAAGTGTAACAGAAGATGGTATGGAACTTGATATATATTTTAGAAAAGTTAATGAAAAGAACATATTCAGATTTTTAGTTAACCTCGAATTGCTCATGTTTAAGTCTACCTTTGTATAAGGATCCAAATCATATCAGGAATCCTATTGCAGGGGTGCCTGGGTAGCTCAGTTGGTTAAGTCTCTGCCTTCAGCTCAAGTCATGATCCCAGTGTCCTGGGATTGAGCCCCACTGAGGCAGCAGGCTCCCCGCTTCCCAAGAAGTCTGCTCCTCTCCCACTGCCCCTCCCTCTGCTTGTCTTCTCTCTCTTGCTCTCACTCTTTCCCTCTCAAATAAATAAATAAAATCTTAAAAAAAAAAAAAGAATCCTATTGGAACTATTTTTAATATGAGGTGGAAGAACAAAGTGTTGGCTTCAAAGTTGGGAATATACCAATGTACTTCTTTATTTCCTTTAATAAAATGTATAACGTGTCCAAGGATGTATCTCAACCTTGCATGGACTTGCTTGTATTTCTTTTATCACTTACTAGAATGTAATTTGGTTAATATGTAATATAATGACAAAACCACAGTAGTAGAATTGGAAGAATTGAATTCTGTTCTGAGATCTGCTTATTGTTTGCCTGACCTTTGAGTAACACCACATTCTGTGCCTTGGTCGCAAGGTTGTAAAGAAGAGATAAGTGCCTTTTCTAATTTAAGAGGTTTTGTGAAGTTCTAAAAAAGCAATCTACATGAGTATACAGTGAAATCATAAGGTACAACAGATATGTATATTAAAATCATTGTTTTCTTTTGTTTATTCCAAATCTCTTTTTTAAGATTTTATTTATTTATTCATAAGAGACAGAGGGAGAGAGAGGCAGAGACACAAGTAGAGGGAGAAGCAGGCTCCATGCAGGGAGCCCGACGTGGGACTCGATCCTGGGTCTCCAGGATCACACCCTGGGCTGAAGGCGGGGCTAAACCACTGCACCACCAGGTCTGCCCCAAATCTAACTCTTAAAAGTGGTTAACTAAAATTATTCTATATTAATTTGATAAACCATTGCACTTAATGTTCTAAAGCAGTATTGCACTGATGCAGCAAGCATCACAGTCTCTTAAATGGTTTATTAAAACACATATTGCTGACTCTGTAGATCTTAGAGGAAAAAAGGCAGAAGGCTTGAGAATTTCTTTCTAAAATATTCCCAGAGTTAATGTTACTGGTTCAGAAACCACACTTGGAAAAACATGGTTCTAGAGATGAGATAAAATTAAATAATATGATAGAGAAATCTATGTTCATAACCACACGTTAATACATTTAATTTCAGTGAATTTCAAATTGATCGAGTATGTGAGGTATACTTCAAAATAGACAGTCATTTTGTATTATTTGGGATCCAAAGTGAATTGGTTGGATTTTGTTACTAGACTTTGGATTTTGAAATGCAAACAAAATTAACCAGGACATCATCAAGTCCGCATTTGAATTGGCCTGGATATTAGGGCTAACACCTTCTGATAAAATATAAAAGTCAATCTTCATTTTACGGATTTAAAACATTGTTTCTTTGTACGATGTAACTAAAATGTGCCTGCCAGAAACGTATTTAAACCACATGTCCTATATCAACTCAGATAAGTTTTTAAGAAGAAAACAGAAGTGCCCTCAAGATGAAGAACTACTGACAAATATGCTAGGGGAGAACATGCATCAAATAAGAATCACAAACCTAAATGATGAACTTCTGGAAAAGGTTCAAAGACATAAAGGCTGAAGGTGATGTGTCTTGAAGTGAATCTGGTCCAGTGTATGCAAAAGCTGCATTTGGCCAAGCACCATCTTGGGACTCAAAGAAAGATAGAATCAGACTGAAAACAAAAGAACAAAGTGTCCCAGAAGTGCCAAGGTCTCAGACATGCAGATCAACCAGTAGACTGCTGTTGCCCAGTGTAGCCAAGTGGTCAATAACTACTATAGCCATAATTCAGGACATTGCCCACAGGTAAGAAAGTGCTACCATATATATAGTCAGGACTGTGGCCCAGGGAATACCCAAAACTTCTCCAGTAGCCGTTTGAGTTGAAGTCCTCAGGGAAGAGGTCACAATATATTTGCCCAAGGATAAAGATTTGATCAGGCATTAGGGCTGAGGGCTACAGCATGTAATGGGATCTTTCTTCCTATGGGACTTGTATAACCTCAATGGAGGGCTATGATGAAGAAATGTACCTCCCTAATTCTTTAAATCAAGGGAATTAAAGTTCTCATTAATCTCCTAGATCTCATTGGGAAAACAAGAGATCCTCATTATTTTAGAAAAAAGTTTGAGCTTGACTAACTGCCAAAAAGGAATTCTTCTTTATGGGTTTTGTCCCTGTAATGAGAAATTACGGCTGTGTCTTCAAAGTCTTAGATTAAAACAGACTCCAAATTTAAGCCTCCAATTATCAGACTTCTCAACAACAAAAAATATGCTTGCTGCAATATCAAACCATATTTTTAGTCCACAGGAATTTACTGAATGTCCTCATGCTTCATAAAACCCTATTCCAGCATTTGAGGTATAGATATTAAAGAGTTTATAGATCTAACAAACCTTTTAAACTAGAAGCAAAAGCAAGACAAATAAGCCTACAATCAAAATAAATATATACAACTAAATGCCATAATTATAAAATGTTGAGTGGACACAGTGGGGCAGGGATTACAGTAGGAGTTTGTGTATATATAAAATGGCCCAGTAAATTAAGCCTTGAGGACCAGGAAGAGTGTAGCATAGCACTCAGGTGACAAAGTAAAGTTTCTCTTGATGTTGTAAATTACAAAAACAAAATTCGAAAGCAGACAAGGAATGTGGACAGCTGAGATGGTGCTTTAAAAAATTATTTATGACACTTGCTAAAGATCGGAAAGCCTGACTTTATTCAAGGGAACAACTATAGTTTAGTAGTATGAGTTTTAAAATAGTGAAGAGAGCTTGGGCTCAACTTCAAATATAAAGAAAAGTGGGCATTTATAGCCATGGAACAGGGCAGGAGTCACTGGATGGAAAATTACAAAGAGGGAGGTATCAAGGGTAAGAAGGAAGGGGGTTGGTTTCAGGCTAAATCGATCTAGTAGGATTCTTGCTGAAGGCAGGCCAAGGTGATCAGATGTCACCTGGTAAATGGTGGAGGATGAGGAGCCTGATATAGAGGGTCATCAGATATTGATGGGGGTGGGGTGGGGTTGGTCTGTGTGGCTTAACTCACTTAGCAGATTTCTTAATAAATTTGACAATGCAGAGACAAACATGGAAGACCAAAAGTCAGAGCGTAGTTGAGAAGAGAGTTCAGAGGAGCCTGCCTAGTTTGGCCAAGTTGAAAATCTTTGTCAGATAAACATGCCTCTTCTCCTTCCCTTTATTGCCTTCTCCATTGGCCTTCTATTTCTGGGCTGTGCAACTTTGAACAGCTCATTCATCTCATCATTCTTAGGCAGAACATCAAATCATTATTACATTTATGATGAATTGTACTGAAAAATATACTGTATTTGATTTCTCTAAAATTCTAAGAGACATAGTTGAATGAATGTCATTGACCGAGCTAGGGGAAGTGAAGTTGCTACATGGTGTTATCACTTCATGCTTTTGGTACTCCTGACCAAATGGCATCCATAGCCCTCTCCTCCACATCAGGAGTGTTTCTGGGCTCAGAGTCCACACACTTATGAAATCTCTCTTGGATGTCACAAAAAAACCCTAGCCATATAGTAACATTTTCAGACTTGAACAAATGATTTTCAAAGGAACTTATTGCATGATTAGGGATTCTTTAGTTTAATTTGAAAAAAAATAACATCCTGCCTTTCCATTCATAATGTATTTATTGGAGACTCAATATGAGCTCACTGCTGTGCTTTATTTTGGGGACACAGTGATGAACAGACAGTTAAGAACCATTCATGGAGCATACAGTTCTACAGGATAAAATTGAAGTCAATTCTGGTTAGTAAGAGCAAGGCAGCAAGGCCTTAGCATCAAACACACCTGATTAGAACCCTACTCTGTCTTTCTCCAGCCTTGAGACATGAACACATCATTTGAACTTTCTAAATTTCAGCTTCCTCATGAAGCAAATAAAATCTGGAAGAAAACCAACCTCCTGAGGATATAAAGAGGAGTAATGAACTACTACAAGTTCAGGAACATACTAAATATTAGTTCTCTTTGCCTAATTATTTTGTCATTGGAACGACTGAAAAATCAGATTTAAAATGATGGCTTCATCTGGGATAAACCCACATTAGAAGGTTTTCAGTGTCATACGAGATCAATGGGAAGAAATATATGTTTACTAAATAAACATTTAGCTCAAAAGTAGATATGCTGTTGTCGAGTACATAAGTTGGTTGGTTGGTTGGTTGGTTAGTTTTAAGTATGATTCATTTGCACCTTTGCCATCAGAAAGTCATGAGTTGAACATGTCCATTGGGCAGCAACTATTATAGCTTGGCTAGCTCTGAGAAAGACCACCCTGTAGCTAAAGGAGAATTATGGAAAATCAAAAATAACATCCATGTGAGTATGAAGCATTTCCAGTTTCTGCTTTGCTTTTGTGTCTGAAGTTTTGGGCAAAAGAGCAAGCAAACCCTTCTTGGAAAAAGAAAAAAAGAATTTCACTTTAAAATTTTTAATCAAATGCCTGTGTCATCCATTTATTCCTCAGTGATACATGTTTATGTTTCTTTTGTATCTTTAGTAAGTAAAGGAAAACTCTGACTTGTAAGGTATTTAACAGTCTTCCTGAGGTGTCCATTGTAGCTGAAAGCCCTATGTGGGAGGCGGTTTGGGGGGCAGGGCCGGTGTGAATCTCTGAAAATGATGACTTATTTTGATTGTAAGATTTCTCTGTACTGGGAAGGTGCTTCTCTTGATCACTCTTCTTAGAATCTGTTCATAAATCTGCTTAAGAATTAGCCCTGCCTTAATATGATCTGTGAAAATAGAAGAAAATTCTGTTTTCTTAGGATTCGCTAAGAAGTGAGAAATTTAAGGGGATGCCTGGGTGGCTCAGCAGTTGAGTGTCCGCCTTTAGCTCAGCATGATCCCACATTGGGCTCCCTGCATGGAGCCTGCTTCTCCCTCTGCCTGTCTCTGCCTCTCTCTTTCTCTGTATCTCTGATGAATAAATAAATAAAATCTTAAAATAGAAGAAGAAACTTAAGCACAAAAGTATAGAACAAAAAACAAGAAAATGCAGGCAAAAGAGAAATGAAAGAAAGGGAGAATCATTTGGTCACTTCACATATGCAAAAACAATGTACATATGGCATAGGGTCTCCTACATATATAGACTCACTATGACTCCACCATCTTCATTCACATTCTTGATGGTCATAACTTCATAGCCAAAATTTTCATTGGATACTCATCAAATACTGTGCTCACATAAGAAGTAATATTTGAAGAGCATTTCTCTACCAACCATTTGATAAGGGCAGATATTAGAAACCTTCAAAATAGTCTTTAGAGAATATTTGGGAAATGTTGAACAGGAAATCACATAACATATTTTCTATCAAATTAGCCCTGGAAAATTCTTTGGGACTTTAAACCTCTCCTGTGAACCAAATGGGTCAATATACTTAGCATTCATATATTTAGCTACAACTAATGAATCATTGCTTCTGAGTAATCAAGGAACAGAGAGCCTAACGATTAAGGCAGAGGGCTTAGGAGAGTGGACAGGAAGCCTGAAACCAGGTGGTGGGTATTAGTGAAAGACCTAAGAATATATCTTTGACATATAGAATGTAAAAAGGCTCAAAACAAAGAAACTTGCAGCATTCAACATCCCTCCTTTATGGAGATGGAAATAAGTCATTAAGAAAATGGTAAGCAGAGTAGAAATAACACTGCCCTCTGCTTTCAAGTGAGGCTGATGCCATGCAATTTTTTTCTGTGCAACATTTAGTCGCAGTCTCATAATTCAAGGAGTACATCGGAATATCCTCTAGGCATGCCTTTCTTCTGGGAAAAATTACTCTGTACTATCCCAAAATTTGAAGGAAAAGATTTCTCACTTTGTCTCCCTCTCTCTTTCTCTCAAATGTTCTTCTGTAGATAAGATTCCTTTAATATTCAAATAACTGGTCTGGGTTCTACAGGTTCTATTCAGGAGGGAAATCTTAAATATACAATAGTTAGTTTTTCAGATACTTAGGAGCAATAAACAATGGGAAGGTAGGAAAGGGCAGCCCCTGTGGCCCAGCAGTTTAGCGCCACCTTCAGCCCAGGGCGTGATCCTGGAGACCCAGGATTGAGTCCCACATCAGGCTTCTTCCTGTATGGAGCCTGCTTCTCCCTCTGCCTGACTCTCTCTCTCTCTCTGTCTTTCATGAATAAATAAATAAAATCTTAAAAAAAAGAAAAACAATATTTTTCATGTGTGACCTGAGATTAATCCAAGCCATCAAATGTGCAAACATCAGACTTCCAATCCACAAATGGTTATGAATTAAAGGAGAGTTATAAGATGTTATCAAATGGATGTTTAACATCTTTTTCATGCTTTTTAAAGAAATCTGTGAGATAACCCATATTTATGGAGTTTCTACTATGTGCAGGGCACTAAACTTGGCTCAGTTCAACGGCAAAACTCATGTACGATTAGAAACAAATATCAAGGGGGCCTGGGTGGTTCAGTCAGTTAAGTGACTAACTCTTGATTTTAGCTCAGGTCATGATCTCATGGAACCTGAGATTGAGTCCTGTGTTGGGCTCCAAGCTGAGCATGGAGCTTGCTTAAGATTCTCTCTCACTCACTCTCTGCCCTTCCTCTCTCTCTATATTCTCTCTCTCTCTCTCTTTCTCTCTTTCTCTCTCCTCCTCTAAAAAAAAAAAAAGAAAGAAAGAAAGAAATAGCTAACTACACCCCCTAAAGATCACAGCTAAGCCTGGATGTAGCATCAAATATTCTTCCTATTTCCTTTTCACTATATCTGTAGAATGTTACTTATTCTGTTTTCATTTTTATGGATCCTACATCAATATAGATGAAAAATATTAGTTCCCAGATTCAAAATAAATAGAAGAAACTAAAAAGGATGGGAAATGCAATTCATAATAAAAGACTCTGTAATTGTTCCAAATTGGGGGCAAAGGTAATAGTTAGGGATATTTGGTTAAATACAAATTCCCAGACCCTGTATAAGATTTTCTCATCAGAAGGGAGGTGAAAAGCAGGGACTAAGTATATGCATTTTTTTAAAACCATAGGTTGGAGAAATGAATTACAGTTGAAAATCGCTGAATGATATCAAGTAATGTAGAGCATTTTCATGTTATGTAGGGAAATACGAGTTTATAAAATCATCCAATAATACCCTTTCTCCTTTAAGCAGAACATGGCATCAGTATCTTCAGCCCCAGTAATTTGACTGGAAAGTCCCAAGCAAGGTGTACTTCAATGTACATCTCATACATCTGTCAATATAAAGGATTTCTTCCTTTGTCCTTAGTTTGTGATGTAAATGATTTTCGTTTTAGATAGATTAATAGATGACAAGTGTGTGTGTATGTGTGTGTGCGCGCGCGCACGCTCATGTAATGGCCTGAAACAGTGCTTCTTACTTTGTGGAACTTATGCCACCTCAGCTAGAAGCCCTGGGATACTTCCAAAAACTTTAGATTTTTGATCCATCCATGTTATTGCAAATGACAAGATTTCCTTCTTTTTTTAAGGCTGAATAATATTCCACTGTATATATACTACATTTTCTTTATCCATTCATCTCTCCATAAAGAGATATTATTTCTGTATTTAGCTACTATGAGTAATGCTGTGGTGAACATGAAAATACAGATAGCTCTTTCAGATGATGACTTGATTTCCTATGAGTATATACGCAGAAGAGGGATTGCTGGATTATATGGTAGATCTATTTTTAATTTTTTGAGAAATCTCCAAATTGCTTTCCATAGTGGTAAAGCCAATCTATATTCCCATGGTATGTGAAGGTTCTCTTTTCTCCACATCCTTACCAACAATTATCTTTTATCTTTTTGGTAATAGCCATTCTAATACATGTAAGGTGATAACTTATTATGTTTTGGTTTGTATTTCTCTAATGACCAGTGATATTGAGCACCCTTTCATATACTTGAAATAAAAATCATAACCATATGAGGTGGTGAATAATATGTTAATTAGCTTGACTGTGGTAATCATTTCACAATGTCTACACACATCAAAACATTATGTTGCACATCTTAAATCTATGCAATTTTTATTTGTCAATTATACTTCAATTAAGTTGAGAAAAATTTAGATTTTTGGACCACATCTCATATGTATCAAGTCAGACTTCCTAGAGGTGAAGCATAATAACTTACACTTTAGGCCAGCTCCCCAGGTGATTCTCTTGTACACACAATTTCAGAAACACGGAGGTAAGATACCTCTCTGAGATCTCTTCAAGCACAAATTTTATATAGCTCAGTCATCATTCTAGAATGATGAAACTAGACATCTAGTTTCAATCTGACCCTGTAATTTCTCTCTTTACTTTTCCTATACTATTCTAACATGCCTGTTTGATTAAATTATAATTCTCAGCATTGATTAATATCTGGCTGCTAGAAAGTTTCAAACTGGAGACTTTATTAGCTGTCACAATAGTCTACTGGGAAAGAATTTACTAAGTAAATCCTTGAACAGGATATCTTTTTGAATTTTTTAAAAAAGATATCTGTTGGATGAAATATGGTGGAGAAAATACTCTCTTCTAAAATAATCTCTCCAAATAGCCTTTACATTTTTGGCTACAAGGTGAATCAGAGACAATATAGCCATGTGCAGATATTCAATAAAAGAGCAGGGTTAAGCCCAATCCTGCTGTCACCAAGAATATTTGTGCTATACATAAAATGTTTTCAACAGGAATAATTGGTACATTTTTGACTTGGTTTATAAAAGGAATGTAGCTCTTTTCTCTAAAGGAACACAGAGAAAGGCTAATATATCTTCAGAAACACTTCTTTATGGTTACTTTTCCCCTATGTTTATGAAAAGTTACTCATATTTTAAAGAGTAAAACTTACTACCTAGTATCTATTGTACAAAGATTAAGAAGCTTCCCATCCTTGTTTCTAACCTGGAGTTTCTAAGCTGTAAAATAAACACCATAGGTTTTATGGAATAATCCCTTCCCCTAAAAGACTCTTAGACTCCTAAAATATGTCTATAGCTTTTCTATGACTTGAGGCTTCAGAATCTTTTAATAGGGAAAATGGTATTTTATTCTACACTCTCTCCTCCCCAGGAGCAGGAACACAGTGGATTTCATTTGCACTAATATGGAAAGAACTGAAAAGCCCCCCACCTCCCCATGTTGGGTTTCCTTGAGGAGGGAATAAGCAGTGAGATGAGAAACACCAAGCACTGAATGGTGTACCATTGGACCAAGGATTGGAGGTGATGTCAGAGGTAAAAGGTTAAGACAGGCTTTTTTTCCTCCTCACAAGCAGCCCCCTCTTGCCTATTTATCACACTAGATCAAGGATTATTTGCTTTCTTACTGCTTCTAAAGCCCAGGTGAGAAAAAATAAATCCACTTCCTTCCCCATTCAATGTAACAGAAAATATGCACATGCCAAGAAAAGAAACTCTGCTCAAGTAAGAGTATTATGCTGGCTGAGACAAGTTTATTGAGAATTCAACACACATATCCACAACTTTATCAAGAGTCGTGAGCATGGTGAAAAATTCAGATGAAATACATGTTTGGGTATAAAGTTTCTGAAAATGTCTCAAAGAACATCATCCAGGGAAGGCAGGTAAGGCATCGTCTGCTTTTTCATTTCTTTCCCTCTGGACTCTGGTACTAGGTCTGAGAAGCAGCAACTGGGAGGTCAAGGAGCAAAGGAGGAACGTTGAGGGTGCCTCTTAACCTTGGGAGAGAAGATTCTATGCCTCGGCAATTTCAGCAAATCAGTAGAGATCAAATGGCCAGTATCTTCTGTAGCCGAAGGCCCCACAGCCGTTGTAGCCGTAACCGAAGCCATAGCCCACTGGGGAGTAGGTGCTGCCATAGCCACAGCCCACGCTGTACCCCAGGGGGTAGCCGAAGCTGCCCCAGTAGCATCCTGGGAAGACAGCACCGGAGAAGTTGTTGCAGTGCATGGTGTCAGGAGTGGAGGGCTCAGGTAGCAGGAGAAGGTGACTCCTCTGTGTGATGATTCTCCAGTCTCAGAACCTTCTTTATATACCCTGCCTATGGGGTGTGGTTAAAAGCACAAGGCCCTCATTTTCATTCTTGGCACCAATTTTCATTCTTGACACCACAAAAAGCTCGTTAATTTGATTTGCTCTTGCGTTAGATGTCTTTACAGCTGCTTAAGAAACCTCTCACGTCATGGAATATAGGGACGGGATCCCTTCAAAGTGTGACCCTTTACTAAAAAAGCATTGCAGTGACTTCAAAGCCCTGGGTCCTATAGACCCTAGATAGAGTTCTCTGTAAGCAGACTTTATAAAACCAAGAAATGCTCTGAGGTTGTTAGCTCTTATTCAGTCCTCTTGCTCACCGAATTTCCAGAATGCACTGGTGGAGTTCAGTAAATATGTGTTGGAATAAATTAATAAATGAAGTGATAAATACATAGTAAGTCCAACTAAACTCGAGATATTTCATAGTATTCACTTGGTTAAAGAATTCTTTTTGGGGGATCCCTGGGTGGCGCAGCGGTTTAGCGCCTGCCTTTGGCCCAGGGCGCGATCCTGGGGACCTGGGATCGAATCCCACGTCGGGCTCCCGGTGCATGGAGCCTGCTTCTCCCTCTGCCTGTGTCTCTGCCTCTCTCTCTCAATCTCTCTCTCTCTCTCTCTCTCTCTCTCTCTCTCTCTCTGTGACTATCATAAATAAATAAAAATTAAAAAAAAAGAATTCTTTTTGGTAGTGTGCAAGACAAATGCCACTGGGCTCATAGGAAAGTCTCCTTTTTATTCTTTCCCTATCTATAGCTACTCTAGTTTTTTTGGTTGTTGTTTTTTATAAGATTTTATTTATTTGAGTGAGAGAGCAGGAGCAGGAGCAGGGGGAAGGGGGAAGGGGAGAAGCAGACTCCCTGCTCAGCAGGAAGGCTGAGGCCAGTAGATCCCAGGACCCTGGGATCATGACCAGAGTAGAAGGCAGCCACTTAACTGAATAAGCCATCCAGGTGCCCCTATAGCTATTCTGTTTTAAAAACTGGTTAAAAATGTAATCTTAATTATAATCCCCACCTGAACTATATATCTACATCACATTTTGAGACCACTGTCTGAACTAATAATCTTATAATTGTAAAAAAAAAAAAAAATTAGATTGTGGATTAATTTTTTTAAAGATTTGTTTATTTTATAGAGAGCACAAGTGAGCTGGGGGAGGGTCAGAGGGAGAAAGAGAATCCTGAGGTAGAGTTCATGCTGAGAAGGAAGCGCAGAGCCCAGTGTGGAACTTGATGCAGGTCTTGATCCCAGAACCCTGAGTTCATGATCTGAGCTGAAACCAAGAGCCAGCCACTTAACCAACCGTGCCACTCAGGCATCGAAATGAATGGTCAATGAAGGCGTTGAAATGAATGGTCAAATAAAATGACTTTTTGGGCAGCCCAGGGGGCTCTGCGGTTTGGCGCTGCCTTTGGCCAGGGCGTGATCCTGGAGACCCGGGATCGAGTCCCACATCGGGCTCCCTGCATGGAGCCTGCTTCTCCCTCTGCCTGTGTCTCTGCCTCTCTCTCTCTCTCTCTCTCTCTGTCTCTCATGAATAAATAAATAAAATAATTTTAAAAAATATGACTTGTTGATCTGGTACACTTTTTAAAATAAATATTAAAAATAGTAACAAAGTAAAAAAAAAAAAAAGAATGACAAATTTTATCCTGAAATGTATTTTTTTGTTGTTGGATCTAATAAAAGCAGATTATCCGACAAATGTCAAATCTTGTGAGGGGCCAGGTGGCATATAGTCAACATTTCACTCCTCACACCCCAGGAGTGGGAAGGAAAGTCATTCCTCTCTAAATAGAAATTTAGTTTCAAATAGGAGTGAAAGAAGGGACAAGATTGATCAAAACTACTTTGGGTCATGCAAGACCTAATAAACTATTCCAGATACTTACATTGAGATTGCCCTTGGTAGAAAATTTACAGAATATACACCAGAAATAGGACACATGGCAGAGAAACAGAAAGGCATGGAGCTATAATGAATCATTCTTAGAAGGCCGTGGAAATAATATGTATTACACACTGGCCCCCCAAATTTTACTGTAGATCCCAGAGATAGCTTTCGTCCCTGTCACCAGCAACTAAGACCTAAATTTCTGGGAGTATACTGAAGTCACAGGTTGAATCCAAAGGCAAGGTGAAATATCTGGAAAAACACAAAACTATGCCAGCATTCTAACCACTAATTGATTAATTACAGGAGAGGCATTTTTTAAAATACCCGGGGTTGTGCTACCATCTTTCTTCAGAAACCAAGCTCCATGACCACCTGCGGTGACTCAGGACTTAAAATTCAAACACTTCATGTGATTTACAGTGAAATAAGTTCAGGGAATTAAAATTAGCTTTGCTCCCAAAATATAAAGGTATTCAACAGCAGATCCTCCCCTGAAAATCACAGAATGATTTACACTATATCTCTACTGTCATCATATTGCTCTGTTCCATAAAGAAAAAAATAACCTTAGGAAAAAAAGAAAAATGAAACAAAAAAATAGCATTATACAATGGGATGGAAAAAAGGTTTGCCAAAGTTCAATTATGAGGCTCTGTTGAAATGAGTTCCTCCCACATCTGCCTACACAGTCTGGTGAGACGCTAGAGCTATGCCCTGTAAGGCACAATACCCAGCTTTGTCTCTCAGTAGTACTGGTGAATAAAAATTAAAATATGCTGTATTTTTAAAAACTTAGGCTCTTGGAGGGCCTGGGTGGCTCAGGCAGTTAAGCATCTGTCTTCTGCTCAGGTCATGATCCTGGGGTCCTAGGATCCAGCCCACCCTGCATTGCAGAGCTCCCTGCTCAGCAGGGAGTCTGCTTCTTCCTCTCCTTCTGCCCTTCCCCACTGCTTGTGCCCTATCTTTCCCTCTCAAGTAAATAGATAAAATCTTTAAAAAAATTTTTTTTAAATAAAAATAACTTAGGCCCTATTTACAGCAAACATCTTGAATTTTCTCCAGAAAGTCTATTAAAATCCTAACACAAGAAAAATTTAGGGAGACACATTATCAACAAGTCATTTAAAAACATAACTAAATTTGGGATAAATTAAAATTGCCATGATCTAGAGAGGGAGGATTTATCTATGTCCTCCACCTCTATAAAGTGAACAGGAAAATAAAATAAAAACATAACCAATAGCTAGCTCAATTCTACATTGGTTCTATGAAAGCAATCTTCTGACATAGGTATATCTAGGGAAGATCTAGGTTTTGTAAAGCATGAAGTTTATATAATGTTGAGAACCCTTTTTTTTAAAAAGAATATGGTATCCCTGGGTGCCTCAGCGGTTCAGTGCCTGCCTTTGGCTCAGGGCGCAATCCTGGAGTCCCGGGATCAAGTCCCGCATTAGGCTCCCGGCATGGAGCCTGCTTCTCCCTCTGCCTGTGTCTCTGCCTCTCTCTCTCTCTCTCTCTCTCTCTGTGTGTGTGTGTCTATCATAAATAAACAAATCAGTCTTTAAAAATAAAAAAAATTAAAAAGAATATAAAAATTAAGTACAAAATTAAACCTTTGTTAAATGCTAAAAGAAATCACAAAAAATTAAACAGTGACAAAAATCATAAATATTTCAAAATTCTGAAGTAGTTTTACTACTTAATTGCCTGTCATACTTCTATAATTTTTTCCCATAGACTAGCTTTCTGTTTTCTCTACTACCCATCCTGTGCTGAATGCCATAGTGCAAATTCATATTGGCATATGACCTCTGGTCCTGCATTTTATCATGTCAAAAACTTTGGGTGAATTAGGGGAATGGATGGTAGAGAATTCCTGGAAACCATCCCACACAAGGATGGCTCCAAATAGCCCAATGAGACACAGAAGTGACTGCCAACCACATAAGTTTATCCAAATTTTGAAACTGGAAACTTTATAAAGTTTATAAGACAACTATTTTATTATGCGTGCTGGAATTATCTCTACTTCTAAGTTCTGTACACAGTATGTTCCTTGCTCCTCTGCTACCAGAGGACTAGTCAACTTCTCCTTAAGCCAGAAAGGCCCATGGCCCTCCAGAGCCTCCCAACATGAGGGGAAGTGTGATGTAGGAAACCCCCCATAGAAAGCAATAACTATCTAAACCAGTTGTAGTAAAAAATGGCTTGCTTTTGTGAGTTTCTCAAAAAAACAGGGTCATGTGACACGGAGGTTTGATAAAGAAAAATACATTATATTGTCACATAAGAAATGACTCAGTATTGGACTAATCATTACTGGATACTTATTGGTTTGGATAAAGTTCATGATCCTTTTCTTTTTTAATAACAATCTTAAGATATAATTTAATAAATAACTTGATTTCTCCTTTCATATTTCTTTGATTTTAAATAAGGTCTGACAGGAATAAAGATAGGAGAAAGTCTTGCTCTTTGATTTTCGGCAGAGGAGCAAGGAACATACTGTGTACAGATCTTAGAAGCAGAGATAATTCCAGCACACATAAAAAAATAGTTCTTGTCTTATAAACTTTATAAAGTTTCCAGTTTCAAAATATTATAATTCATTAGTAATGAGAGAGAAATTACAAGAGAATGTTTTAAATGAGTTTTAAAATACACATCAGTGGTTACTCTGTAATACAAAAATTATCTGCCATTCATCTTTTCAAACATTTATTCTTACAGACATTTATTTGACATCTATGATCCAGGTATGTTGTTAGGTTCTAGGGATCTGAAGATGAATGAGAAATGGTAATTAAAAGGAAAACAATAAACAAATGAATAATGTATATATAACAATGTTATGCATTTTACCCTGGAAGTCTGTACTGCCTTCCATAGACTTCAGGGATGATGGGGAGAGTAAACAAGTCTCCTTGAACTAGGGAGTAGTGGCCATGGAATGCTTCATTATGGAAGGGATAAATATTTGAGCTAGATCTTAAAATGGGTATTTTATAGGTGAGTATTCTTTAGGGGGTTAGTGGATTTAGGAGATATTCCAGGAAGAAATGTTTTAAAGCAAAGTGTCAAAGGTATTAAATAGTACAGTGTCTTGCAGGAATCACAGACAATTCAAAGGGGCCATATCCATAGAGACAGGAGAATTAATGGAAGCTGGGACTGAAAAGGTAGTCAGGGGCATGTGAGAGTATATGTGCCATGGAGGCAAAGGGAGCCACCTATGCACTAAGCAAGGGGTGGGTGGCATAATCAGCTTTGCATTTCAGAAATACATTATCAGTGTAGAGGATGAATTGGAATGAGGAAATCCTAGAGGTATGTATGAAGGCTGGGTTTAAAATCGTATCCACTAGCAATGCTTTTGGCTGCAAGTAACAAAAACCCAAGCTAAAGTCTACTTAAAAAGGGTTTATTTTTCACAACTACTAGGAGACAAGAATATAGTGTTGATAATGTCAGACACATTGGCTCGATGGGATCCTCTCAGTGCTCTCCCCATGGCTGCAAGATCTCTGCAGCCATGCTTCATATTCATATGCATCAACATCCAAAACCAGGAGGCAAAAAAATGAAAAAGAAAAAAAAAAGAGGACCTCTTCTCCCACAGTTCCTTTGTATTTACAATCCCCAAAGAATTCATTTCACATTTGTCTTACAGTAGATTCCCTATGGCTCCCATCGTTTAGCACTGAATCATATTTCATGGTTGAGCTACAGAGAAAGCTGGAAAAGCATGTACCAGGCATTTCTTGCTGCCGTAGTGCAAAGCTGTCTCTCCCAACCTAGCAAGAGGGGGAAGGAATGGTCTTTGGATTGGTAATCAATAGAAGTGCATGAAAACCATCACACTAAGTTAGGCAAGAGAGAATGGGAGCCTAACTCAGGCGGCAGTATGAACACAGGGATGAATTTAAGAATTGTTAAAGGGGTAGATTTAACAATTGTTAACAATCGTCTGTCAGGATTGTCACCCAATATCCCCACCAGGGATTCTGAAGATAGACACCCATGGGAGACATTATAGAAGGAAGACCAAAGGTCAGTGCTCTTCTTCCCATATAGCACACCCAGTATATTACATGTCTTTAGGATATAGTGGAATAATCAGGTGAGACTCACTGAGAGGATAGAGCCATGCCCCTAACTCTGAAAAACCCAGATCCTGCCCAAATCAGCCAGGGCTGAGACCGGCACACCTCTAGCACACCTGTAATTCAGTGCTGAGGTCCTCCAATTAGGAAGGTCTGTAAGGTACTTGGGACAATTAGAGATAATAAAATAGCCTGTAGAGACAACATCTAATTACTGTTACAGGAAGCATATAAAGAAAACCGTCATACTTCAATAATGTAAAGTTATCCCAGGGAAGATGTTCATTCAGACCCTTGATTTTAATCCTCCTAACCATTGCTTTTCAGTTACTACTCTCTGATAATCAAATACCATAATCTTCAAAATATGACTTCCCTTCAGTTAATTTACTAACTTGCATACTAATTTAATTATTATCGTCTAGGTCCTCCTACTCAGAAACCGTATCTGGTTTTCAATATGAAAATGAGATCTACACCCATGCTGTGAGATGATACTATCTGAATAATAATAATCAATGCCTAAGAGTCACCCTCAACACCCCCTCATTTGCAAATCCAATCTATTGCAGAGTGCTGTCAATTTTGCCTTCTAAAAATCTTTTGAATCCATTAATTTCTATGAATCTCCATTTCACTATGTCTGTTTGTATCTTATTATTTCATAATGCTACAAATTACCACAAACTTGGTAGCTTAGAACACAAATTTGGGGCACCTGAGTCACTCAATCAGTTAAGTGGCTGACAGGGGCTCATGATCTCAGGGTCCTGGAATCCAGCCTTACACCAGGGTCCCTACTCACTGGGGAGTCTACTTGTCCTTCTTCCTCTCCCTTTGCCTCTCATGCTCACTCTTCATATCTCTCAAATAAATAAATAAAATCTTTTTTAAAAAGATTAAAAATTAAACCCCCACAAATTTATTATCTTAAAACCCCTGTGGTCAGAAGTCTGAAATCAACATGTATGTATGACTAATTTCTTCTACAGGTTCTAAGGGGAGAATTTGTTTTCTAGTATTTTTTAGCTTCTATAAAGATTATTTGCATTCTTTGGCCCATAGCTCCTTCCCTGCCCCCCTCCAATGTCTTGCTTCTTCTACACAACAGACTGTGATCCTCCTGCCTCCTTCTTTTAAGGATCACATTGAGCTCACCTGGATTATCTAAAATAATCTCCCTGAATCAAGATCCTTAATTTATTCACCTCTGCCTCACTAGCAGGTATGGTAGTGGTAAGGTAAGGCAACCTAACATATAGACAGGTTGTGAGGATTAGAGTAAACAATTTGGGAGCCCATTTTTCAGCCTGCCACATTACCCACGGCAAGTTATTTATTGATGTACCTACACCTCAGACCTAGTCAGGTGACAATTTCCCTCCTTATAATCTGCTTTCAACAACCAAAGTGTTTACAACAGGTATACACACACAAACATACATACAAACATATACACACTTAAAATATTTCAATAGCTTCCCATTGTTTTTAGAATAATTTTAAAAATGTATCTTTAACTAACCTAGAAGCCCCCAACTCAATACTTAACCTTCACTGTCTTCTAGTGCTTCAAAGGTACCATGTTCTTTATTCCCAAGCCTTGGCACTTGCTGTTTATTCTGATGGAATTCTTTTCCCTCTCCCACCAACCTCCAGACACCAGCTCAACCACTTCCTTTGGAAGGCCTTTCTGCCTTCCCCTGAATTAGCTAAATCCATCTACAGTATTATGGCAGACCACCATCTCCCCCACATCTGCAGTCCTTTTCACAGTGGTCCTTTAACTTGATCTTTGTGACTGATAAGCTGCTTCACTAACCTGCTAAACCATCAGCCTTGATCCCTCAGTGCCTAGCTCACTACTAGTCATGTGTAAATTTTCAATAATATCAACTGAGTAAATGAATGAATGAATATTCTAAACCTAATTTAGCCACTCACTTAGGCAAATCACTTTTCTGGGCCCCAAGCCATTTGATTGTAAAATGAGGTAAGTTGATTTCCTAGGACTCACCACCTCAACCATGGTATGATTTTCACAGCAAAATCACAGATGAGCCAAGATAGCAATGCAACCCTCTCTCATTGGAATTTGGTCAATTAAGGATACAACTATACACTTTTGCTCACCATATTTCATACCCCTGCTAAGACAAAGTAATGGGCTCCCAGCTGCCATCGCTTTAAAAAACAAAATACAGTGGTGGAATCACAGAAAAGAATTGTTGAAATCTCTGCAAAAGGTTCCACTACAATAGTTTTCAAAGTTTAGTCCGTGGGGGAATCTCCCTGGATATCTGTTTTAAATGGCACATTTCCAAGCTCCATTCCTTAGATTCTTACTCACTGGGTGGGGGTGGGGGGGGGTAGGACTAAGGAATAAAGAGCCCAAGAGATTCCAGTAAAGGCAGTGATCATACCTTGAGAAATTTGTTGTATTCAAAGGTAAGTTATCTGAAAAGGTATCCTCTTTAATAAAACACAAAACTCAAAATAAGATGAGCATAAGATGGTGAAGGATAAAAAGGAGACATCTGGGCAGCCCCAGTGGCGCAGCGGTTTAGTGCTGCCTGCAGCCCAGGGCGTGATCCTGGAGACCCTGGATCAAGTCCCACGTCAGGCTCTCTCTGCATGGTGCCTGCTTCTCCCTCTGCCTATGTCTCTGCCTCTCTCTCTCTCTGCGTCTCTATGAATAAATAAATAAGATATTAAAAAAAAAAAAAAAGGAGACATCTTTTTAGCCAGGCTTAATAAACCAGAGCTAATGTGACTTATTATTATGGGAAACTTTGCTTCTCAGGAGACATTTGGCAATCTCTGGAGTCATTTCTGTTTGTCATGAGTGGGGGATGCTGCTTAACATCTAATGGGTGGGAGCCAAGGATGCTGCCAAATAGACTACAATGTACAGGGCAACACCACCCCCTGAATTCTCACAGCAAAAAAATATCCAGCCCAAAATGTCAGTAGAGACAAGGTCAAGAAACAATGGATTGACGACAAGATTGCATGCAGTCAAATATGATTGCCAGACAATATACCTCCAAAGCGTCACATGACAAGGCCAGAACTTGCTGACCAAGTCTTAGGGCTAACTTGAGACACAATTTCAATGCCTTGATATCTCAGCACTTGTGGGGCTAAGCCACTTTGTGAGGCCACTTGGTTAATGATCAGAGCAAAGACCTAATTACTGAAGCTTGCTATTTGATGTAGGACCCATGATGTATCCTTAAGAAATAATGTGACACTACAATAATGCCTGGTTGCATAATAAGCTCACTGACTCTTGTCAGAAACACCTCACAGGTGTTTAACAACCAACATGAAAAGTCATTACAAGGAAGGTATGTTTTTGCTACCAGCTTTTAGTCACTGGTGGTATGTAAAGGTCATTTTTAGCATCTACTCTCTATCCTTAGTAGCAAAACAAGGAGCTGAGGTCCACTTTTTGAACACAAAGGGAGAATTAGACCCAGAAACTAGGAATGTGTGCAAACTGAAAGCACAGCACCAACCTGTAAGCTGATTTAGTCCAAAAATAAAAGAAATTATGATCTATTGTGCTATGTCAGTGCTAAAGACCCTCACTGATGATTGGAGGCATGACACTTCAACATATTTACTCATTGGTTACCCTTTGGAAGGCCTAAGGTTATGTCTTTCTGATGACCTTTAAAATCGTGTTTTGTATTATTACCACACAATAAATGATGGCAATCTTGAGCTACTGGGAGTATCATGTCCACAAATCTTTGTTGACCAGAAACCAAGTATACAAATAAATAAATTTAAATTTAAAAGTTAGGACCCATGTCTCAAAGTTTTCTTTATCTTAAAATTGAAGTCTACTGATTAGGGAAGACTTGAAAATTCTGCAGTTGCAACTAAGTGCGTTGCGCACCCAAGCTTCAAAATGGAGATAATGAGGCACACTTGTAAAGAGATTACTAAGAGGGGAGGATGACTGGAAAGGGAAGAAGAAAGAACAGGGCACTGTATTGCGAACACTATTGTCAAAGATAATGTCAGGAGTCTCAGAGACAAGTCACTGCAAAGGAACTGGTGTCTGAGAAATAACAGGGTATTTTTGAAGACAACGATTCTCAACTCATTCAGGAGTCTTATAGAATATCCTCAGAGGTCTCTGCCTGGCAGGCCTTTAGAAGCAAAAAATATTTCCATTTATCTAATAGAATGTTCTTCTGCTTCAATTTTAAGGGTTTTTCCCCTATTCACAATGGAAATGAAAAACATAAACTAGTTTTCTGTAAATAGTAATAAAAATAGAACCAAAGCATAGGAAAAATCATACTTGTAAAAACTTTAACTTTTTGCTGAAAATGTTAATACCATTTCATCTATACTTTAAAATCAAGAGTGAGATGTATGTCCCTCTCTACTGCCTTCGGGATAAGAATCAAAAGGACTGGGCCAGTGCTTAAACTTTATGTGTGCATGAATCACCTCGGATCTTGTAAAAGTGCAGAGTAACAGAGGAACCCAAGATTCTGCCTTTTGAATAAGCTCCCAGGTGATGCCAACATTGCTTGTCCTCTGACCATATTTTAAAGAGCAAAGGATTGAGCTTTTTCTCTAGGGTTCTAAATAATTCTATTAATCCAGCAAATATTTATCAACTATGTAGGACACAGCACTGGTCATAGAACAGTGAATTCAGCACAATGCTGTCCTTAAGGAACTTACAGCGTACACAAGATAGCGAGGGAACCAATGATCACAAGAAATAATCTGCAGCCCTCACCTCATTAATGATAAACCAGAACATTCCCTATGTTCATACACAATCTTCAGAACATCAAATCAGATGAAGTTAGTCTGCGACAATGTAGTAAGACAAAAACAAGGCCACTCTGTAATCATGTCCAAGAACAGAAGGAAATAGGAACACTATTCAAACCCAAATGACTAGGAATCATTGTCTGTGACCATTGCCTGTTGACTAATAACATCTTTAGCCATATTCCACCTCTTAAGCAAAAACTTTTCAAACACCCAATCATAGAATTAGGTCTGTGCTTGACAGTACCTCTGGAAGGCAGAATAAGTTCCCCCAGAGATGTTGCCATCCTAATTCTGGAAACTGTGAATCTGTTATACTACGTGGCAAAGGGGAATGAAGATTGCTAACCCACTGGCTTTAAGGTAGGGAGATCACCCTGGATTATCTGAGTGGCCCCAGTGTAATAAAGAATTAAGGAAGCAGGTAGGAATGTCAGGGTCAGAATCAGGGAGAGTATTTGAAGATGTCATGCTACTACTGTCTTTGAAGATGAAGGAAGGGATACAAACCAAAGAATTGAGGGAAAGCCTTTAGAATCTGGAAAAGGCTAAGAAATCAAATGAAGGCAAACCTATCAACATCTTGATTTGAGCCCAGTAAAACCTATTTCTTGGTTCCAACATCCAAAACTGTAAGAGCATAAATTCATGTTATTTGAAGCCAATAAGTTTGTGGCAATTTTTTTACAGGGAGTATACAATCCAGAAACGACCCTGCCTCCATTAGTCCTTTCCAGAATTACCTCATTCAAGCCCAAATCTTAGAACAAGCCCCTTCTAAAACCCCCTTATTGAGAAACCCTACAGTTTCTCATGTTGCATAATTTCTGCTCTTGCAACAAGTTAATAAACCCAACTTTGACTGCAGATGTGTTCCTGGTGGTCTTGGTGGGCTTTGGCAGTGCAGCAGTGTGAAGAGTATGATATAAAAGTGGATAGACGTGGGGCTTTTAATCTGGAGCAAGGAAAGCTCCTGGTGGTAAAGGAAGACCTTCTGAAGGATCTGTAGGAGTTCATAGATGAAGAAGAAGGCAAGAGGGAGCAAAGAACTACAGCAGGTCCAATTGTGGGAGAAAACAAAGTATGGTAGGGACAGAAAGGAAATGGAGCTAGAGGAATCAGTAGTCTGGTGGGCCACTAGTTGATCTTTATCCTCGAATCTGTAAGTAACCAAAAAAAATAACCTGAGTTTGTGAAAGGAAGCTATATTATTAGATTCATGCTTTGAGAGGTGATTAGGTTGAGGACTGATTGGCAGACTGGATAGGGAGCTGGTATAGTAATCCAGGCATGAAATGACAAAGGTATGAATCAAGGCAGAAATATTGGGAATAAAGATCTAACAGCATCCCTCAGGCATAATGAGGAGGAAAAATCTAAGGACTTGATATCAAGATAGAAAATGGAGCCCAATTGGCACTAAAATTTATTGGGCAAGCTTGTGAAATAATGGAGGGTCTTGAAAATCTCAGTTACGGTCAAATCAGCAAACACAGAGTTAACTGTTCTGCCACTCTTATCATTGGTAGAATGATGGGTTGGGAAAGAATTGTAAATCCCAGCTCGATAGGTGGTTCAAGTCTCAGCTTTGTCGTTTGCAGAATATTTGTCCACAGGAAAATTGCTTAATTTCCACTGATTTGCTCATGATACCTAATCTCCCAAGATAATTTCAAAATTAAACAGAATTCAGTGTTGGTAAGGATGTGGAGAAAAAAGGAACCCTTCTGTACTGTTGGGAATGTAAATTGGTGCAGCCATTTTTGAAAACGGTATGGAGGGTCCTCAAAAAACTTAAAAATGGAATTACCATATGATCCAGCAATCCCACATGTGGATATATATCCAAAGAAAATGAAAACTAATTCAGAAAGCTATCTGCACCTCCATGTTCACTGCAGCCTTTTTTACAATAACCAAAACATGAAAGTAACCTAAGTATCCACTGATAGATAAATGGATAAAGAAAATGTGATAGATAGATATAGATATAGATAGGTGTATGATGGATATATATATATATATGATATATAATGGAATTTCATTCATGTGAAAAAAGGAAATCTTATCATTTGCAACAACATGAATGGAACATTATGCTGAGTGAAATAAATGAAAAAGACAGAAAAAGAAAAATACCATATGATGTCACTTATATGTGGAATCTTAAAGATAGAAAAAGCAAAAACTGAGCTCATAGACAAAGAACAGATTGGTGGTTGCCGGAGCAAGGAGGGTGACCAAAATGAATGAAGGTGGTAAAAATGTACAAACTCTCAGTTACAGATAAGTTCTGGGGATATAATGTACAACACAGTAACTATAATTAATATGGTATTATATTTTTGAAAGTTGCTCAGTGAGTAAATCTTCAAAGTTCTCATCACAAGAAATAATATATATACCTGTAAGGTGATGGATGTTAGCTAGACAGTGATGATTATAATATACATAAATATCAAAACATTATATTGTACTATCGAAACTAATATAATGTTGTCAATTATATCCCAATAAAAAAAGAATTAAATAATATGCTGGGTAGTCTTGTAATAAAGAGCATGTAGAGTGTAGAAAAAAAAAAGAATTAAATAAGATTCCATGAAAATATTTTGTGAACTGTAAATCACTATGTAAATATAAGACATAATTATCAATGGTGTTAGAGGTGATATTAAACTAGGATATTTCTGAGAAAGAGTTGTATAACTTTAAAAATGCTGTATAACTCATTTTAGAGTAGAGGGATGGATTTGGAGTTAGACACTTCTTGGCTATACCTTGGAATTTTTTCTTTATAAATAAATGAGACAGCTCCAACAAATTATTTAATTTTCTAATATCACTTTTCTCTTTGGTAACATGAGTAGGTAATAAAGATGACCTCAAAAAACACTGTCATGCAAATAAATAGTAAGATTATTTATTCTTGTGCCTGCCATATCATTAATACAGGAGGAAAGGAGACAAATTGTTGTACTTAATCCCTTCTTGTGCTTTTTAAGGTATTTATACTTTTTAGATTTGAGATGGCAGACAGGGCCACCTGAGTGGTGCAGTCAATTAAGCATCCAACTCTTGGTTTTGGCTCAGGTCTGATCTCAGTTTTGTGAGATCAAGCCCTGTGTGGGGCTCCATGTCTAGCATGAAGTCTGCTTGAATTTCTCTCTTCCTCTCCCTCTGCCCCTCCCCACCTCTCTAAAATAAATAAATCTTTAAAAAAAAAATGGCAGACAGACCAAACAGACTTTGCCCCTCCCCCTCCCTAAAATCCATTCAATTATAGTAAAGGGTAGAAGCCAACAATGACAGAATTGTAGGAACAGTATTGTTTGAGGATGGATTAGCTAAGTTTTGGGATGATAGGAAGGAGATAGGAAGAAAACAGAAAGAGGAAGCTACAGCAGAGACCATGAAAGGAAGCTATAAGCAAAGAGCAAGCTGATCTTCCCCTTCAAATCCTCAGAGAGAATCAGGACTTGCAACACATAGAAAAGTATAAGGGTGGGGGCTGAAACAGAGATAGGGTGGTTAAATGAAAATCTAGTTGAAGAATAGAGGTGTACTAGGGCAACAGGTATGGTCACTTAAACTTTAGAGCAAATGACCTTCACACTCTGGCATTTCGGGAGGAACCCCCCCAACCTAAAGGCCAGACAGCCCCTCTCTTACCTTAAATGGGTCCTTTATGAACTTTCACCTTGGGCAGCCTGGGTGGCTCAGCGGTTTAGCACTGCCTTCAGCCCAGGGCCTGATCCTGAAGACCTGGGATCAAGTCCCATGTCAGGCTCCCTGCATGGAGCCTGCTTCTCCCTCTGCCTGTGTCTCTGCATCTCTCTCTTTCTTTCTCGGTGTCTCTCATGAATAAATAAAATCTTAAAAAAAAAAAATTTCCCCTTATACACAGAGCTCCAGTGAAGCTTCTTAGTGTGTTATTATTAAATGTGAAAGGATGATTGACAGTCATAGCGATAATTGTTATAGCACATGATAAAGTATAAATGAGCACATATAGCAATAACAGTTTCCAAATTGCAGTCTTCACCTAAGGGTTCCAAAGTTCTGGAGAAATTACTGATTCCCTCGCTGGAGCAGAGGAGTTAAAGATGAGCCTGGAATATTCTGTTGAGCCAGAAAGTAAAGAATTGATCGCATAGTGATGGGGCCATTTCTAAAGAACTAAGGAGCCTGTGTGAAGGTTTTCCCACTGTCCAAATCTGGGGCAATCTGAGCATCAAAATTAAGAATAACATTAACAGATTATAACATACCGAGTAAAATAAGAATCCACAAGCTTATGTTGATATAAATATTGATACAAATAAATAAGCACACAAAAAACTTAGTTGGGAAAACTAAGTTCTTTCTTTCTCTCAAAGTTCTTTCTTATGGTAGAATGTCAAATGATAAATAGTAGAAATATTTATAAAATCAGAAAGTTACAAATGGATCCTAAATTTAGTGGGTAAAAGCTTGATAAGCAATAGGATGCTTATATAGTGTCAGAGTATCAACACACGAATTACTAATGACAAAGGAAGTGAAGAAGCATGAAGGACACTACTTTTACCAGGTGATCACAAGTCATACCAATCAAATTTGCATAAACCATTGTCATGTGACTCCTAAAAGGGTGCATAAAGGAGAACACAGCATCACTTCTATGGCATTTCTACCAATGATGTTTAACATGAACCTAAAGATGAGGAAAGTCAGACAAACCCAAATCGAGGGACATTCTATAAAATAATCAACCTGCAGCCTGAAAATTGGTTGAGGTCAAGAAAGACAGAGAAAGGCTGAGGAACTGATCCAGATTAAAGAACAAAGGAGACACACAGGATACTGGCTCAAATCCTGCAGGGACAAAGGGAAAAATAACTATTACGGACAAATTGGAACCATCAACTAAGTTTGAGTACATACTGTGGAGTAGAGAACAGTATTAATATTAAATCCTCTAATATTCATAATTCTTCTGCCTTTGTTCTAAGGATAAATGGGCATGATACCTGAAACTTATTCTGAAATGAATTTGCCACTCTGTAAATATTATATATATTACAAAAAATATATATATATATGTACCCAGATGCAGTACTGTATGTATATTATATACAGTGGTAAAGTAAATGAGGCAAGGTGTAAACATTTTTATTTATTTATTTATTTATTTATTTTCAAAATTTTTTTAATAATAAATTTATTTTTTATTGGTGTTCAGTTTGCCAACATACAGAATAACACCCAGTGCTCATCCCGTGAGGGCCCCCTCAGTGCCTGTCACCCATTCACTGGCACCCCTGCCCTCCTCCCCTTCCACCACCCCTAGTTCATTTCACAGAGTTAGGAGTCTTCATGTTCTGTCTCCCTTTCTGACATTTCCTACCCATTTCTTCTCCCTTCCCTTCTATTCCCTTTCACTATTATTTATATTCCCCAAATGAATGAGACCATATAATGTTTGTCCTTCTCCGATTGACTTATTTCACTCAGCATAATACCCTCCAATTCCATCCACGTTGAAGCAAATGGTGGGTATTTGTCATTTCTAATGGCTGAGGAATATTCCATTGTATACATAAACCACATCTTCTTTATTCATTCATCTTTCAGTGGACACCGAGGCTCCTTCCACAGTTTGGCTATTGTGGACATTGCTGCTAGAAACATCGGGGTGCAAGTATCCCAGCGTTTCATTGCATCTGTATCTTTGGGGTAAATACCCCGCAGTGCAATTGCTCAGTCATAGGGCAGGTCTATTTTTAACTCTTTGAGGAACCTCCACACAGTTTTCCAGAGTGGCTGCACCAGTTCATATTCCCAACAGTGTAAGAGGGCTCCCTTTTCTCCACATCCTCTCCAACATTTGTGGTTTCCTGCCTTGTTAATTCTCCCCATTCTCACTGGTGTGAGGTGGTATCTCATTGTGGTTCCACATGCAGAAGAACGAAACTAGACCACTCTCTTTCACCATACACAAAGATAAACTCAAAATGCATGAAGATCTAAATGTGAGACAAGATTCCATCAAAATCCTAGAGGAGAACACAGGCAACACCCTTTTTGAACTCGGCCACAGTAACTTCTTGCAAGATACATCCACGAAGGCAAAAGAAACAAAAGCAAAAATGATCTATTGGGACTTCATCAAGATAAGAACCTTTTGCACAGCAAAGGGTACAGTCAACAAAACTAAAAGACAACCTATAGAATGGAAGAAGATATTTGCAAATGACGTATCAGATAAAGGGCTAGTTTCCAAGTTCTATGAAGAACTTATTAAACTCAATAGCAAAGAAACAAACAATCCAATCATGAAATGGGCAAAAGACATGAACAGAAATCTCACAGAGGAAGACATAGACATGGCCAACATGCACATGAGAAAATGCTCTGCATCACTTGCCATCAGGGAAAGGCGAAACATTTAATAAATCTGGGCATTCACAACTTCTTTGTACTATCATGGCAACTTTTCTGTGCATCTGAAATTATTAAAAAAAAATATAATTGGCAAAACACAAAAACAATTATGGCTTTAGGTAAATGTTAGGCACTATGATAGAATCTAGAATCTTATGGTTGTTAGAGATCCCCAATCATCCATTTAGTACTTGATGCCCAAATCTCCCCACGAGTAGGTCAATCTACCTATGTGTTGGAGTTTTGCCAGTGAAGGCCCATTTCATCTCCAGATAATCCTATTCTTTCCCCTTTTGCACACCACTATCTGTTTTGATATGTAATTCTTAACTCACCTCTCTCATGGCCATGTCTATGTACTCGAACTTCCCTTCTATACAAGCTTACCACACTGTTTATGCTATGGTTATAGGGACAATATAGGATGGGCAAATAGTAAGTCCAGAGGATATTATTGGAGTGATTAAAAAAAATTGGAGTATGTATTGTATATTAGATAATATTATATCAATATTAAATTTTTTAATTTTAATAATTATACTTTCCTTGCTCTTAGGCTAAGTGCCATATATGGTTCTTATCATTGGCTATATTTTAAGTCCTTGGAAGGAAATGAGTAAAGAATATCTATTTATCTTTGAGTAATCATTTATAGCACATGAGTTGGTATAAAATAGGAGACTATGAAGTGCCCTTTATATAGCGAATAAAGTATATTTAAGTCTTCAGGGCAAGGATTATGTTTTATTTATCTCTATGTCCCCCAAATCTTAAGACAATTTTTGCATTGTGTCTACTTGGTGAGTGTCTATTAGAGTAAGCATCTCTTGAAAACACTCAGCTTCTCAGGCCAATCTCTATCTTAGGTGTGTTTTTTATAGTCCCCAAATTCTTAACACAGTGGCCAGAGCCCAGTAGTATTTCATGCATATGTGAATGAACTCTATTAGACTACACTATATTTTGTACCCATAAAGCAGAGATTTAACAAGTCAATGAACAATTATTGAGTACCTTCTCTGAAAGAGGCAGGGGTGCAATAAATACTTGATATGTGAATGAATAAGCTTTCATTCAAACGAAGTATTTTGCTTCAATAAAGCAGAGATTTTTCAGGAGGCAAGACAAGAAGCATTTTCTGAATACAGACCACATATCATTTCAAGTGCTTTTGATGGCAACTATCATTCTAAAGAATAAATGCTTCATTTTATATACAGCTATATGTATAATCAGAAGTGAAGAGGATGGGAAAAATAAAACTCATCTATCAAAAAGGGAAAAAAAAATATTATGTGATTTTAGCTGCTGGCTTCCTTTTATTGACCAAATCTTAGAAATCCCTAAAAACAAAGATTCATAACTAAGTCCATTTAGTTGAAATTCTTCCAATAGGCTGTGGGGTTCAAATCTCTCCAAAGCTGAGTTCTATAAATAGCAGAGAAAAGGAGAAAGAATCAAAACAGGGTTGTATCACTAAAGAAAGAAGGAAAGAAATTTTTTGAGCATTCAACAGCTAAGAAATGTTCCTATTTGTAATCAGCATAGAGAAACACTGACAGTGGCAGTGTATCTTGGATTTAATTGAGGACATTTTTAAGGCCTTCACAAAAATTGAAATCTCAACATAAAGGGACAAAATGATAAGGCATTACCCTATCCTGGTCTATAGTCTGAAATCAAAATAAGATTGGCTTAAAGTCAGCCATTATAGGTTGAAACTGACTGACAAATTCAAAAGCATAAAAGCAGAGTAAAATAAATAACCAGAAACAAAAATATTTGTGCTGAACGAAATAGATTTATTAAGAGACTGAGAGCAAAACCCCTTTCTACCCACACCCAATTGAAATACATTGAAATTGATGTAGAATTTAATAATACAGGGCCCGAGCAACTAGAAGAAGCAAACTACTTGCTTCACAGCTAAAATTCAGGTATGTCAGAGAAATACATCTTGCCCTCTTTGGCTGTAGGTGTTATTAGTTCAGCATTTGATGCGTGGGTGGCTTGTTCAGCATCATCAAAGACCAGGAGCTTGGTAAGAAGACAGCAAGAAGACGGAAGATGTATTTCCCAAGCACATCTGGAGGCGGGAAGACAGTCGCTGCTCTTCAGGTTGTCTCACACACAGAAGAATCCATGGAGAGTTCTGCAGTTGCCTGGAGCCACAGGTCTCTCAGTAAGTGCTGTAGCCGAAGCCAGAGTTAGAGCCCCATGGCCTGCAAAAGCTGCCACCATAGCAACAGCCCCTGTTGTACATGTTGCTACCACCAAAGCTGTAGCCCAGGGAGCTGTAGCCATTGCATCCATAACCATAGTTCAGGGGAGATCCCAGGGGCACGACACAGTTCAGGGGGGTAGCTCTGAAGGTCCTGTGGAAGTTGGTTCCATAGCAAGGATAGCCAGGGAAGTAGCTTCCACAGCAGAAGAAACGAGTCATGGTGGCAGGAGTTGAGGAGGATTAGGATGGATGGAGAAGGACAAGTTACCCAAGAGTGAATGCAGGTGTCCTCCTGCAGAAGGCTTTTTATACCTCCAGCTGGTGGGCATGACACAGTTGTCTAAACATCTTTCCATTAATTTGCATAAACAAGTCTCTTATTTGGTCATAAAATGCATATAAAGAAACCCACAGACTCATTGCCCACATTTTTGTTGGCTTTTCTATTTGCAAAGGAATGTGTTGTATCTTCAAAGCCAAGGGCCATCCTTGACAGGCCACTGAATTCTTTTCATCAGTGTCCCATAGTTTAACTACCATACTGATTGCATCATGTGAGACTCTTTAAATCCTCTGATTATAAACTCCTCCCAAGACATAGACTAAAACAGCTTTGGCAACAATGTGAGCAGTTCTACAGAGTTTTGAAATTCTCTCCCTACCGCATTCAAAAACATGGGTATACCAACTGCTCAAAGGATGTGAAATTTCTTTTGGAGAGAAGAAAGTTATTTGGAACTAGAGGTGACAGTTGTAAAATGCTGTAAATGTACTAAACACCACCGCGTTGTTCACTTTAAGATACTTCAATTTTATTTTATGCGGATTTTGCCTCAATATTTTTTTTTCTTTTTTAGTTGTTAGTTTTTAAAACATTGCTACATGCATCCATCAGAACAAGTCTTTTTACAGAGGCTGCAGGGACACCAAATAATAGGATGGCTGTGTATTTAATTTACGAGCATCTTCCTTGTTAATGCATTTTTCCCCCATGAAGAACATACAATCTTTGTTGTGAATTATCTTGAACATTGCCAAGCTGACTTGTGGAGTTGCCCCATGCGGGGTGCAGGGTGAGTGGAATGATGCTCAATTTTAAAATCACATTGTACTATGCTTGCTTCTTACAAACTCCTAGCAAAATGAGCTTGGATGCTGTGATCCATTATGAAAGGTCAGTTATATTTAAGAATGCAACACTTATTTCTGTTCACATTTTGCCTTGTGTGACCATTTCTCACGACGAAGGTAAACCCAAAGAATATGAGCTCAGCAAAGCTAAATCTATTCCAATTCAAATGTTTAGGAAATAATCTTGTTTTATTGGTGAATAAGGGTCTGGATTCTTTGAAAGTAGAAAAAGAAAATGCTGTAAATATCAAGTCCTTGTGCTTATTTTGTGTTTTATGGACAATCATAAAGTCCAACAGTCAAAACTAATTATTTCAGTCAAACATCTATCTCTCTATTGCGATGTCACCACTCTCATTTCTTTGATAGAAGGACTTTTTACATGCAATGATATTGATGGAACTAGAGAGTATAATGCTTAGCAAAATAAGTCATCAAAGACAAATACCAGATGATATCACTCATATGTGGAATTTAAGAAACAAAACAGACAGCAAAGTGGGAGGGGAGAGAGAGAGAGATGCAAACCAAAAAAAAAACAGACTCTTAACGATAGAGAACAATCTGATGGCTACCAGAGGGAACGTGGGTGGGGCATGGGAGAAGCAGGTGATGGGGATTAAGGAGTATGAACTTGTTGTGATGAGCACTGGGTGATGTATGCAAATGTTGAACCATTGTATGGTACCCCTGAAACTAATACTACACTGTATATGAACAACTAGAATTTAAATTAAAACTTAAAAAAAAGAAGAACTTTTTACAGGTAATGTTCCATAAGTAAATATGGTTTCTTTCATTCTACAAACTGATTACATGCTGTGAGGGTTTAGAGTTGGAGAGACTCCAAAGATAAGGTCTATTTTTCCAAATTCAGTTTTTAACAAAAGGAATGAATTAAAATGATGAAAGTCTGTGTCTATATAGCTTCCAAGATATATATAAACTCTACATCAGCTAACCCAGAAAACTCGAACTATATTGGTGAGGTGATGGCCCTCACTTTTTCTTTCTTTAGATTTTATTTATTTTTTTCATGAGAGACACAGAGAAAGAGGCAGAGACATAGGCAGAGGATGAAGCAGGCTCCCCATGGGGAGTCCCATGAGGGACTTGGTCTCAGGGCCCTAGGATCACAACTTGAGCCAGGGGCACATGCTCAACCACTGAGCCACCCAGGCATCCCAACAGCCCTCATTTTAATGCGGCAGTTGGGTGGTTCCTTGAAACACTGAACCTCTGATTCTCCCACACAATGCCATGGGAACCTGTAATTTGGATCTACTGCCCCCTGGTGGCAGTGGTACTTCAGCGACTCAGTCTGAGCTGCAGAACCAGACTTGCCCCCGGCTCTCAAAAAAGTGGGAAGAACAATTGTCCTAAAGAACTTGCTTGGAATTTGGATTTCCAGAGCAATCCTCTCCCACTACCACCATGAGATACTGGAAATCAATATTTTTAATGAACATCTCAAGTGATTCTCATGAATAAATCATCCTGATAAATTCCCAGCCAGCCTTTCAGGAGGTTTCAAGGAATTTGTCTTTGCTTGGCTATGTGAAATGGCCCGGAGCTGCTTATCTGCCGTGGACAGGCATGTGCGGTGTCAGTCACAGGTGGCCTGTTTCCTTTTACTCTGGGTGACAGAGATAATTAAAGAAAAAACTTAGTTTGTGTTTTCCATTCCCCTGTGTTCTGTTTCTTTTCTCAGGACATACCTGAATAGAAAAGGAATAATAGGGATGTAGCCAGGCATCTCCCCAGAGGCAAAACCCACCAGAGCAGAACCATGAGTTTGTTTCCTACTCACTCCCCTTTTGCTTGTTTTCATTTCCTATCTCCTTTTAGACATCCCCAGAGAAAAATTCCCAGCCAAGTATTGGATCGTTATTTGTTTTTATTTTAAATATTAGTAATAATCAGGGCACCTGGGTGGCTCAGTGGTTGAGCAACTGCTTTCAGCTCAGGGCAAGATCCAGGGGTCCTAGGATGGAGTCCCACATGGGGCTCCCGGTGCATGGAGCCTGCTTCTCCCTCTGCCTGTGTCTCTGCCTCTCTTTCTCTGTCTGTCACGAATAAATAAATAAAACTTTAAATAAATAAATAAATAAATAAATAAATAAATAAATAAATAAATATTGGTAATAATCAATATTCATGGAAGGCTTACTGTATGCTAGATTCTGTTCTGAACCCTTCACATGTACTATTTTATGTTTTATCACTGTACACAGTGAGAGGACTTACTATGCACTTTTCTAAGCACTTAGCACGTATTAATTCATTTAATTTTTACAGTGATCTTATGATGTGGGTATTGTGATATTTCATAAGAACACTGAAGCCAGGGAGTTTAAATAAATTGTTCACTGTCACATGGCTAATAAGCAGAATCAAGCTCCAAAGCCATGCTCTTAGCGACTTTGCTGAAATGCCTTTGATATGTCATTAATACTTGAAAGGGCTTCAGCTTATAAAATGCCTGAGATCACTTTGTTATTTTCTTGAAGAACACATCAATAAAGAAAGGCTAGTTTTGCTGCTGTAACAAACCACCCCAAATCTCAATGCTTGTTAAGATCAGAGGCTTATTTCTTGCTCACAGGACACATCTCTTGCAGGTTGGTGGGTGTCTTGGATAGGCATCGTTCTCATTCACAGACGCAAGTTGACAGAGCCTTCGTTATCTAGAATCCTGCTGACAGGGGAAGAGAAAGTGGTAAATCACGTGCCAGTTCCCAAAGACTTCCGCCAAATGCCATGCACTGGCTTCACAGTCTTCTCATTCTGTAAAGTCAGTTCCAAGCCACACCAAGCTTCTCGGTTCCTGAAGTACAATGCTACATACCCAGAAGCAAGAAATCCATAATTCACAGAACAGCATTAATGTCTTCCACAGAGAGCTTCTATTCCTCCTGACGCACATGAAGAAATTTGTAAAACATATTTTAATGTTTTTAAACACATTTCCCACAGTTTAGAAGATAAGATGAACACAGAAGTAAAAAGGGTTTTTTTTTAAGACTAACATAATTATACAACCATAGAATTAAAATAGCATAGTTTACTATTTTATTTTGATTATAAGAGTATAATTTAAAATAGTTCTGATACTGGGCAATTTTAAATATACAGCTTTCTAAGCAATTCACCGTCAGTCTTCATGTGGTCGTAAATTGCTTGATATTTCTAATTTTTTCTCTTTCTCTTCTTTCCTCCTTATCGGCCTGGCCACTTTGTAATCTAATTGAGGGGACAGTTGTCATAAATATTAGTTTTATGGGATCCCTGGGTGGCGCAGCAGTTTAGCGCCTGCCTTCGGCCCAGGGCGTGATCCTGGAGTTCTGGGATCGAATCCCACATCAGGCTACCTGCATGGAGCCTGCTTCTCTCTCTGCCTGTGTCTCTGCCTCTCTCTCTCTCTGTATGTGTCTCTCATGAATAAATAAATAAAATCTTTAAAAAAAAAGAAATAGTTTTACAAAGAAAACCCCTCAATACCAACTGATTTGGGAAAAAAGAAATGAGTTCTACTACCAAATTTCATTTTACTTATTTGAATGTGTATATTCAATTTAAGGAAAAGAGAAAATGAATCAACACAATAGTGTCTATGAGGGAGAAATGAGGAAGAAGAGGCATGCTTGACATAGTCACTCGGATATTTAATGGGCATGTTTATCAGACAGGGATGCTCCACTTCACAGACTTTCTGTTCCTACAGAAATCATCTTTGTATAGGTTCCAACCTATGTCAAGCTGGTATAAAATAATAGTACTTGCCTCATTCCATCATCAGACATCTCATACCTCCCATCCAGGGACTTCACCTTTCGCATCTAGGAAAGATACTGGCAAGCCTATGTGGTGCCCAGGCATGTATATAATCTGGAAGTGTAGGGGAATCAATGTTTCTATTTGATCCAGAGAGATGAGAGTCAGGGGATATAGGCTTCCCATCTGCTCTGCAGATGGGATGTCCTAACAGTTAGACATCTTCTTGGTGAATGGTTCCATAGAATCAAGCACAAAGTTGTATTTAGCTGAGGTTGACTCAGTAACACATCCTGATTGGTACTATCCACACCTTCTCTGCTTCATCCTCTTGCCCCTCACTGCTGTTCCCTGAAAAAGAAGTAATGCATAAGCCATTTATCTGAAACTGTTTTCTGGAGAACGTAGATCAGAACGGTAGCTCAAAAAATTGTCTAAAATAATACCTGTTTTGAGAAATAATTCACATGATAACATTTACTCTTTTAAAGTGTGCAATTTAGTGACTTTTGTATATGCAGATTTGTGCAACCTTTCCATTTCACGACTATCTGATTTCAGACATTTTCATCATCCTATCATCCCAAAAAGAAATCTCATAACCGAGGTGCCTGGATGGCTCAGTCAGTTAAGCATCAGCCTTTGGCTCAGGTCATGACCCCAGGGTCCTGGGATAGAGCCCAAGGTGGGGAGCGAGGGGAGGAGGTCTCAGCTCAGAGTCTGCTTCCCCCTCTCCTTTGCCAGCCTCTCTGCCTGCTTGTGTTCTTTCTATCGAAATAAATAAATAAATAAATAAATAAATAAATAAATAAATAAATATTAAATCTTTAAAATACACACACACACACAAATATTTTTTAAAAAAGGAAATCTCATAACCATTAAAAGTCACTCCCCATTCACGGTCACTAATCTAAGTACCTGAATAGTTAAGTCATTCAGGGCATGTCACATAAATTTAATCATATAATATGTATCCTTTTGTGTCTGGCTTCTTTCTCTTAGTGTGTTTTCAAGTTTCCATGTTACAGCATGAGTTGATATTTCATTCCCTTTTATTGCCAATAGCATTCCATTGTAGGGATAGACCACATTTGTTTATTCATTCATCAGTTTTGACAGATATTTAGGTTGTTTCCAATATTTGGCTACTATGAAAAATGCTGCCATGAACATTCATGTACTAATGATTTTAACATGTCAAAACTTGAGCTCCTAATTTTCTCCTACATCCCTATTCCTTTCCTGGTCTTTCCTATCTCATAAAATAGCATTGCCATCTAATTGCTCAGAACAAAAACTTAATTTCTTTCTTCATTATAATTCTTTCATCCCACCTGTCAGTTCCGTCTCCAAAATACACCTCAAATTCATGCACATTTCTCCTTTCCCATCTGCTATCACCTAGTCAGGTTGCCACCGTCTCTACTCAGGATTCCTGCCATAGCATCCTCACTGGGTCCCCTTCTCCCACATTCACTCTTCTTCCAAGGAATTTTCCTTAAACATCAACTAGTAGGACATTTTCAAAATAAGGTGTGTTTTACCCTAGTCAAAAAGCCTTTAGTGATTTCCTAGTGCTCTTAGGGAAACAAAATTCAAACTTCTTACGAGGTCTGATTCTTGTCAACCTTCTGACCTCACTTCATATTACTTTCCTCCCGTCCTGTCATCCAGCCACAATGGATCCTCATTGTGTGTCTTCCTCACTAGAATGCCCTGATGGGAGGCACTTTGTCTTACATGTGCCTGATTAACACATAGTTGGAACTCATTAGGATATCTTAATCTCTTCAGTGAAGAAATGAATAAGATGGTTGTTGGAGTGTGCCATCAAAGACCAGCATGCTATCAATAGGTGAAGGCTAAAAGGAAAAAGGTACTTAGGAGGAAGGAATATCACAGGCAAAGGCAGAGCAGGATTGTCTTGGTTTGTTTGGGGATCAGTGAGCTGATCCATTCAGATGAAGGACTGTACTATGCAGGGAATTAAGAAGAAAATTCTGGCAAATGAGTGTCAGTGTTAGAGAAGGGATAGCCTTATGTACTTGACAGGTGTGGGGATAGATAAAGAGCTGTTACTAGAGAATTTAATTGAAGAAATGATGTGATTAGACCTGCCTTCTTGTGAATGATAGGTTGCAGGAGAGAGCTATGGAGGGAGGGACAGCTATTAGTATTCCATTGAATTGTTTAATTCAAAAAATAATTGAGAATCTGAATTAAGCTGGTAGCAATAAAAATAGGGTAGGAAGACAGGGTTGAGTGACACTGTAGAGGAAAACTGTATAAGACTTATTTAGCAATGAATAAGATGTCACCATGAAGGAAAGAAAAGAACCCAAAGACTCACTCCTGGCACAGGGCAAATGCACATCTGGTTATGGCAATAGGGAAGTCAGGAGGAGGATGTTAATTTTGAGGCGTCACTTGTGCCAAGGAAGTGATATAGTCATACACCTCAGAGATATTGCAGATTCAGTTCCAGACCACCACAATACAGCAAATATTCCAGTAAGATGAGTCAAATGATTTTTTTTGGTTTCCCAGTGCATATAAAAATTACGTTTATACTATACTGCAGTCTGTTAAGTGTTTAATAGCATTTTGCCTACAAAAACAATGTACACACTCAATTAAAAAATATTTTATTGCTGAAAATTGCTGGAAAATGCATCATCAGAGATTTCTGCAAGTTGTAAGCATGATCACGGATCATCATAACAAATATAATGATTATGAAAAGATTTGAAATATGGTGAGGATTAGCAAAATGTGGCACAGGGACACAAAGTGAGAAAATACTATTGGAAAATTGGTGCTGATAGATTCACTCGACACAGGGCTGCCACCAACCTTCAACATATAAAAAAACCTATGTGAAGTGCAATAAAGTAAGGCATGCCTGTAATTAAATCTTGAAAATAAATAAGAATAGCTTAGAAGAAAAAAAAGCTAAATGAAACAATTGTGCCTTTGACTTCCTTAAGGTAATACTTCAAATGTTGTGGGTAAATAAGATCCACCAAATGAGGGCACCTGGGTGGCTCAGCGGTTTAGCACCTGCCTTTGGCCCAGGGCGTGATCCTGGGGTCCTAGGATCGAGTCCCATATCGGGCTTCCCAAAAGAAGCCTGCTTCTCCCTCTATGTCTCTGCCTCTCTCTCTGTGTGTCTCTCATGAATAAATAAATAAATAAAATCTTAAGGGCAGCTCAGGTGGCTCAGCGGTTTAGCTACCGCCTTCAGCCCAGGGCCTGATCCTGGGGACCAGGGATCTAGTCCCATGTCCAACTCCCTGTGTAGAGCCTGCTTCTCCCTCTGCCTGTGTCTCTGCCTCTGTGCGTGTGTGTGTGTGTGCCTCATGAATAAATAAATAAAATCTTTAAAAAAAGATCCCTCAGATAAAAGAAAGACAGAATAGAACATGTGGAACACCTGTTTCCAGGGGGATGAGGAACAAGGGAACTTGGAGATGTCAGTCAATAAGACTCAGAGAGTAGCAGAAAGCCAATATGTGCTATAATAAGTGGGAAAATTCGTGGTCAGAAAAGTCACTGGCACCTAATGCTGCAATAGAATCAAGGAGGACGAGGAATGAGACCACTTCGCTGAATTTGGCAAAAATAGTTACTAATGATCTCTGAGAAAAAATATTCAGTTAAAGGGTGAGAATCTGCACCATAAGTGATTAAGAATGGCAGCACTAATTTTATTTATTTATTTATTTATTTATTTATTTATTTATTTATTTATTTATTTTGGAGAGAGTGAGAACACATACATGATGTGGAGAGGGCAGCAGAGGGAGAAGAGAGATCTGCTCAGCATAGAGCCCCATATGGGGCTCAATCTCACCACCCGGAGATCACAACCTGAGCCGAAATCAAGAGTCAGATGCTTTACCAACTGAGCCACTCAGGCACTGCCCTGGCAGCACTAATTTTAAGAAGACTATCCTTCACAGATGGTCATCAAGGCAGGGAAGAAAAATGATGAGAAAAGATAGCTTAAATGGTAGAAGGATCAAGCAGTAGTTTCTGCTATTTGTAGGGTCTTTTATATATATAGGATGTAAGACATCTGAATGTTAGAAACATTAGTCCAACTCTTGCATTTTATACACACGGAAAATGAGATTCAGGAAAGAAAGTGTCATACCCTTGTTGCATTGTCTGTGCTGATCTGAGCTTAAAATCAAAAAGCCTTTGTCCTTTTCCATTACAGACTTGAATCCAACCAGTTTCTCAGAAAAAAATTATTGGTTCCTTTTGTGTACCTTCCCTCCTGTAGTGGGCAGACCTAAGGTGGCCCCATGACCCCTGTCTCCGGATATTCACACCTTTGAGAAATACTTCTCCGGAGTGTGTGTGGGACCTGGGACTTGCACAAAATAGAATGAGTAGAATATAATAAATGTATAGAATATGATGAATAAAATGGATAGAATATGATGTTTTGTAATATAATGACAATGACAGGACGTCACTTCTGTGGTTATATTACAAAAGACTAACCTCTGTCTTGCCAAGAGATCTTGCTGGTTTGCGGGAAACCTAGTTCCATGTTGCAGAGACCCACATTGCAGGAAACAGGAATCCGCTTCCAGCCAGCAGGCAACAAAAGAGTCTAAGGCCCTCAGTCCAATGCTACAAGGCATTGAATTCTACCAACAACTATATGAATTTGGAATTGGATTCTTCTCTAATCGAATCTTGAGATGAGAATGCAATCCCAGCAGACACCCTGGTTGCAGCTTTCGGATGAGACCCTGAAACACAGAAGCAACAAAGCTGTGCCCACAATCCTGACCCAGAAGAACTGGGATAACTGTGTGCTGTTTCAAACCACTACTTGTGGTGATGCTGTTACACAGCAAGAGAACACTAAGATGCGCCTCCCAACACACACGCACACAGATCCAGTCTGCCACTGTCCAATAGGCTCTGAAATATGTGCAAATCTGTTCACATTTCTCCACCTCCACCATAACCAGCCACCAACAGGCAGTATCTTTTTGCTCTTTTTTTAAAAAAAGATTTTATTTATTCATTCATGAGAGACAGAGAGAGAGAGAGAAAGAGGCAGAGATACAGGCAGAGGGAGAAGCAGGCTCCATGCAGGGAGCCTGACATGGGACTCAATCCCGGGTCTCCAGAATCATGCCCTGGGCTGAAGGCAGCGCTAAACCACTGAGCCACCCAGGCTGCCCATCTTTTTGCTCTTTACTCACTGCTTCAAACTTGAGGTGAGTTACTCTTCTGCACATTTCTTGGCATAAGAAAGAAAAGGCACAGGCCAGCTCACCCATTTGCTCCTAAATAACTGTCCTCTCACCTTTGTGCTGGGTTATCAAAACTGCTCCCATTGTCTCAGCAGTCCAGCACACAGCCAACCCTGGCCACTTTCTGTCTTTAAAGAATTCTATATTTCTCCTCTCCTCTGATGGTGATCTTTTTATTTTTCCAGGATTGTTATGATTTGTCCTCTTCTTAAAAAAAAAAAAAAAGATCTTTTCAGGGCACCTGGGTGGCTCAGTTGGTTAAGCATATGATTTTTTTTTTTTAAGATTTTATTCATTTATGAGAGAAAGCTCGAGTAAGAAAGCACAAGCAGAGGGAGCAGCGAGCCTGATATGGGACTCAGTCAGGACTCTAAGATCATGACCTGAACCAAAAGCAGATGCATAACTGACTAAGCCACCCAAGCACCCTAAGTGTTCAACTCTTCGGCTTAGGTCATGATTTCCAGGTCATGAGATGGAACCCCCCTATCAGGCTCTACACTGAGTGTGGAGCCTGCTTGATTCTCTCTCCCTCTCCCTCAGCCCCTGACTGGTTCGCACACCCACTCTCTTTTTCACTCTCTTTTTCTTAAAAAAAAAAAAAAACTCTATCATTTCTAGGGATATGGAGGAGTAGGAGGTAGGCATCTGTGTGTAGTCTGTCATTTTGATACAAAACCCCTTCCAGAATAATTTTTACTGTATTATGCTGCCTCCCCCAAAATCCATTTGTAGATATTTTTCTTGGAACTGAATTTTGGCAGGGACTTTTTCATAATGGTTCCTGCAAGCACTATGCAGCCACTACAAATTATATTTATGAAGAATATTTAATGACATTGCCAAATCCTCACACAACAATGATAACTAATAACACGGTACAAAACCTGTATATTGAGTCTTCCTCCTAGTTGAAACAAAATTTAAAACCATATGATGTCCACAAGAATGATATCCACAGAGAAATAGAAAGGGGGGCTGAGAACAGATCTTGGAAAAGCATATGAGACTGAGAGGAGATGCAGAGAGAGGGAAAGCTGATGTGGAAAGGGGTGGGGGGGGTAACTAAACAAGGCTATGGACATCTTGGAAGGCTTCCTGAAGTAGGATACAAGTAAGCTGATTCTTAAAGAACTAGAATGGGGCCTGAGCAGAAGGGACCCAAGAGAATTGAACAAAGGAACAACAGATCAAGGGAACAATGGAAGAAAGAGGAACATGAGAAAAGCGCTAAAATGTTAAGCATTGAGACACTGGCATCATAGAACCTGACCCACAAAAGGGCCCAATAATAATTTTTAAAATATATTAATAAACTGGTGCTAATTTACTAATTGGTAAAGGAAAAAAGAAATTATTCTGAATATAATCAATATTATAGCATTTCAATAGCAGCCGGGTGATACTAACGCTGAACTCTCTTAGGAGCCTGTCCTAGAGCCCACGGCCCTCTGCAGACAGAGCAGTTATCACAGACCCCACTCACAGGAGCCACACAGCACTGGGCAGTCTTCAGTCAATGAGCTGTCCTCACAAGTCAGCTAACTTTGAACTAGCCCTGATCTCCTTGTCCCTGTATCTCCATAGGCATCATATAGATTGTAGGACCAGAAAATGTTAGCTCTCCAAAAGCAATCCATAAATCCTTATTAAATACCTTTACTTTAACTCACCTAGCTTTCTGAGCCTCTGATCCATCTGTTAAAGAAGAGGTTGTCCTAGAACAATTGTCATGATATTGTCCCTTGCTATCCCTTCTCCTATTTTTCTCCATTCCTCAGCTAGTGAACAACATAGCATTGGGCTTTAGCCAGGACTGAAAGATAACTGTTGGCTCATTTAGTCTAAAAATATCCAATTTCCCCAGTTTCCCAAGAGGAGATACAAGCTAATTTAAAATACAACAGGGTACCTGGCTGGCTCAGTCAGTAGAGAATGGGACTCTTGATCTTGGGTCGTGAGTTTGAGCTCCACGTCGGATGTAGAGATTCCTTTAAAAATAAAAATTAATAAAAATAAATAAATTAATTAAAATTAAAATTAAAAACAACAGATTATCAGAGTTCCTAAATGTCCCAAACAGTAAGCCCTAGGCTACCTTGCAGTGATTGGTTTTGTGACTCTGCATTCTTTCATATGAATCAACAGAACACTCTTGCAGTGCCCACAACTACATCAAAACTGTAAGAATTTTCTTACACCAGGCTTGACACCTTCCATAAAATTGAAGTTTGACAGAAAAATTTGGACACTTCAAAACCAGCATCAAATAAGTAAAGATTTTTTCTAAAGAACCCTTAAAAGATTTAAAAAAAAAAAAAGGTTTGGTTTACAATTCAAAAGAAAAATAATCATTAAATGTATTTAATCATACAGTAAACAAATATTGATTCAGCATTCTTTGTGTACAAAGTACTTTCCTAATCACTGTTAGGAATATCAAGATTAAGAAGTACAGTCACAATCTCAAAGAAATTTGTGAATGGGATGGAAAGGGGGCAGGGAATCAAGGAGATAGATCAAAATTCTGTTAATATGTAAGAACACCAAGTAGCATTAGAAAATTCACTCGTCTAAGTTGAAAGTGGGGGTGGATGCAAGTCAGATTAGTGACTTGAAATTCATGAAAATTGTTTGCAGACAGGGCAATGAAGGATGGCATGATGATACCTGTGATGTAAATAAAAATAAAGATAAAATATCACTTCTATAAACTAGAGTAACACAAGTAGCAAGTCCAGAAAAACTTGATCTTTGAAATAATACTAATAGTTGGCTTAATGAACCCACAGAGGAATAGAGTATTACTATGAAGCCTGAAGAAGCAAGCTGTCTTCGGAGGTCTAACAGAAAACTGAAACATCTCCTTACCAATAAAACCATACTTACTTTTCACTAGTCCCAGGCAAGTTGCCCAAATGTTTTTGAGATATAGGCTGTTTTCATCTTTTCTTTGCTGAGCACTCTCTCATGGCATGGATAGAAAAGAGAACTGTTCCTACACAAAGAATCTGAGCACTGGATTAATATATTATAGCTTTTTGAGATGTCTTCCAAAAACCTATAAAATTCAGATTATTCCCTAAAGCAAGGAAGTAGAAATATCACTATTTCATTCAGCAGGAAGAAAGGTAGAGATAGAAGTAAAAAGGGAAAAAAAAGCTGAAATTGTGATCATTTGTCAAGATGAAGACCTGGATTTTCTTTCTTTCTTTCTTTCTTTCTTTCTTTCTTTCTTTCTTTCTTTCTTTCTTTCTTTCTTTCTTTCGATATATTTATTTAGAGAGAGAGAGCAGGGGAAGGGCAAGGAGAAAGAGAGAGAATCTGAAGCCAACTCCCTGCTGAGCCTGAAGCCAGATACAGGGCTCTAAATCACAACCCCAAGATCATGAACTGAGCTGAGGGATCCCTGGGTGACGCAGCGGTTTGGCGCCTGCCTTTGGCCCAGGGCGCGATCCTGGAGACCCGGGATCGAATCCCACGTCGGGCTCCCGGTGCATGGAGCCTGCTTCTCCCTCTGCCTATGTCTCTGCCTCTCTCTCTCTCTCTCTCTGTGACTATCATAAAAAAAAAAAAAAAAAAAAAATGAACTGAGCTGAAACCAAGAGTCAGACACTTAACTGACTGAGCCACCCAGATGCTCCTGGAGTTTTTAATTTCTAATAATTATGATTTTACCTTCCCAACACAAACACCTTCTGGCTGTATTTGGAGCATCAGTAGAGTTCCCATAGACCCAAGAAGTCTTTCTGACAGACTCATTATTACTAATATTAAAATGGACCCCAATAACAATTAAAAAATGGTTATTTATTGAACACACTATAATGTCTGTCACTCCTCTAAGTAGTTGGTATGCATTATTTCTTCTAATACTCACAAAATCCCTGTAAGGTACCTACTAGTACTATTCTCACAGTGCAGTCAAGGACATTAACGAATACAGAGGTGAGATAATTTGCCCAGGGTCCCATAGCTCTTAACCATCAGAGCCAGGAGTTGAACCCAAGTATTCTAAAGGAATGATAAAAGGAAGTGATGGGATAAATAAGAGTCTAAAAATATATATATTTTAGAACAAAATCAAGGTTAAAATTTGAGTTGGGTCACATGAATCTGTATTTTGTATTCTGACTTTATTGAACTTTTTAGCAATAAACAGTGGTTTAGCAAGAAGGAATAGAAGATGGGGATTGGTGAATCCCCTATGTCTGAATTCTAGTGACAAAGAAAGGAGTTAAGGATGGCAAGAGATGCTGAGCTACCTCAAAAAAGCCTAATTAAATTGAAACAAAACAGATGAACACAGAGGGAGGGAGGGAAAAATAAAATAAGATGAAAATTGAGAGGGACGTGAACCATAAGAAATGCTGAACTCTAGGAAATAAACTGAGGGTTACTGGAGGGAAGGTAGGTGGGGGGAAAGGGATAATGGGATGATGGGCATTAAGGAGGCACTTGATGTAATGACCACTGGGTGTTATGTGCAACTGATGAATCCCTAAATTCTACCTCTGAAACTAATTTTTAAAAGTCTAATTAAGTTGAGTAACAGTGGTATCTAGATAAAACTGGATTGACATGTAAGTACATAGGGAAGAGGAAAATAGCCTTCTTTCATTGTGCAACTTTCATAGTAGAACTTGCTTAATACTGCAAATGACTAATAATGTCATCATTGGGAAAGCAAAATGGCACAACTCTCATGCAGGATTATTTGGCACTTTCTCGCACAATTTCACATGCATTAACTTTTGACTCAGGGATTTCCTTCTAAGTATCCATCCCAATGATGGGATGACAAAAAATTAGAAATGACTTATGCACAAAGCAATTCACTGCATCATTACTTGTAATGTAAAATATTGGAAACAACCCACATATCTACCAACAGTAGACTGCTTGAATAAACTATGCTTCATCCATATAATTTGGTAGCAAGCAACTTAAAGAATATGGGGTAACAGCTCTATGTTCTCATAGGGAGTTGTATCCAAAATTTACTAAGGAAAAAAGATCACTGCAGAGTATTGTCATTATGCTACATTTTGAGTAAGAAATGGGGATTTACAAGGAATTTATCCATATTTGCTTACAATTTGAATTAGAAATATCAGAAAGAAATTCATTACATATTTTTCTCTTTAAAAAATATTTCCTGGCTCCATCTACTAAAAATGTCTACAATGACAGATCAGTAGCAATGAGGACACATAGTATCCAGACTATGTGCTCTTAGCACCATTTTGTATCAAAAAGAAAGAAATTCTAAAGAAAATGACATTCCGGGTCCAGAACAGGAAATGTACAAAATGAGCCTGAGACATCAGTCCCACAGGGAAGGAGTAGGAAGCAAAGGAGGGTGGAGAGGAAAGAAAAAAGGAAGCTGGAGTTGTTACACACTGACTTCCTTGTATCATTCCAATCTGTTCATGCAAGAGTTCAACAGCTCCCCGCAGTTCCAGGGGAAAGAAAGCAAGCACTCAGTCCCAGAGATTATAGGGACTGGTGTATGGCAACATGCAGAGAGACATGAGGACATCTGCTATTTAAAGTTAAATGATTCTTAAAATTTGTTTTAAAATACTTAAGCCAAGAAAAATGAGGGAAGATAAGCAATATAATATAGGCAAGTGTTGATCATTGTTAAAGCTATGATGGGTACAAGAATTTAAGAGTGTATATATTATTAGTCTCTAGTTTTGTGTAAGTTTTATATTTTTCATAATAAAATTTAATAAAAAATAATGGCACTAACCACTATTATATTTTATTTATTATTACAAGAATCCGTTGACTTCTGAGAGTTCCATCTCTTTCATTTGCCTTAAGTATTGAGGCTTCACAAATATTCCTCAGCTTATTCCCCTCACCATTAATAAAGTAACAGATGAAAATTACATAATTCTACATTTCTATGCTACACACGGGATTTGAATCTGATTGAAACAGTACTTTTATTCTGACTCGACCTAAATATCTAACTCCTATTAAAATATTTAAGCTAAGAGAAATATAAAGAGAGTGTACTTAAGAGGAAAAAAAAAGAGAGAGAGGTACATTTATTTATGTTTATAATGTAGGAGAGGAAAGTAAGAAAACATTTCAGAAAGAAATTTAGAATGTCAGACACCAAAAGGAGAACTCTGTAATTCATTAATTTTTATTTTTTTAATTAATTAATTAATTTATTTTTTATTGGTGTTCAATTTACCAACATACAGAATAACCCCCAGTGCCCGTCACCCAATCACTTCCACCCCCCGCCCTCCTCCCCTTCTACCACCCCTAGTTCGTTTCCCAGAGTTAGCAGTCTTTACGTTATGTCTCCCTTTCTGATATTTCCCACACATTTCTTCTCCCTTCCCTTATATTCCCTTTCACTATTATTTATATTCCCCACATGAATGAGAACATATAATGTTTGTCCTTCTCCGACTGACTTACTTCACTCAGCATAATACCCTCCAGTTCCATCCACGTCGAAGCAAATGGTGGGTATTTGTCGTTTCTAATGGCTGAGGAATATTCCATTGTATACATAAACCACATCTTCTTTATCCATTCATCTTTCGATGGACACCGAGGCTCCTTCCACAGTTTGGCTATTATGGACATTGCTCCTATAAACATCGGGGTGCAGGTGTCCCGGCATTTCATTGCATCTGTATCTTTGGGGTAAATCCCCAACAGTGCAATTGCTGGGTCGTAGGGCAGGTCTATTTTTAACTCTTTGAGGAACCTCCACACAGTTTTCCAGAGTGGCTGCACCAGTTCACATTCCCACCAACAGTGTAAGAGGGTTCCCTTTTCTCTGCATCCTCTCCAACATTTGTTGTTTCCTGCCTTGTTAATTTGCCCCATTCTCACTGGTGTGAGGTGGTATCTCATTGTGGTTTTGAATTGTATTTCCCTGATGGCAAGTGATGCAGAGCATTTTCTCATGTGCATGTTGGCCATGTCCATGTCTTCCTCTGTGAGATTTCTCTTCATGTCTTTTGCCCATTTCATGATTGGATTGTTTGTTTCTTTGGTGTTGAGTTTAATAAGTTCTTTAAAGATCTTGGAAACTAGCCCTGTATCTGATATGTCATTTGCAAATATCTTCTCCCATTCTGTAGGTTGTCTTTGAGTTTTGTTGACTGTATCCTTTGCTGTGCAAAAGCTTCTTATCTTGATGAAGTCCCAATAGTTCATTTTTGCTTTTGTTTCTTTTGCCTTCGTGGATGTATCTTGCAAGAAGTTACTGTGGCCGAGTTCAAAAAGGGTGTTGCCTGTGTTCTCCTCTAGGATTTTGATGGAATCTTGTCTCACATTTAGATCTTTCATCCATTTTGAGTTTATCTTTGTGTATGGTGAAAGGGAGTGGTCTAGTTTCATTCTTCTGCATGTGGATGTCCAATTTTCCCAGCACCATTTATTGAAGAGACTGTCTTTCTTCCAATGGATAGTCTTTCCTCCTTTATCGAATATTAGTTGCCCATAAAGTTCAGGGTCCACTTCTGGGTTCTCTATTCTGTTCCACTGATCTATGTGTCTGTTTTTGTGCCAGTACCACACTGTCTTGATGACCACAGCTTTGTAGTACAACCTGAAATCTGGCATTGTGATGCCCCCAGATATGGTTTTCTTTTTTAAAATTCCCCTGGCTATTCGGGGTCTTTTCTGATTCCACACAAATCTTAAAATAATTTGTTCTAACTCTCTGAAGAAAGTCCATGGTATTTTGATAGGGATTGCATTAAACGTGTATATTGCCCTGGGTAACATTGACATTTTCACAATATTAATTCTGCCAATCCATGAGCATGGAATATTTTTCCATCTCTTTGTGTCTTCCTCAATTTCTTTCAGAAGTGTTCTATAGTTTTGAGGGTATAGATCCTTTACATCTTTGGTTAGGTTTATTCCTAGGTATCTTATGCTTTTGGGTGCAATTGTAAATGGGATTGACTCCTTAATTTCTCTTTCTTAAGTCTCATTGTTAGTGTATAGAAATGCCACTGATTTCTGGGCATTGATTTTGTATCCTGCCACGCTACCGAATTGCTGTATGAGTTCTAGCAATCTTGGGGTGGAGACTTTTGGGTTTTCTATGTAGAGTATCATGTCATCGGCGAAGAGGGAGAGTTTGACTTCTTCTTTGCCAATTTGAATGCCTTTAATGTCTTTTTGTTGTCTGATTGCTGAGGCTAGGACTTCCAGTACTATGTTGAATAGTAGTGGTGAGAGTGGACATCCCTGTCTTGTTCCTGATCTTAGGGGAAAGGCTCCCAGTGCTTCCCCATTGAGAATGATATTTGCTGTGGGCTTTTCATAGATGGTTTTTAAGATGTCGAGGAATGTTCCCTCTATCCCTACACTCTGAAGAGTTTTGATCAGAAATGGATGCTGTATTTTGTCAAATGCTTTCTCTGCATCTAATGAGAGGATCATATGGTTCTTGGTTTTTCTCTTGCTGATATGATGAATCATATTGATTGTTTTATGGGTGTTGAACCAGCCTTGTGTCCCGGGGATAAATCCTACTTGGTCATGGTGAATAATTTTCTTAATGTATGTTGGATCCTATTGGCCAGTATCTTGTTGAGAATTTTTGCATCCATGTTCATCAAGGATATTGGTCTGTAATTCTCCTTTTTGGTGGGGTCTTTGTCTGGTTTTGGAATTAAGGTGATGCTGGCCTCATAGAACGAATTTGGAAGTACTCCATCTCTTTCTATCTTTCCAAACAGCTTTAGGAGAATAGGTATGGTTTCTTCTTTAAACGTTTGATAAAATTCCCCTGGGAAGCCATCTGGCCCTGGACTCTTGTGTCTTGGGAGGTTTCTGATGACTGCTTCAATTTCCTCCCTGGTTATTGGCCTGTTAAGGTTTTCTATTTCTTCCTGTTCCAGTTTTGGTAGTTTGTGGCTTTCCAGGAATGCGTCCATTTCTCCTAGATTGCCTAATTTATTGGTGTATAGCTGTTCATAATATGTTTTTAAAATCGTTTGTATTTCCTTGGTGTTGGTAGTGATCTCTCCTTTCTCATTCATGATTTTATTAATTTGAGTCTTCTCTCTCTTCCTTTTAATAAGGCGGGCTAATGGTTTATCTATCTTATTAATTCTTTCAAAGAACCAACTCCTGGTTCTGTTGATCTGTTCCACAGTTCTTCTGGTCTCGATTTCATTGAGTTCTGCTCGAATCTTTATTAACTCCCTTCTTCTCCTGGGTGTAGGATCTATTTGCTGTTTTTTTCTCTAGCTCCTTTATGTGTAAGGTTAGCTTTTGTATTTGAGTTCTTTCCAGTTTTTGAATGGATGCTTGTATTGCGATGTATTTCCCCTTTAGGACTGCTTTTGCTGCATCCCAAAGATTTTGAACGGTTGTATCTTCATTCTCATTAGTTTCCATGAATCTTTTTAATTCTTCCTTAATTTCCTGGTTGACCCTTTCATCTTTTAGCAGGATGGTCCTTAACCTCCACGTGTTTGAGGTCCTCCCAAACTTCTTGTTGTGTTTTAGTTCTAATTTCAAGGCATTATGGTCTGAGAATATGCAGGGGACGATCCCAATCTTTTGGTATCGGTTCAGACCTGATTTGTGACCCAATATGTGGTCTATTCTGGAGAAAGTTCCATGTGCACTTGAGAAGAATGTGTATTCAGTTGAGTTTGGATGTAAAGTTCTGTAGATATCTGTGAAATCCATCTGGTCCAGTGTATCATTTAAAGCTCTCGTTTCTTTGGAGATGTTGTGCTTAGAAGACCTATCGAGTATAGAAAGAGCTGGATTGAAGTCACCAAGTATAAGTGTATTATTATCTAAGTATTTCTTCACTTTGGTTAATAATTGATTTATATATTTGGCAGCTCCCACATTCGGGGCATATATATTGAGGATTGTTAAGTCCTCTTGTTGAATAGATCCTTTAAGTATGATATAGTGTCCCTCTTCATCTCTCACTACAGTCTTCGGGGTAAATTTTAGTTTATCTGATATAAGGATGGCTATCCCTGCTTTCTTTTGAGGACCATTCGAATGGTAAATGGTTCTCCAACCTTTTATTTTCAGGCTGTAGGTGTCCTTCTGTCTAAAATGAGTCTCTTGTAGACAGCAAATAGATGGGTCCTGCTTTTTGTCCAGTCTGAAACCCTGCGCCTTTTGATGGGGTCATTAAGCCCGTTCACATTCAGAGTTACTATTGAGAGATATGAGTTTAGTGTCATCATGATATCTATTCAGTCCTTGTTTTTGTGGAATGTTCCACTGAACTTCTTCTTAAAGGGGAATTTTAAGAGTCCCCCTTAAAATTTCTTGCAGAGCTGGTTTGGAGGTCACATATTCTTTTAGTTGCTGCCTGTCTTGGAAGCTCTTTATCTCTCCTTCCATTTTGAATGAGAGCCTTGCTGGATAAAGTATTCTTGGTTGCATGTTCTTCTCACTTAGGACCCTGAATATATCCTGCCAGCCCTTTCTGGCCTGCCAGGTCTCTCTGGAGAGGTCTGCTGTTACCCTAATACTCCTCCCCATAAAAGTCAGGGATTTCTTGTCTCTTGCTGCTTTAAGGATCTTCTCTTTATCTTTGGAGTTTGCAAGCTTCACTATTAAATGTCGAGGTGTTGAACGGTTTTTATTGATTTTAGGGGGGGAGCTCTCTATTTCCTGGATCTGAATGCCTGTTTCCCTTCCCAGATTAGGAAAGTTTTCAGCTAGAATTTGTTCAAATACATATTCTGGCCCTCTGGCCCTTTCGGCACCCTCGGGAACACCAATTAAACGTAGGTTTTTCTTCCTCAGGCTGTCGTTTATTTCCCTTAATCTATCTTCATGGTCTTTTAATTGTTTGTCTCTTTTTTCCTCAGTTTCCCTCTTCGCTATCAACTTGTCTTGTATGTCACTCACTCGTTCTTCCACCTCGTTAACCCTCATGGTTAGGATCTAGTTTGGATTGCATCTCATTCGATTGATTTTTAATTTCTGCCTGATTAGCTCTAAATTCTGCAGTCGTGAAGTCTCTTGAGTCCTTTATGCTTTTTTCTAGAGCCACCAGTAGCTGTATAATAGTGCTTCTGAATTGGCTTTCTGACATTGAATTGTAATCCAGATTTTGTAACTCTGTGGGAGAGAGGACTGTTTCTGATTCTTTCTTTTGAGGTGAGGTTTTCCTTCTAGTCATTTTGCTCAGTGCAGAGTGGCCAAAAACAAGTTGTATTGGGAAAAGGAGAAAAAGAGAGGAGAGAAAGAAGGAAAGAAAAGAGAAAGAGGGAAAAAAAAGGAAGAAAAAAAAACAAAAAAAAAGAAAAAGAGAGAGAAAAAGAAAGAAAGGGGAAAAAAGGGGGTGCGGGAAGGAAACAAAACAAAAAGCAAAACAAAACAAAACAAAAAGAACCACGGGGGAGTATCTTCTGATTCTGTGTACTTTAAGTCCCTTGACTTCCCCTGGAACTTGTCCATCTAGCTGGTCTTCTGGGGGAGGGGCCTGTTGTGCTGATTTCCAGGTTCGCACTTGGGGGAGCTGCTGTGCCCCTGCCTGGTGCAGGGCTCAGTGGGGGCTGTTTACCCCGTGAGGCCCCAGGAGGAACAGTCCCAGTGGCGGGGCCAGCTCTGCAGCCCTGGAGTCAGCTCCCGCAGTAGCTCCAGAGCTCTCCGTCTGCAGGGCCTGGAGGCTCCGGGTCGGGCCGCTGATGTGCTCAGCTGGGGCAGGAGCGTCCTTGCTGTCCTGGGCCCTCCCGGCCTCTGCCTGTCCCGGGGGCGGGCGGGGGGAGGCCGGATCCTGGGCTGTGTCCCGGCGCCCTGTGCCCCGGTCTGTGCTGTTGGATTCGCACTCCCGCCCCGCAGCCCCCTCCGCGGAGCCGCCCCGAGACCCCCCGAGCTGCTCCTGCCCCGCAGCCCCCTTGCGGAGCCACCCCCGAGCCCCCCGAGCTGCTCCCGCCCCGCAGCCCCCTCCGCGGAGCCGCCCCCGAGCCCCCCCGAGCTGCTCCGGGTCCCGCCGTGCGCGCTGCAGCCCTTAGGGAGCTCGGCGCACTCCCCCGGGGCGCAGGTGTCTGTTAGTGTCCCCGGGAGCCCGAGGGCATCCCCGCCCTCCTGGGTCCTGCTCCACCTCCCTGCGAGCCCCTTTCCCCCCGGGAAGGTCGGTGCAGCTCCTGCTCCTCCGGGACGGGGCTCTCCTGTCCTGGGGACTCTCGCCCCGGCCTTAGCCCGGCTCCTCGCGGGGCCCCTCCCCCTTGGAGGCCTTTTGTGTCTTTCTTTTTCCCCGTCTTCCTACCTTGATAGAAGCAGGAACTCTTCTCACTGTAGCATTCCAGCTAGTCTCTCTTTAATTCTCAGGCCAAATTCATAGATTTTCAGGATAATTTGAAAGTTTTCTAGGTAATTTGGTGGAGACAGGTGATTTGGAGACCCTACTCTTCCGCCATCTCGCCCCTCCTCCCCTCATTAATAATTTTTAATACCCGTAGTTTCTCTTTGAAAAATTGAGGCAAAATGGCATCCTGTGCTATAAGAGTACTTGGACCTGTGTCAATGACTAGGGATCCTTTCTGAGGGGTATTTTGTATGGAGTGTGAGAAATTAAAATCAGTATCTTACCATTAAATGAAAGATTTCCTTAAAATACGTTGGCTTCTACCAATGAATGATGAACCATCTGAGAAATTTAAAAGTTTAACAAATTTTTTTTACAATGGCTTTATTTTATAAATAAGTGAATAAATGTTAATTTAATGAACAGTCCTCCAGAGTCAGCTATCATAATCGCTGAATTATAGAAACCTGCCTTACATTTTAAAGTTTTTGCTATCTTTAGCAAAAAACTCAGGAACTTACACAGGCATAATAGTGTGACATGGTATGTTCTAACACTTAAGTAAAGGATAAAGATTTTTCATTTAACTTTCTAATATTCCCAGAAACACTCTTCTGGATGTTATCTCTTAGTAGAAAAACTGATTAAATAGTCGACAACAGTTAATAGGTTATACTTTTTACATATTTGGCATGTACTGTTCAAGTCATTTGTTCACTTTTGAAATACTATTCTAAGAAATACTGTAGTCTTATCCTTTTATTTCCTTTCAAGGGAATATGAAACTTCTAAAACATCTTTCCAAGTAAATGATTGAACTTTGAGGAGATATTAACAAATGAACCAACACATCTGTTCAAACAGGAAGCCAAAATTTGTGAGCTCTAAATCAGCTTGTGAGGGGAAAAAAAGAAAATCTTTCTTCTTCACATTTGATGAAGAAATATCAGATACTACAGTGAGAAATTACTGAAAATCTTATGTCTATCCTGCAATATCACAATGACTTCTAATACCTCTGCCTCCAGACTCTTTCCTCTTCCTACCCGTCCTTTAATTTATTCAAATATGTCTTTGTAAAGCCTTGCATTATTATGTTATTTGCAGGTTCAACACCTATCATTGGTTCCCCATTGCTACTAAAGTCTAAACTTCTCATTAGCTGCTAAGCCCCATCAGAATTTATCCCCAGCCAGACTTTCCAAGCAAATCATCCATTATCCCTCTTCCTTCCTGTGCACCAGGCAGCCAGAATTATTACCATTTCCATATGTTCATTGCTGATTCCTGCTCTAAAAAATTTAGTTCCCACTGACTCTGCTTACTGGAAGGCCCCTTCTCTAAACTCATCTCTGCCTTTGAGATGCCCCCACTTAAATCATAATTCACTTAAATGCCACTTCTATGAAAGTAACCTGACCAATCCAACATAAATGATTTTGCCAAGCTCTTTGGACCACTGTTAGAACAAATGTACCTCTTCTGGGTTTTGTTTTTTGTTTTAAGTAGGCTCCACATCCAGCATGGAGCCCAATACAGGGCTTGAACTCATGACCCTGAGAGCAAAACCTGAGCTGAGATCAAGTGGTTTTGTTTTGTTTTGGTTTGGTTTTTTAAAGATTTTTTGAATTTATTTATTCATGAGAGACAGAGAGAGAGAGAGGCAGAGACATAGGCAAAGGGAGAAGCAGGCTCCCTGTGGGGAGCATGATGCAGGGGACTTGAATCCGGAATCATGCCCTGAGCTGAAGGCAGATGCTCAATTACTGAGCCATCTAAGTGGTCCGAGATCAAGTATTATATGCTTAACCAGGCACCCCTCTTCTGTTTTTTTTCTCTACCTGAATTAAACTATGGGTTCCTTAAAGGGAGGATTGCAGACTTGTTTCTTAGATTCACTCAGTTGTGGGTTTGCAAAAGTTCTAATGAAAGGGGGTTATGCAACAGGAAAAAGAGAAATTAAAAATAAAAAACAGACCCACCCATCCTCTCTAACTGAATGCTCTAAAAGTAGATACCTCTGAATTATTGCTGCTTTGTTGACTGACTGAGGCATGTGGGTGAAATTTTGGGAAACTAAGAGAGAGAATTGTGAACTAACTTACCTAACAATGGGGAGAACAGGAAGTGTCATGGAGGAGAAGGCTCAGAAGGAAGGAAGGAGACTGGAGGAATTATGATTGAAGAAGAAAGCAAGGAGGAAGTGGAGGAGAAGGATGCAGAGTAAGGGGTGAAAAGATGAAAACACTGGTGATGAGAAGACATCAAGTGACAATGATAACAGCAGTAGAAACATGGAAAAGGAGAGAATGATGAAAAGAGGGATTTGGGAAATTGCAAGGTGCGCAATATAATCCCCTTCTCTTCATTCTCCATCAAATGCCTTAACATTGAAATGTGTGATAATGTGACATCTTGCAAGACTTTGGCATTAGGTCAGTGCTGGTGAGAACATAGCAGATACAAGGGAATCCAGCTACATTGTGTTTTGGTTCAATCAGAATCACACAATGTCAACATTGGTGTATCATTGGTTGGTTTGGGTGTATAGGCTGACTCTGCTAAAACTAGGTTTTAGATACTGTTTCATTCATTCCCTACTATTAATGTCATTGTCTTTATAAGATTCCTATATAAAATGAAACTCATCAGGTATCATCAAAGAAAAACAGTAGCTTAACTGAATTAAGGAATGAATTAATATGTGCCATCATGTTCCATCAAATATTCAGAATCCTAAGAAGCAGAATTGTGTTTGGACAAGGTCTAGCTCTACTTGGGTGGGCTGTACTTTACCCTAGCAAAGGTCATTATTTTTTGATTAACTAAGGGATAAATAAATGAATAAAACAAACTCATTTGTCTCAAGCAAGAATCATAACTGAACTTAACAGGAGCTTAAGTCAATGAGGTTTTTATCCATCACTATATTAATAAATTTATGTTTTGTCTTCTAAGAAAACCCTAAGATACTGCAAGTCCCTCACAGCCAATTATTTTTAATACTTAACACTTTAATCTAAAATCGCATCTCTCCTTCCTCAGAAGATTTCCATTCTCTCAAGGCCAGTTGGGTATGAACGGTGGGATGTGGGATTTGGAAAACAGGCAGAAGACTCTAAATAAATCAATTATATTGAATTAATTTTTTGACCATCAATCTCTAATTGGGGAAATTTTAGTCATAGAGGAAGGGAAGAACTTGATGAGGTGAAAATTTCATTTCAAAGGACCTTAAGAGCACTGTAAATCGCCTCCTAGGTACTATTCCCTCCTCAGTTGAGTTGACTCTGGGCACGGCTTTGTAGGAAAGAAATCTGCAATATTCTTCATTCTCTTCCATGCCTGGCTTGCAGTCTACTGAATTAGCAACTGAATTAGCCCGGTCAAAAACTTGGCTAATGAAGAATGCTGACATTTAAAATAGCATACTTGCTTCTACACTTTCAAGATTAAAAATCTTTCGACTGAGATAATAAATCCAAGATCTCACAACATGGAGTTGAGAATTAATGTGCACATCACATTTAATAAAGGCTTGATCTTTTATATAAAGTATATACTTCTAGCATACTGCTCATTATTGTCACCTAAGAGTAAACTCTTTGAAGAAAATAGAAATGAAAATGATTCTTTGAGTTGGGTGCAATCGGCAGGCCCAAGGTATACCACTTGAAGCAATTTAAGTGAAAAGATGTGAACACCACAGTTGCTTTACCATTGGTGATTACTAGAGAACAGAAAGAGAAAAATCCTTTAAATAGAGCAAATGGAGAAAACAGATAAACAGGAAAATTTCCAGTTTGTCCTTGGTCACTCAACATTAATTTCTGGATAATTTCTGGATAAAGACAAGCTGGATTCTTAAGAACTATGAATGCAGCTAATGTGCTGACACCAACGATTAACTAAAAATTGATCTTTGAAACTGAGCCAGTTTGGAAAATGCTGTTGCAGAGAATACATAGCCAAAGGTGCTAGCTAGTCAAAGAAGCACCTTGTGCATGACCTGGGACTCAAGGTCATTGCAACCTATGGTAGCCCCACAATACCACAGCCCCATGAACAGCAGCTAATAACATGGACATCCCATTGAAGGCATTAGTAATGGATGGATGAATTCAAATCCGTGTTTCAGAGCAGTCACAGTGGCAGAAGGAAAAACATAGAGTCTGAACTGGTTAAGCAGGAGTCGAAGTCTCCCTAAATCAGACACTAACTAGCCATTGTTTGCTCATCTCTAATGTGAAAATGTTAACAGTTAAATGAGATGATTAGGAATGAACTATATCTTACAAATAGTGAAGCATAATTTGTCGTTGTCAACTACTCATAACTAATGCGGGACTCCTACAACCAAGAGTGAGTTCTATAACCTGGTGAATAAAATTCATTTGTGTTATATATTTAAACCTCAAGGACAAAAAAAAAATGAGTCTTAAAATCTCATATTAACTAGAAAATGAGATAGGGCATAACCTAAACAGTCACTGTCTAATAAATTTTTATCATATTAAATCAGAAATAAGTTATCCAATGTTAAGAATTCTAAACTTTGGGATTCCTGGGTAGGCTCAGCCGTTGAGCATCTGCCTTCGGCTCAGGCCATGATACCGGTTTGGGGATTAAGTCCTGTATCAGGCTCCCTGTGAGGAGGCTGCTTCTCCCTCCGCCTCTGTTTCTGCCTCTCTCTATGTCTCTCATGGATAAATAAATAAAATCTTTTAAAAAAAGAATTCTAAACTTTATAAACATTAAATCTGGCAAAGTTTGATCAATGGGTAAGATTTTAATAATATTCTTATTAAATATAATAATTAATATTCTAATAATATAATACAAACATCACAAAGACAAAATAAATGAAACTTTTATTTAGATAGGCTTCAATAATAGATTTTATGTTATGAAGAGAATAAAAATTAAAATGATCTTTAAGATTTAGTTATTTCTCTCCCTTAGATTTTATTTATAGAATCATATTGTACAAAGTTATATTGTGTTTGTGCCAGAAAATAGCTATAGCACTATGGTGAGTTCTTAGAATTACACTTTAATACGAAAATTAATGAACATTAATGCGGTCCAGAAAGATTAAAGGGACTGGACTGTTGAGTCTAGGTTTTCAAACAAGGAAGAAATAACAGTTATCTCCAAATATTTAAATAGCCATTATAATTACTCCCTAACAAGAGAGTTAGGAATAACTGCAGGTAACTATAGGCACATAGATCTCATCTGTTTCAAGAGCAGTGAATGATATTGAAGAAGAGGATGGGTGACAATGTGGATGTTGTTGATGGAATTTAATTTTTTTTTAATTTATTTATGATAGTCACACACAGATAGAGAGAGAGAGGCAGAGACACAGGCAGAGGGAGAAGCAGGCTCCATGCACCGGGAGCCCGACATGGGACTCGATCCCAGGTCTCCAGGATCGAGCCCTGGGCCAAAGGCAGGCGCCAAACCGCTGCGCCACCCAGGGTTCCCTGTTGATGGAATTTAAATATTAATTGAGGAAGGAAAAAATTATGCCACATTCCCTCGCATTTCAGGTCCCTCACAATTCAGATTTTATGATGCTGTAACTTGTTTCTTTAACAATCTAATGTAAAAGAAATACAGTATATATTCCATTGAAGTGTGGCAACAATTTATGTGGTCCTTGTTTGCAGTTTTTACTGGCATAGCTCTATAACTTAGAGATGACATTATGCTTTGTAGGTAGAAAAAACTGTCCTTTCACAAACTTAAAATATGAAAAAACTCCTATATCTCTCTTTCCCTCTCTCTCTCTCTATCTCGCTCTGATACACACAAGAACACAAACACACACAACCAGGCCATATGCTAAATGTCCTTCCATGAGATACATACAAAGGACCCTTGCAGGCTTTCCCTGCTGCAGAGTGTCCCTCAGTATCCCCACTGCTAATCAAAACTAGATGATCTGTTGTGCTATGAGGGAGAGCAATTATTCCCTAATCCTCCCATTTCCTTAAGAATAATAAAACTTCCCCTTCTTGAGAGGGACAGGTGTAGGAATAACACTTCTAGCCCCATTCATTCCCTTTGATTACCTTATCGATGAGGCTGGAATTCAAACCTATGCAGGGGAGAATCAGTTCCTTCTTTTTTTTTTTTAATTTTTATTTATTTATTTGAGAGAGAGAGAGAGGTGAGGGAAAGGGAGAGAGAGAGAATCCTTAAGCAGACTCTTTGCTGAATGTGGAACCTGACTCAAGGCTCAATCCCAGGTCCCTGAGATTACGACCTGAGCCGAAGTCAAGAGTCAACTGCTTAACCAACTGAACCATCCAGGTGCCCTGAGAATCAGTTCTTTTAGTGCTCTGTCTCAGAAGATACATACATTCTTCTCCTTTGCCATGTGGCTTTCCAGCTGCCTAATGTAGTGACTTGCAGGTGTCCAGCACTTACCTGCGACCATGCCAGAAGCATTGTTTGCAGGTGGCAGCAGAGAAGCATTAGAGTCCAGGTGTGGCTGGGCTGCACTTTCTAATTTTATTTATAAGTAACAAAGCTGTGACTTTTGCTTGAATCCCCATCTGTCAGCAACCTATGTTTATTTTCTGAAATTGGCTCTATATAATGTGGTGAAGGGAAGAGAGATGATTTATCATTTGCTTCCAAAACCCACACAAGTTTTGCCCAAATGACAGGGATATAGCACATTATATGCAAACCCAGGGTGGCATTGTTGGAGTAAGCATATTTATTTGGGAAACAGAAACATTCACAAAACCCAAAAAAGCAGGAAAGAAATAGACACATGCTAAATTTGAAAAGAAAAAAACCAAATCCTTATTCAGCATACAGTGAATATTTTGTTCCTTATATAGATACAATTTGGATTATGAAAAATTATATATGGTAGCTATTTGCGTAAACTTAGGGCAAAAAGTTTAGTGCAGATTTACTATAAATGGTTGGGTGAAATGCAGCTGGTCTTAGAAATGCTAAAATCTCACCACAAAATGAAGTTGTTTTATTGCCTATGAAACAATTCTGTGACAAATGAGAAAAAAAAAATTCTTGCACTCAAAGAAAGAAAGCCAACTCTTTTGCAAATGACCTCTTGTAGGAAAGAGAAGAAAAATTTAAAGAATGCAAATGTGCTCTCCATAAAATTTAATAAATAAAATAGGAAGTAAAAGATGAAAATAAGATAAAAAAAAAGACAAAATGATATGAGTGGGGGAGCTTTCTTGTGATGCAAGTAGCAACAAAAAGTTTGCCAAAAATGTAATAAAATATTATCCCCCCCCCCAAATGGAGTAGTAGCATTTGAATCTTTATTACATTGAATCTAGAGCAGAATTAACAGCATATAAAAGTAAGTCTGGATAACAAAGGATGAACTTGAGCAGTCTGCTCCAGTTTGTTTGTTTTAAAGGATAAGAAAAGTAATAATAGTCCTAGTTCTGCCTGGAAATGAATGAACCACAACAGAATGGAACGAAGATGTAACTCTGGAGTCTGAAATCCCACCCTCAATATTTAAAAAAATAAAAATGCTTGCTTTTTTATTAAAAGCTCCGGAACAATGATGATAAACTTAAATATCTGTAAGAGTTATACAAGAATATAAATACCTGAGTTGTGGTGAATGAAAGACGATCAAGGCTTTAGGGACTCCAGCAAATGAGAGAACACATGCTCTATTTAAACACCCTCAAAAGTTAAATCTTACAAATGTCGTGCACAAAAGAGGATGCAGATTAGCTACATGAGGCCTACTGTCTGCCAACTGTCAACCCCTGCCCAAAACTTAATTTCTCTTATGTTAAATTTCTTTATCTTTCTCTCTTTCCTTTATATATACAAATATTATATATTTATATATATCCTACACATATATCCTACATACATATATATACATATGACCCAAACCAAGACAACAGTTTGTCATTAACCAAGAAATGTTACTGAAGCTCAGAAAACATAAAACAATAGTATAAAACTATATATAGCTATAATCCCATGTATACATACATACCCGCACATATTTCCTATAAATATATGACCATACCTACTTCTAAAATGGTGTGAATTATTGAACTAATTCCAAAAGAAGTATAGATATATAAAAGGGCTGCTATAATATAGTTTGCAAACAAGAGCCATGTGACACAATAGGGTGAAAGAAGCATCTTGAAGCCTTGTTGACTCATAATGAGCACTGAATTGAGCTCCTGGCAGGCTCTCTTTTAACTGGGCTTCAGTTTTGGAATCAGGGACAAGGTCTGAAAAGATGTGTGGAATCCAATCAGATCATACTTCAAGATCTATCAGTTGTGACTTCGCCAAAAGGAAGAATATGAAGAGAATTCACAGTCTCACTTTGAACAAATTAGTTGTATCCAATCAAGGGGTGAAACAGAAAAGCTGGGCTCAGAAACCCAAGCAAAAGAAAAAAAACATGATCAACACCTGAATACAATGTTGGTTTCAAAACTAGCTCCATTTAGAGTGAATGGACTTGAAGTTCCCAATGCCACAGAGACTATTGGAAGAGCTCCATGATCCCAGATCTAAAAGTTAGCTGATCTCTTATGCTTAGACACATTGATCATGAAATTTGTAGTTAGGATTTTGGTAGAAACAGAATAGAAACTTTCTGTACTAAAATCTCTCATAATCTTAATATGTAAGTCAACAAAGTTGTTAGTTAGAAGGGAAATGATTTATGTGTCTCTTTTGGGATTGTCAACCTCTAATATAAAAACTGAGTTCTGACCAATAACCCAGCCCAGTAAAAGAAAGTAATTCATGGCTCCTTTTGATGTTCTTGAGCCTCTAGCTGATCTGACAATTCTTTCTTTTCCTTACCCTGACAGTTTTGGGCAGGACTGGACCTCCTGCAACCCCACTCCAGACCCAGTTGGGCCATGGCAAGAGCCTGGAATTACACACACCCTCTCAAATGCCAGAAATGTCAGAGGAAGCCTGAGCAAGTGTCCAAGGTCACAATGAAAAAGTCCTCCTTCAGAGTTGTAGTCAACATTCGTTATCACATATTTTAAACTCCTACGTGGAAAACACAAAATCTGCTAATGAAACTAACCAAATAAAGATGAATATGATTATCTTTTTGAGTATGATGAGGTCAATATATTTATTTGAGAAGTAGAGTAGAAATGAAGATGGAGACATGCTCCAAATTTCCTTTTAGAAAAAGTGACCTTATTGGGGCATTGGGTGGCTCAGTTGGTTAAGCGTCCTGATTTCAGCTCAGGTCATGATCTCAGGGTCCTGGGATCCAGCCTCCAGTCAGGTTCTGCATTGGGCATGGAGCCTGCCTAAAATTTTCTCTCCCTCTTCCTCTGCCCCTCTCCTACCCCTGCACTTGCACTTTCTCTCTTAAAAAAGAACAGTGACCTTATTAATCAATCAACATACATGCAGCTCAGCTGTGAGTAAATAAAATCCAGATTTTGACTATCACAGATTGTTCCTATTACATTGGAAAGACCAAGATGATAGTCTGTCATTAGCTAAGAAATGGTTTTTGAAGCTTGGTAAATGTAAAACAATAGGATAAATCTATATATATCCAGAATCCCTAAAATCCAAAGCATGGAACTTGATAGATGCCACTGGCTCAAATTCAGCTGAATCTTCAATTTTCAGTAACTGCCACATCCTAAGCCAGAGCCAGATCCCAAAGACATAGCACTGCCATCATTTCTCTTTTTTCTAGAACCAGAGCCAAGGCCACAAAAACCAGAGTTAACACTGCCAAACTCAAACGATAGCCCAAGAAGAAATTATCAAAAACCTGCAGAGCTGATATAGCCAGGTTGATAAACTTCAGCATAGAGAAAACCCAAGATGGAAGAACCAGAGGGGAAAATAGTGTCATAAAAGCATGGCATTCCCAGAATATGAGGTTTGGCTCTGTGTATCCAGAGTCGGGGATGAGGTCTGTGGAGCCAGGTTATTAGAGCTCTTCTCCCAGTCACTGGAGATGTGACTTCATCTGAAGCTCTTCTTTCTCAAAGTCCATATCTGGCTTATTTGGAAGATTTATCTCTTTAAGGAGACAGGAATACATATACAGTTTATACAAATGTACAACAAGATAGAAGTCTAACTACTGACAGAATAAATTAGGAATGTCCCTTCAGGGATCCCTGGGTGGTGCAGCGGTTTGGAGCCTGCCTTTGGCCCAGGGCGTGATCCTGGAGACCCGGGATCGAATCCCACGTCGGGCTCCCGGTGCATGGAGCCTGCTTCTCCCTCTGCCTATGTCTCTGCCCCTCTCTCTCTCTCTCTGTGTGACTATCATAAATAAATAAAAATTTGAAAAAAAAAAAAGGAATGTCCCTTCAAAAAATGTGTATTGCCTGGAAATGGGCACAGGGATCCTTTGTGGGCTGGTCTTGCCCTGTTTCTTTGTCTGGGTACAAATGACATGAGTGCGTTCATTTTGTGAAAATTGATTGTGTTGCCGAACTAATGTGTACTTTTTTGCTTTCACATTATATTTCAATGCATTTTACATTTAAAAAGTCAAGGGAAGGGAATAAACTTGCAGTTCACTCCTCACTGGAGTGATTTTAGTAGATCAAGTATGTTCTTATTCATTAGCTTCTCTTAGCCCATATTTAATATGTTTAGCAATATCTCCCTGGACGTAAGTGTTCCCTATCACTAATGGTTTCAAATTAACATCTGACTATAACATTTGGTAAAATGGCTCCCGACTGCATCTATTTCCAATCTACAAAGGCCAGATACCACAAAGAACAAACACTGTATCAAGGTGATTGACAGTTTGGGCTCCAGAACCAGATTACCTGTTGAACCTAACTCTCTCAATACTACTAGTTATGGAGGTTTTCGCACACTAGCTAACCATCTTTGCAATATTTTACAATTGCACAATAGGAACAATTACAGCATTACTTTGTAGGGTCGGGGTGTGAAAAGTAAATTAGTTGATCCACTAAAGGTCTTAGAACAGTGCTTGCTCGTGGTAAGTTCTAAACGAGCACTAGCTAGCATTACTATTATATTACTATAATTATTATCCTAAATTTTGCCTCTAAATTCTGATCACAAAACATTATGCTAGTGAGGTTTATATTTGCATGATGTAAGTTATATTTTACCGAGGCCATATAAGTATGATTTCAAAGGTTAGAAGTTTTTTTTTTTTCCTCTCGTACAACATTACAAAGGTAGGCAAGGTTGATAGACAGCTCTCCCAACTCCAAAAATAGATTCCACATAGAGGCCCAAGTTAGTTGATCCTAACTTTTGCCACCTCTCAGCAAACAAGTAGCTTGCCAAAGGAATACACTACCCAGCTCATTTAAGAAAATTAAAGAAAGAGGACACATCACTTCTACTCTCATTCTATTGGTCAATACCTGGTCACATGGTCACATTTAGTTGCAAAGGAAGCTGGAAAATGTAGGCTTTAACTGGGCAACCACAGGCCAGGTAAATTCTGTTGTCATGGAAAATAAAGAGAATGGATATTGATAACCAACTAGAAGTCTTTCATAATCCCCAAAACACTGCTGTTATGCAATCTTCAGAAGTTCCAAGATAATAGACGTATCATATGAATTTATATTCCTCCCCTTCTGAGAGTCCATTAAAATGGTAGTAAAGGAATAAAACAGCCATTGATCCACAATAATAGACTGCAATAATGGGTCTGCAATAATGCAGAACTGTTCTTAGGGGCCATCATAGGATATAATGTTTCAACATATTTCTGGAAGATGGCATAACTGATGGGGAAGAAGAATAATATTAAATTCACGAGAAGAATAAAATCAAGGATGATACTGCTCTGCCTTGTAGAATATTAAGGCTGAGTATGTAATTGGAAATGTTTTCAATAACACCCCAAGTGCCAGATACATGAATGAAGAAGCTTTCAGATTATGAACTGCCCACAATAAGAGTTTTGGTTATCTATTACTAACCTTCCTCTCACCCCAACAAAAGTCAGTGGCTTAAAACCAGAGCCACTTTTTTATGCTCATGGTTTTGCAGGTCAGGAATTCAGACAGAGCACAGCAGGGATGGCCTGACTCTGCCACATGATGTCTGGAGCCTCTGCTGGGAAGATTTGAATGGCTGAGAGTGACCCAAACAGCTAGAGGGTATAATCATCTAAAGATTTCTCTACTCATTGTGTCTGCCACCTGAACTGGGATAACTCAATAATTGATCTCAGCTCACACTATCAAGAGATCATAGGACTTCTCATGGTCTTGGCTTTTTACAATAGGGCAAGTAAGGTTTCAAGAGGGAGAATTCCAAGTTGGAGTTTCTGGGGAGCAAGGGTTCCAGAGAACCAGGGTAAAAGGGCAAAATTTTTTATAATTTAGCCTCAGAAGCCACCCAGTGTCACTTTCTGTAGACTGACTTTATTTGTGGAAGCAGTCCCAATCCTATACAGGTTCAAGAGGAGGGGATATGGACCCCATGGCTTGATAAGAAAAATGTCAAAGAATTTGGGGGCTGGGTTTTAAAATAAGAACTCCTACCTGCACTGCTGTGAAATTTCAGAATGCCAAGGCAAAAAGGAAGCTCTAAATGCTTTCAGAGAAAAATGTTTTTTAAGTGACTGTGTACTTTGTGAGTACAAAGGAAAGAGAGGCAATCTGACAACAGATAGTACATCAAAAACACAGGGAGCTAAAGACAGAGAAGGAAAATTGTCTATGATGTGATAGAAAATTATTTTCAACCTATTATTTGATAACTAGTCTCTCACTCAAGTATGAAATATAATAAGTCACTGTCAGATGCACCCAATGGTTCAGAAAGTTATTCTCTACACACCCTTAGAGATTGCCTTGAGAACGTGCTCCAACTAACTGAAGGATTTAACCAAAGAGTAGAATCCTAGGATGACACCTGAGCATCAGAAAGAGCAGCAGTTTCATTTGAGCAGAAAGAAGACAGAAAATACGGAGTTCACTGGAAGAAATGGGAAAACATGCAATTCAATGAAAAAGAGACGTCAAAAATAAGATATGATAAAGGACATAGTGCAAGAAAAAAAACAAGATTAGAATGTACATGAAAAATAAAAAGCTATTTAAGAAAAGCAATATAATAGTAGTGTACTACTTGTCTCTACAAAATATCTGTAAAAATGATTATTGACTCACCAAATAATAGCAAAAAAGGAAGAACTTGTTAATGGAGTTATCCAGGAATGGGTCTTGTAAGAGAGCTAAATTTTCAGCTATCATATAGGAAGTCTATAGATAATCTTATATCTGAAAAATAAAGAATAATAGCACACTATATTAATTAAGGTTAGTGTAATAACTATTAAAGAAATAAGATAAGGTGGCTGCTTCTAGGGATCAAGCCTGGAAAGGAGCAGAGAAAATGGTTCTTACTTTATATTAAAAGTCACCCTGTGCTATTTAATTGCTTAATTTGCATGATTGCTTAGATTAAATTTTTGAATGTTTTTTTAAATGCTGATTATCATATTTTAATGTTAGTTAAAGATCAGGAAAAGACGTAAAAAAGATTTATTATTATATTATTTAAGATTATGAGCCTCAAAACACACAAATATACTCTCATAGATTTAAATTTTAATATATGACAAATGCAGAACCATAAATCAGTAAGAAAAGCATTTACTCATTTAATGCTGCCAAAATAACTGGTCAACTTTTGAAGGGGAAAAAATAACTTTACACCATAAACCATATTAAATTATAAATTGATTTGAAGTTAAATTAAAAATATCAAGCTCCCAAAACAATTTGAAAATAAGCAGAATAACTTTTGAAATGCTTTTTATGCATAAAATTGAAAAATCTCAAGAGCAAAGTTGGACTTAAAATTTTTTAACTTCTATAAATCAAATATATAACATTTAAAAGGAAACATCTACAAACCTTCATCTGTGCAGGGAGAAGAGGCACAATGCTTTACTCTGCCCTTCCTCAGAAGCAAATTTTTTAATTCCTTGGCTAACTTACTTGCACTTTATTTTTCCTTCCTGTTACATCTTAAAACACAATTTTATATATATATTCAAATGAGAAACTCAAAGTTAGGCTAATATAATATCTTATTCTCAAGGTATGTGAAGAAGGACTCTACACTTCATTCCAGTTAGGGATTTGGTATGGTTTTCTTGTGGCTGGAACAGAAAAAGATACACATGGGCCATGTCTCTGCCACCTGTACCCTGGCTTCTCTTCTCCAGTCATCCACTCCTTACTAGCAAGAGGATAATGTTTGAAATATTATCATGAAGGCCATTATTGTGAGTGGCCAGACACCATTCTTCATCACTCCACCTCTGGTCAACACCTCCCTATGTTTCAGCAGGGGAAAGGAAAGGTCAAAAAGGACTGTTAGTATTAAACCAAAGAGAAACTTATTTCATTAGAGTAACTTAAGCAATGCAATGTGTTTAGCTAGAAGATTTGTAAAGTTAAAAGTTACATGTTTATGGACACTTGGGAAAGCTCTTGGAAATGTATTAGTAGAAATATAATGTTGGCTAAGTAAATACAAAAGATTATCATTTAGCAAGACCTCTCTCTATCATTTACCAAGGCCAAGGAAAGAGACAAGATGAAGAAGCTACTGTGTATTTTCATTCTTGTGAGTGACGAAAATGTTAACTTTTGGTGAAGTGTCATAAAAGCAACATTCCATATTGAACTTACCATAAAAACAAAAACCACATGATTCTCTTAAGCTTCATTGCCTACCTCACTCTACCTTAGGAAAGCAAGTGAAAAAATGTTGGGGACAGGTTTGCAATGTAGCAAAGGGTGAGATCATGAATCTATTACAAATAAAAAGGATTATACTGCACAGCAAGTTCTAGAATATTGGACTACTCCATGTAAATAAACAAAATAATCATGAACATACATTGCCCCCTTCTCTACTTGGTATCAGCTTTCTACAGAAACCCAAGCTTTGTAAATTGGTTTGGGCTATGAATAATTTCAAGGTTTGTAGCCATAGATGTACTCTCTGGTCTTTAATGCCACCAAAGAGGAACAAGCCCACCAAAGGGATGAGAACAGAGAGGAGGAGTTCTGGCCACCATTACAGAAGGCAATGGGTTTGAGCTCACAAGAAGTATTGCTCACAATAAGCATGAATCCCTAGTGTATTGAGCTAATGCAGTCTATGCTATCTCAATAAAAGGTCAATGTCAAGGTTGGGCTTTTCATCTGTACCCAGTTCAGAGATAATTTTGTGAGAGTAATAGCATTAGCTTTTCTAATAATAATATAATAATAATACAATTTTTTTTCTAAATTGCTGAGCCATAACGCTTTTAAAAGGTTTATATTTTACAATTAAGTGTAGTTCTGCTTTACTAATTGTGTGTGAAAAATGAGGAAATTTCTTTCTAGTGTTTAAAGCTCTAAAAAGTACTTACATAATTCAACTTTCTTGATAGAAAGTTAAATAGTGCTACTTCTTTATTTGGGATGTAGTTATGATTGAGAAACAATTAAGTTGGATGACCCAGGGAAGCCCCTGTGGCCCAGCGGTTTAGCGCCACCTTCAGTCCAGGGCGTGATCCTGGAGACCCGGTATCGAGTCCTAAGTCAGGCTTCCTGCATGGAGCCTGCTTCTCCCTCTGCCTGTGTCTCCGCCTCTCTCTCCCTCTCTCTCTCTCTCTCTCTCTCTGTGTGTGTCTCCCATGAATAAATAAAAATCTTAAAACAAAAAAGTTGGATGACCCAAACACTAAACTCTTCCTTCATAAATAGTTCTTGCAATTTGCCCATTTAATTGGCTCATCATCAGTGGTTTCCTCTCAGCTATTTCAAGTTTGTGTATGAAGTACATGCTAGCCACACAACAACAAACCAGATTGGAATAACCAAAGAAGGTGTAGTGGTTTGAATAGTGGCCTTAAAATTATATGTCCAAGTCCTGACCCCCAATACTCATAAATATGGCCTTATTTGGAAATAGAGTCTATGAAGATGTAATCAAGTTAAGGATTTTAAGATGAGATCATCTTAGATTTAAGGTAGACCCTAACTCCAAGACGAATACCCTTCCTTGTAAAAGACAGCAAAAGAGAGGACACAGACACAGGGAAAGTCCAAGTGAGAGAGAAACAGAGACTGGAGATATTTCTACAAATTAAGAAATGCCAGGGGCCAACAGAGGGTAAAGAAAGGCAAGGGAAGATTTTTTTTTTTTTTTTTTTACCAGGAGCCTCCCAAGGGAGCATGACCCAGCAACACCCTAACTTTGGATTTGTGGCCTCCACAGTTGTGAGAGAATAAATTTCTGTTGTCTTCAACTATCCAAAGTGGAGTAGTTTTTTTCCAGTAGCCACAGGAAACTTCTACAGAAGGCATCATGGAGATATAACAATACTTTAAAGGATGCAAGAATAATCAGCAGGAGAAAGGAAAGGAACTAACAAAGATGTTTAGCTATGAAAGCCTGAGGCATTCTAGTTTGAATGAATTGCCCTATTCATGCAAGCAAAGGGTCAATATGTAGTGGAAAGGAAATCATGGCCTGGAAGGCATTGATTGCCAGCCTAAGAAATGTAGATTTTGTGGAGCAAAAACAATAAGTTCATATGTATGTTTTGCTTCAAGATTTATAAAGACCCTTCACATTGTATTGAAATTCTATGGCAAACTTATTAATTAGGTAGCAAGGGTATTATTATATGAATTTTATAGGTAGAAAAAGTTTTGCCTCTAGATGTTGAGAAAGAGGCTCAAGGTTATACACCTCATAAGTAGCTCTCAAAAACATAACTTTTTCACTCGAAGTTCAATGTCTTATCCATTACACCTTGATGATTTTAATAAATTATTAGAGCTCATAAAGCTTGATTATGAGATCACAACAGTGCAGTAAGAAAATTAATTTGGATAAGAGGTTATAATTATGGAAACTTATTAGCTAGCTATTATAACAGCTAGGTATGAGATAATAAGGGACCCGAGTCAAGGCGGTGTTACTGCCAATACACAAGTGTGCATGAGGGAAATGTTGAGAAAGAGCCAACATATTTTAAATAGTGTCTTCTGTCTCCCTAAATTTTGTCACATTCTCTTAAATCCTTTTCCCACTTCAAATTGTATATAAACATTATGTGCATTCATTTCTACTGGACTATAGTATGTTTCTTCCTGATTATCCATTTAGCATAATCTTCCAGCAATTTAATACATGTCTCTTTTTCCGCCAGAAGGACTAGCAACTCCTAACCTCCCTTTAATATTAGGTTGGATTTAGCCTATTTGAAATCGAACAAAAAAATCCTACTATTAAAATCGGTTGGACACACATATATACACATGGGTCAATACCTAAACATATTGTACCTATATGAGCAAAAAGCTTTCCTTGATGACATGTACCACACATATAGAAAGAACTAAAAGAAACTATTTCTGGTCTGGCAGAGCGTGAGAGAGAGTAAGTTAAGATTGAACCCTGAAATTCAAAATAACTACTTTTTTATACAGTAATTATTTAAAATATTGAGATTGGACACACCTTGAAAACTCAAAAAAAAATGGTAGCTAATATAGAAAGCCACATTCTAATAAAAATCATCCATTTCCAATTGGGTATATACACCTTAATGTATGGCTTTACAGAATGTGTTTAACAGGACCTTGGTCCTTCCAGATATTCCAGGGGGGAAAAATGCTTTAGATACGTTCCAAGCTCTATTCCACTCTTAGAGAGTCATATCGTATACTACTCTATTAAAAACTTAGATAAAATCTACAGTAGAGAAACCAAGTTAACTTTCCTTCACTCAGCATTTTTTAAATTTATTTCACTTTATATATGCCTCCCTATTATAACACTTACTTCATGCTACTTGGTTATTTATATATCTGCTTCCTCACTATATTTAAATCTTCATAAGAGAGACTGTCAAAGAGCTATCATATATTCAAAAATATTAGCTAGATGAATGAATGATTAACTGAACATTTGCTTTAAACTATAAGGTCATTTTAGCGTCCTCTGATCTTAAATGTGTAAATGATACCTCAAAAATACTGGAAACTCTCTGTTCAGTAAGTCTCTGAGGCCACCTTCCATCCCAGGGAAATATGCAAACTTAGGAGATAAAATGAGAAAATAAAGCCATCAAGTAAGAAATAAAAGAAGGAAAGGAGTAGGTGGAGAATCTAATCATAATTCTAAACCATCAATTTTTCCCTTGACCTTGAGAAGACCAGTCAGCAGCTTTGAGAAATCACTCACTTGATAGGCTCTACACAAAAATAAGTTCTCTGAAGAAAAAGAATCAGGAAACTATTCTAAAATGCCAAAGGTTTGGGGTTGTTTTGCAAAGGGGTTATTTGGCATTCAAATGTCACATTTCACTTTGAAAGGCCCAAAACTACCCATCAAAGTATTACATAGCTCAGTCAGCACTATTCACTCATAAATGCAGCTTGCCTTTCCAATTGCCATTGCACCAGAGATATAGGCAGCCTTGAGAGCCATTCAAAGAGAACATGGTTTAGACATGCTAATTTAGCAGTACCTGTGGAATGGCCTTAACTTTGAATCTGAGAAGAATTTGATCAACCAGCCTGTCTCTGACTCTTCATATTACACAGTGTAGAAGATAGAACAATTTAATGATTCATCAAAATTTTGCTGCACTGGCTCTTGTGCAAATCAAATGGATATTTCTATTTTATCTTAAGATTGGTGTAACTGTCTTGGTCTTTTCACTGTTACCTTCCATTACAGGAAGCATAGAATCTACCTTGCTGGCTGACTTCCCGGAGTCACCCAGTTGTAGCTCCTCATCGGTGTTTTCCAAAATACTTTCAGAAAATGATCATCCTGCCAGATGTTCTGCAATAAAAGGTTTCATTTTTTTTAAAAAAAAAAAGAAGTAATAAAGAAAAGAAAATAGGTTAATTAGATGGATAATAGATAGTTAATAGATGAACACCTGCATCATATGGCTCTCTCTAGTAGAGATTCACAGCACATTGTAGCAATATTAAAAATCTGAAAGGAATGAATAAACAAACCATGCAAAAGTAATTGAATCTGAACTTCTCAAACATTTGCCCAACAGACTCCTTTTTTCCATTCTAAAATTAACACGATATCAAACAAGACTTCCACTGAATTTTGCAGAAAAAAGCATGGAATCCCAGTTACATTTGAGTTTCAGATAAGCAACAAAATTTTAATATAAGTATGTCCTGGTACTTGTCCCAAATGGGCATGCCAATACTAAAAAAATTACTTAAAAAAGACTAAGGCTATATGACCCAGCAATTGCATTACTGGGTATTTACCCCAAAGATACAGATGTGGTGAAACACTGGGACACCTGTACCCTAATGTTTAGGTAGCAATGTCCACAATAGCCAAACTGTGGAAGGAGACTTGATGTCCTTCAATAGATGAATGGATAAAGAAAATGTGGTCTATGTATACAATGGAATATTACTCAGTCATTAGAAAGGACAAATACCCACCATTTGCTTCAGTGTGGTTGGAACTGGAAGGTATTATGCTGAGTGAAGTAAGTCATTCAGAGAAGGACAATCATCATATGGTTTCACTCAAATGGGGAATATAAGAAATAGTAAAAGGGATTATAAGGGAAAGGAAAGAAAATGAGTGAGAAAAATTAGAGAGGGAGACAAATCTTGAGACTCCTAGTTCTGGGAAACGAACAAAGGGTTGCAGAAAAGGAGGTGGGCAGGGGGACGGGGTAACTGGGTGACGGGCACTGAGGAAGGCACATGATGAGATGAGAACTGGGTGTTATACTATATGTTGGCAAATCAAACTTCAATTAAAAAAAAAAGACTAAGGCTAGATGTACAGATAATTAGACACAGTGGAGGATGAAGAGCATAGGGAAGATGTCCTGGGTGGGTAAGGACAACAAGCTACAACAGAATCTTCAGCTTGACCAATTTGTTACTGGTCAGTTGTATGTCCATTTAGTCTTATTACACCTTCATATGCCCCTGAGGACTATTGAGGGTCATGTCAAACAGGATAGGCCGAACATCAAGAAGAGTTGGTCAGCCTTTGTGTTGGATAGTTGGCTAAGTCCTCTGGAGTACAGCAGCTCCCTAAGTGTACACTGACGCTAGATGTGGATGCCACATCTAGGGTGGCCAGGTTTACCAAATGAAAATATACAATCCCGGGGTGTCAAGGTGGTTTGGTTGGTTGAGCAGCTGACTCTTCATTTGGGCTCAGGTCATGATCTCAGGGTGGTGGAATTAAATCCTGCATCAGACTCTGCACTCAATTCAGTCTGCTTGACATTCTCTCTCTCTCTCTCCTCCTGCCCCTCCCCCTGCTCACATGCTGGCTAAATAAAGTCATATGTGTATATATATATGACTCCCAGTTACATTTGAATTTGAGATAAACTACAAGTGTATGAAGCTCTTGTTGAAGAATATAGAAACTAACAGTGGTGCCATTGCACATGATACTCCTGGATAGACTACTTGCAGGATAACTCGACAAGAAAGGAGAATGAATAAGAAGCCACAAAATCTTCATATTTCTTTAAAAAAAAATCAGAAGGCATTTAGTGGATCTATTACTAACTATGTTTATTGGACAAGAAAGTCCTTCCCTTTCTATTTCCTCATTTTTAAATAACGGAGTTGTATGTAACTCTGGAAGTCTCTTCTAGCACTGACATCTCTCAGAAAATAGTTAAACAATGAAAACAGGGGCCAAAATGGAGGACTAGATAATTTCAGATAATGTTATGTAGTTTATGCTAACTAGAGGGAAATAGAATAGTGTTTCGTTTACGGAACTGTTGCTGGGCCAATTTCCATTTTATTTCAAGTTAGAAACATCTCAATTATTCCCACTCATTGTAGCCATTATGAGAATTAACTCCTTTTAAATGAGCACTAATTGTTTACATTCAATTTTTGTCTAGAAGGATTTTCCTTGGATTTAAAAAAAAAAAATGTCTCCTAGAAAGACAGATCCTTAAATCTGTTGCTACAAGCAACCCCTGACTATATTAGATTACTGCTCAAACATCCCTTCCATAAAGGGATATTTTCCTGCAACAGGTCTCCTCTGATAGACAGATGGAAATGGAAGTCTAATTCAGATTTTTCACAACTTTCTGGGTACCTGCAATGAGTCAGACTTCCATATTACACTCTTCATTCTTATAACCACATGATGAAATGTTGCAGACACAGGGTCTCTGTTCACCAAACCCATTTTCTCTTCCTTTTTCACCCACATCTGGACCATATGAACAAATTCTTTGCACTTTAGTGTAGTCATATGACTTGGAACTTGCCAATGGAGTGTGAACATAAGTATTCTTTTATATATAAGAAACATAAATATAAATATATGTGTATGTGTGTATATATATATATATCTATATATATATAACATATATTTACATATTTCTATTGGTTCTATTTTTTTGGAGAACCACAACGAATATAGTATATCAAATATTAATTAGACTTTCAATTATAGAAATGAATATCCCAAAACTCAAACATTATACTCTTCTTATGATTACTGAGCATTTATTAAGTACTCTGCTGGGAATTATGAATGCTAGGCTAGCAAGCCTAAACAGCATTCATTAGGCAGTAAGCATGTTTTGATATTTTTTAGTACAAAAGTGACATTATCAGAGTTGTGCCTTGATTGTATTATGAGTTGCTTTCTATTTCCAAACATTTCTATGTTGCTGTCCTAACCTCTAGGACTTTAGAACGTGACCTTGTTTGGAAATAGATAGGATCATTGCAGATATAATTAGTTAAGATGAGGTCATACTTGAGTAGAGTGGGCCCCTAGCTCAGCATAACTGGTGTCCTTATCTAAAGAGGAAATTTGGACACAGACACAGACACATACACACACGAGGAGAATGGCACATGAAGATGAAGACAGATATCAGGGTCCTTCTAAAAGCCAAGGGACACCCAAGATTGCTAGCAAACCACCAGAACCTCAGGAAGAGGAATAGAACAGATTCTCCCTCACAGCCTCAGTGGGAACAAACCCTGCTGACACCTGATCTCAGATACCTAGTTTCCAGACCGGGAGACAATCAGTTTCTATTGTTCAAACTCCCCAGTTTCTGGTGTTTCGTTATGGCAGCCCTGGTGAGCTAATACTGACAGATCTGTTAGAGCTCTCCAGAAAGGACATAGAAATGCTAAAATCTCTTATGAGCTTAATTCTCTACTGTAGTGTAAGTCACGACTGCCCACAGCAGGCTGAGGTAGAGGAAATGCTGAGGAAACAAAGAATTGTTACATCCCTTAGGAATTAAATGTGTGGGGATCCCTGGGTGGCTCAGTGGTTTAGCACCTGCCTTTGGCCCAGGGCATGATCCTGGAGACCCAGGATCGAGTCCCCTGTCAGGCTCCCTGCATGGAGCCTGCTTCTCCCTCTGCCTGTGTCTCTGCCTCTCACTCTCTCTCTCTGTCTCTCATGAATAAATAAATAAAATGTTTAAAAAAAAAAAAAAGGAATTAAATGTGTGAAGTTAGGGGAAAGAGAAGTAAAACACAGTCATGGGATTTCCATCCTGGTTAACTTGGAAGATAGTGGCAGCATTAACCAAGAGGCAAGAATTAATATAATGAGAAGTTTTTGTAAAAGAGTATCTCATTTGAGTGATAGGTCTTCTCTGCCACGCTGCAATTGATGTGTTCTCAAGAAAACTTGTATTAAAACGTTTGTTGGAAAAAATAAAATAAAAAAATAAATAAAATAAAATAAAATAAATAAAATAAAATAAAAATAAAATAAAATAAAATAAAATAAAACGTTTGTTGGAAAAGGTGGTTTAGTGGAACTCAACTTTCAGATCCAAGCTAATAAAGTCACTTTTTCTGAAGGAATTTTAATAGAAAACTGTTTCATGGTAGAAAGTCTGTAGCTATGAAACCAGCACACCTCTAAATAAATCCTACCCTGACCACACTCAGTTTTTGCTCAAGATGATCACCAGCCTTTCTCACAGTCACCAGGACTACCATTAGCACAATTCTTACACAATTCTTAGTGTTGTCCCTTTTATCATCCATTTCCATAATAAAGCACAGAACAACTTCCATAAAGCCTTCATATTTGCTTATAATAGCTCTTGGCCTGTGCTAATGGGAGCTGGTTCCTGATCACAACTGTTATATAATCTGAAATATGCAACACAAATTATATCCCCAATTAATGTTACATTATGACCAATCTGAGTTTTGAAAATTTCTTTTAATTTTACTATAAAGCATATTTCTGGAAATGTCTAGCAGGCAGTTAGGTATAGGAAAATAGAGCATATAAAAGAAGTTGGAGCTAGTGATCCTAATAAATAAAGATCTTGACCCCGTGAAAGCTAGTACAAAGCCCTTCAGATATGAAAGCATTTATAAATTCTTAAGCAGGAGTGGTAGTTTCCAAAAAATATAAAGAGACCAAGCAGATATTCTAGCAGAGCCTACCTTCTCTAAAAGGCAGAGTGCTGTTTTAGAGGGCACTAGTCTTAGTCCACATCCCAGTTTGTCAACCTTTTATTCTTGCCATTTGATCGATTACCAGCACATTCCCTTGACTTTCACAAGTTTATGTCTCCTGGATTTATAGCCAAATGTCCCAGGGGTTGGTTGTATTCTCAGCTTTTATCATAGTTGTAATATTAATAAGCATCATATATGAAAAAAGGTGAAAAAACCTACCCTTTTCAAAGAACCTACTTATGTAATACAGCACCTTGCTAAGCAATGATAAGCATTTGTAGAGGAAGATACAGAAGAAAATATCAAAGTTCTACAGAAATTACTCAAGCTTAGCTATGAACTTCATGAGGGCAAGAATCCCAGAGGTTTTCTTTACCACCACATAGCCAAACTCAGCACAGAAGCTGGAATACTAGAGGTTTGGGATTTGAGGAAAGAAGGGTGGGATGGAGGAGGGGAAGAAGGGAAGGAAAGGTTTGCTTCTGAACTGAATATGATAATGTTCCAGAGACAATGGCCCAGGAACTTCTTAATGTCTAAAATTCCATTTTAAGTTGTTTCCCTCACTAAAACATAAATGCCATCTAGGTCTCAAACTTTCTATAAAGTCTATTAGAAACACAGATGCCCTGTGTAAATGGATTTCATGGACATCAAGGGAAAGAAGTAGTGCTAAGATGTCTGAATCATTATAGTCTGAACAGAAACAGACTATGGAATCAGAAGACCTGTAAAATGAACTCATTCTTCTAAAGTATAAGTTCAGAGCCAAAGGCATGAGGAAAGAAAACAGTAAATCAACTCCTCCCAGCTTCTGGACTCAGACCCCCCAGAGATGCCAGGAAGAGCCAGGACTTCTACGAAAGAGGCAAAGGAGTTGAGAATGCCAGGTTGACTATTTTTTTTTTAAGATTTTATTTACTTATTTGAGAGAGAGAGATCAGGAGGGGGGGCAGAGGGACAAACAGACTCTCTGCTGATCAGGGAGCCTGACTTGGGGCTTGATCCCAAGACCCCAAGACCATGCCCTGAGCCAAAGGCAGATGCCTAACCAACTGAGCCACTCTGGTGCCCCAAGAACACCAGGTTCACTTTAATATAAAATGTAGGATGCCTCAGCTGATAGCTGGGAGATACACATGTTACCTCAGTTTATTCCCAAAGACAGAGGCAGGAGATGCCACCATCATGTCCATTTGACAGATGGGCTAAGGCTTAGGTAGCTTAACAAACCTGCAGCCAAGCAGCAGAACAAGGATTTGAACCAAAGGCCCTGGATCTGCTTCCCCACAGCTATGGGATATTACATACATACATACATACATATTCTCTTGCCCCAGACCAAGAAGAGAAAGAAATCATTGCCCTATCTTGTAAAAGATGGTCTTCAAAGGCAAACACAGAAACTTTATCATTTTTGTGAGATAAAGCAAAGAATAGAACTTTCAAAGTTCAAGTACAAATAGAACAATTCCCCGAACAGAAATAAAGGCAAGGAAGCAGCTTGGCAGGATAGCTACATCATCCTTGGATGTTCACACCATCATAATAAATTGCCCAAGCAAAAGTTTATTCATAGCAGCCCATAAAACCTGTAGTTACAAATTACTAATACATGGATCTATTAAGAGGATTAGCCATCTAAATAAGAAAGAAAAGGAAGGCATCTTCATCCTTATAACTTATATTGAAGCTTAGAAAGCTAAAGAATAAAAAACAAAAAAATTAAATAATGTTTCAACCTCTAAAAAACTGAATTTTCCGGATCATATGTGAAATGACTATATCTCAGTCATGTAAGCAACAGCTTTCAAGCAACCATGAAGGGTTCTCTTGGTGACTTATAATTTAGAATAAACCAGAATGTATCTGAAACCTAGAATTTTGCTTTTAAAGGTAGTGGGGATAGGGGCAGCCCCGGTGGTGCAGTGGTTTAGCGCTGCCTGCAGCCCAGGGTGTGATCTTGGAGACACTCGATCACCCTGGATCGAGTCCCACGTGAGGCTCTCTGTATGATGCCTGCTTCTCCCTCTGCCTGTGTCTCTGCCTCTCTCTCTCTCTATGAAGAAATAAATAAAATCTTTAAAAAATAAAAAAAAAATAAAGGTAGTGGGGCTGGGAATAATATATAACAAAAACCATATCTTACTTTAATGAGATATTACTGTGAGTCAGACATCCTAACATGTCTGATTAAAGAAAGCCTTAATTCTAAGCATAGAATGAGCAGTAGGAAAAATTTGAAAATATTCCATTTATCCAGAAATCATCCGTACCTCTCTGAAAAACCATGAGTGAAATGAGAAAACCATTTTGCTGACAACAGGGGTTGCAGATCAGTCTGCTCCAGGTACTGAGCTCCTCATTATAAGAAAAGGTGCCCATTGCTCTCAGCACACACACACCTTATGTGTATAACACAAAACAAAATAAAGGAGTTAGGGTGTGGACCACCAGTCTAGATGGTTTGTTTTATCAGTACACGGGTTGGTTCCTGGGGAAAATAAGCATGAAACAAGGCTCTTATGAAAATAAACCCCTATGTGTTTTTGAAGTTTGTTTTTAAGTCTCTCCTGCCCAGATTTACTAATACCTGGAGCTTGGATTTATTCAGAGCATTTGGCCAGGGGAAGGGTGTGGGGGATCTACTGAACCTCTGCAGGAAGTGAGGGGAATATCGAAAGCTGGAACCACCCTTTGATGCCATGAAAACAACTTCTCCACCCTTCCTCCTTTCCCTCCATCTCGTCTGATCATGGAGGCATCTTCTACAGAGTTTTCCACTGCAGTCCTCTGGTAAAGTAAGACTCTGAGACTCTGATTCTGCTGCTTCCTTCACTCTATAATTTCCGAAACTACTTGGGTAACTTTTCTTTTTCCTACATGGAAGTCCTTCTGTGCACCCATAAAATCCAGAGTAAATGTAGAGGACCCATCACTCTCTATCACTACATGTCCAAAGACTCTCCTACCAGGTAAAATATCATTTATTCCTTTGCTTGTCATGAAATACAATGACTGAACCCATACTCTATGCTCAGAAAAGAAAGTCAAACTCTGATCCGCAAGGATGATTCATAGACAGCGAAAACCCTGGCAAATAAAGAACTCTATTGAGACGTACATTTGCAATGCCAAGTAAGCAGGTTTATTGAGAAAATACAGAGCGAGACAAGTTCCCTTCCTCAGAGGCACAGAAACAGAAGCCAGAAGACACAGCAGCAAGGTCAAAACATGTTAAAACCACCAGAGACTGGGATATGGGGAGTAAAGCTTCTGGAAACTTCCAGAGGCATATGCGCCACCAGTGATCAACCCTTAAAATAAGCTTGGTGCTAGCCAGAAAAATCATAGACTGCCAAAGGCAGCTTCTTCAGAGCTAGCAGCCAAAGCAGTCAGGCAGTCAGAACAGTGGTCAGCAATGAAGAGTTGTTCAGGGACAGGCAGCATGCTGGACGAGCCTGGAAACACCGCTGGCAGGTCCTGGAGTCTTGATTCGCTCACTGGCTCCTACACACTTAGCAAGTTCTTCGACAGCTGGACATGCAGGACCGCTGGTATGTCCTGGAGACCCCGCAGGCTGGTTGGCAGACAGTGGAGACTCCTCCCACTGGTTGGCACACAGTAGAGATGCCACCCACGGGCTGACAGCCCCTGGAGACAAAGGTGAGTGGTCGGCTATAGGTAGTTGAGCAGGGATTGGAGACACAGGTGGTTTGTCGAGAGCAGGTCACCTGTCCAGAGCTGGAGCTGCAGGAATTTGGCTGGTAACAGGTTGGCTGGCAAACAGCAGACTCACAGGTAGTCCCCTGACAGTGGTCCAGGAGCCAGGAGCCAGTGTGGAAGGAACTGGGCAAATAGATGCCACTCAGGCAGTCAGCATCATGGGTAGAAGCTGTGGCAGCTGGAGCTACTGGGACAGTGCAGTGTCCTCCAATCGGCCTGGAAGAGCAGTTCCTTGGGGAACAGTTGAAGGACATGGTGCCAGAGAGAGAGAGCAGTGGGTAACTTGCTGAAGCTAGCTCCTGAATTGTGAATGTCCCTTCAGGTCCTGAGCTTTTATATATCCCTGCAGGTGGGTGGGGCTCCCGCCCTGGTCTGCCTGGCCTCTTTGGCTCAGACCAGCATGCTTTAGAACATCTTGTGAATCTCTAGGTTAATTGTGTCTTGAGAAGCCTTCATCCTCATAAAGACAGTTTAGTAGTTTGGTAACTAAATCATAAGGCTTCTGTACTGCACTCAGTCTCAGGATTAAGAAGGTTACTTGACAGCTTCAAAGCTACAGGTCATCCCAGCCCACACTTTGTCCCTTATTCATCTCGCTTGGATACAATGAGTGGTGATCTGATGGTAACACCAAACATGCCACCATCCTACCATCACACACTCTCTCCCTTCCAGCCAGGACTCGTTACAAACCCACGCCCTGTTTGGTTTGTTGTTGGCACTTAATATGTTTTAAGTATAACTTAATCAGCCACTCTTCCATAGCTAACGGGGCTTCTAATAGACATGGAACCTCCTTGAATAGGCTTCAAGATGACCATGAGAACACCTGTCAGGAAAAAGGACACAAGGACCTAGATTTAGAGTATGAGCTGGCTCAGAAGATAAATCAAGTGACCAGAGCAAGACACATTCAGGAAGGGTAGAGGGCAGTGGGACTCACCTATTATGTTCAAGCAGCAAAACAAATTAGAAGCTAATTAAGTGGGTCTGCGTTTGTAGCCAAGTCTCTTTCTAAATAAATCGGATGAGCTTTATTCCTAAAATTTTTAGTCTAATAACAATGGATAAGAGTGACTCATAAGACTCATTAATATGCCAGTGAAACAGGCTTAAATTTTAAAATTATTATAATGTTAATTTAAAAGGGTACAGTGTCTTTCTCCCAAGATGCTCAATATACCCAAAAGATTTTTTTTTTTCTGCACAGACACATGTAGATAGCATGCATTTTTATCGTGGACAAACGAAAGGCTCTTGAAGGGATTGTCTACATCAGGGATATGGGGAGGAGCACGTAAACAAGCAGGCACTTAGTCAGTATTTGGTAATGGATGAATGTGTGAACAGTGCCCTATAATATTTAATTATTCTTTTTTATTCCTGGGGAAACCATATAAGGATATCATTCTCCTTTATCTCGTCTCCCTACAAGACAGTCAATTCTGAACACCTAAAAGGCCGATCCTCTCCACCTACCTGTTCACAACCATTCTGCCTCTGGCAAAATAAGTCACTTTAACATAGCTCACTGTCATAGCTTAAGGGGTCAGGGATATTTCTATATCAAAACAGCTGTAAGACCCAACTTGTGTTGTAAACTGGCTTTTGGGGCGGGAGGGGGGGCGAGTAGGAGAGAGGGACAATCAAGGATTTACATAGTTTTGACGGTTACAGATAGGCTATGTTTTAGACATCCACAAAGTAAACAGCTTTATGTTAGGACTCATTAGAAGTCCCTTTGCAAGAGGCTTCATCCATCGCTACTCATTACTCTAAAGCCATGTCGGAAGCTCCCCAAGTTTCTAATTGGAAGCCAGTAACACACCCAAATAAGACAGTGCTGTGCTGTGAGCTGTATTATAATTCCCAGGGATCAGACCAATTCTCCCTCAGTGACTCGCAGCGTGTTCTCAGGCCAAGGGAGAAATTAACAAGATGACTGCTTTCCACAATGTTATAACTATGCTCTTCCCACTTTGGGGAATGTCCCAGTTAGTGTTTGAAGGTCAGAGTCCCTGGTCACAGGGGCTGGCTTCCTTGTTTTAAATAGATGAGTAGTTTACAGGCTTCTACCAGCTATGAATTCATTGCCTGCGATGGAAAAGTACTTAATCATGCAAATTAATCGAGTGACAGAAGCAAAAAAGAGAGTCAGTAGTAAGGTTACACAGAAGTTTGGTTTGCAGGACCCATTACCACATTTCTGAGATGGTAGAGATTTTTGTATAACATTACTCTGTCCTGATTCCTCTTTTCCACTGAAAGTTGAAAATTGCAAATAAAAGCATCTTAGAAAATCTCTTCCAACATTTTTAGGAGAAAAGGAAATTAACATTTTTTGTGCACATGACCCTCCTCCAGGCAGCGAGTTAGAGGCTTTCCATTCTCCATCACATTAAATGCTTCCAGCAACCCTATGGAGTAGGTATCATGTCACGCAAAGGAGCTAATGTTCAGGGAGGTTGAATGCCTTCCCAAGATCACGCAGTTTATATTTGACTAAGTTGAGATTCAAGTAAGACAGAGCCACGAACTATCAACCTGCACTGGGTATATTTAAATATGATGAGATGCCTTCATTTAAGCTCCAGCAAAAAGTTCTAAAAAGAACCAATCGATCGATGTTCCATTAATGATACTACAAAGAATATAGTCTTCATTTCTCTTCCAGCTTCTCAATAACAAAAAATAAGTAAAACTTTTAAATAGTAAGCTAAAAGCACTGCTGTCCTTGTACTTCATGTGTTGTTTCATTTATACACCTTTGACAATTTTTCCTTCATTAGAATGAAATGCAAGGTTACTACAAAGCAAGCAGGAAAAGACAGAGAGCCATCAATAGCTTGGAGCCACAATTTGAAATTACAATTATCTATAACAGCAAAGACTTGCAACTAATTGTTCAGCAACAGCAGAGAAGTGAACTGAGTTTGCAGGTCTAAGTTGTAAGACCTTTTGGAAAAAAGCAACAGGATTCACAAACTCTGAAATCATTACATAGGTAGTCTACATATAGACTACATATAGTCTACATGGAAGACTACATAAGTAGTCTTCTTCCACTCACAAGGTACCCCAAATCAATTATTTCATTCAGTAATTAAATCTTAGGGACCTACTCAACAGATTGCTATTTGACACCTGCAAAAGGGCAGGCAGGCTCTCTAGGTAACAGCTAAGACTGGTGTCTTACTCTATCCACCGCAGAGTGAGAAAAGCTACTAATGCCCATGTGCATTCTATTTTTAGTTGCAACCATTTAGACACATCATTTTGACTGACTATAAGTTGCAACAGTGAAGAAACTCCACACAATTCTACAACCTTGTTATATGAGATCAACAAATCATCCCTTCTTTGGCATGTAAGAAAGATCTGGCCAGCAGCTATCACCATGTAGTTACATGCAACATGAAGTTTCAACTCCAGGAAAAGCCTTAGGAGGATTATCCTCATGTCTGTAGAGTGTGAAGTGAGGGAGGTGTGGTGAGAGCTGGTGAGGAGAGATTAAAGACCTGCTACCCATTATCTTCATCACTGATGGAGAATTTGCTCTCGGTTGTAAAAAACAATCTAAGCCTTATACAATAATTATCACAGGCTGCAACTGAGCAATTCTTTCATTCAAAACTGAATCACAGCAATCACTTACAAGGCCAAGCGTTTGAGAATAAAATGAATTAAGCATGTGTGGGAGGCTGAACGTTTGATATGCAAGAAGGATATTATTCATCACAAAGTTGGTAATAATGTTGACCAATGCCAGTTCAAAAAACCTACTTAGTCTCATCAATGGGAGAAGAGTGGACTTGCTGAAAAATTAATAAAAATTAAATGAGATTTTGTCATTCTGTATTTTTCCAGGATGCTCACACTCTCAAATTGAAGCTATTCATTATCTCTTAAGAAATATAAAAAAGGAACTCAAAATTTAAGCACAGAACATAATGGTTGTTTTAAAAATTAAATACATCTTGGCTGAATTGTTCTGCCTTTTTTTTTCTCCACTTCACACAGACCTCTGAGTTGAATCACCAGAATCCTTATTAACCAAGACATTATGAACCCCCAAAGGCTGAGTGATTTGCACCACAAAACTGAACTGAAATTTATTTTCCAAACTCTTTTCAAAAAGCATTAATCACAGAACGTCTGAGTCTTTGGGACTGGAGGGCAGAAAGCAGAAGGTGAGAGACACAAATGAAAACCAGCAAAATAACTTCTGCATTTAGAACTTGAGAATACCAGTCACCAGCTACATGACTTCTATAAAAATAAACCTTCCAAGGACAGCGTCAAGGCTGAAAAATCCTAAATTAAACCACCATTCTCTTACTCTTGATACCTGTCTGCAAATTCATGTAATTTTTCATATGTGCCTCCACTGGGGATCAAAATCAGGGTGCTGTCAACAAAAATGAGCAGAATCTCAAGTTTGGGGTATGACACACTGTCATGTGGGAGGGTCCCATGTGTATGTAGCTGGCATTGTTCCCTTCCCAGTCTTTCAATATGAGAGGTAAACCCAGTTGTGACCACATATGAGTAATGTTTTTGTATAGGCCTGAGACAAAAGACTCCAAATCATTCAAAATGTGTTATCCTTCCCTGATTCAGGATTGCTGAGGACCTACTAGGTACCTAGCAGGATCAGGATGCTAGGAGCTAGGTAGGACACAGAAGTGTAAAGTAGATCTGCTCTTCACATCACCTAGCTGACCTAGTTGTTGGTTGGCAACTCTCTCAGAGCTTCCCAAATCGGCACCCCCAATGCGGAGGGCAGGGAGAGAGCAAAGAGTGAGGCGGGCCACTCCAACCTGGCAGGTAGCAAGTTTTAATGAGCAAAGGGAACTTATATAGAAGGCTTGTCTTGGGCGGCAGCAAGACAAATGGTACCCGCATCCGCCCACCAAATCTTAAAAGTTGATAAAGAGGCCTTAACTGGGTTCATTCACACATGTTGTGTAGGTGTTCTCAACACCATATCATTATCTCAAGGCTGTGTCCTTGAAGCAGCCTCTGGGAGTGGGAGAGGACAACAGAACCCACATCAAAGGATAGGGGAGGGGGTGAGGAGACTCTGAGTGCCCGAGTCCAGCTCTCGGGTCAGTCGGTGGTCATGTCTTTTCGGTGACCTTCCCAACACCCATGCTTTTGTGCTTTCAACACATTCCTGCCTCCCTGGTCCCATCTGCCTGATTAGGAGCGTAGTGTGGGCCAGCGCTACCTCACGCTAATAATTAGACTATCAGAACTGGGTCTTAAAGTCCAATGCTGTCCTCTGACTGATAACAAAATAAGTCCCAGAGAGGGAGTATCTTTGTCAAGTGTATCAGATCTTCTTGTGCGTTGGTTCAAACTCGTGTCATTCCATTTCTTAGTACTTTCTTGCACAGGCTAAGCCAGCTCCATGGGGGTGCACCAGTACACTGCTTCTTCATGTCAAGGTCATTTGTCTACTTCTTGCTTCTTGTCCTGTGTCTTCTCTATGTCATGGCAAGGGAAGCCTATGCTCTGGGCCCACCCAGAAGTGGACTGATGCTTAAGCAATGGGGAATGCAAACCAATGGGCAGATCCTTCCACCTTCTGAACTCCAGGTAGACAGGTATGAAATTCTTCCAAAAAGTCCCCTGGAATCGCACATGAGTTGTTCACGATCATGGCCAACTTGCTAAAACTTTCTTGTGGTGTCTTCCCCCTCCTCTGTGTCACTCCCCATGTGCTGCAGTCCCTGAAATAAAATTTCCAAATGAACTATTTCAAGCCCTGCTTTTAGGGGAAATCAGACCAAGACACCATGTTTCAAACACTTTCCATCTGAAAGATTAAAAAAAAAAAAAAAAAAAAAACAGTCCTAAACCCTAACTCAGAGCCCCTAAAGAAACATCCATGTCTCTATCTATGCAACCCTAGGAAAAATCTTGTATGCAAACTGAGCATCAAACAAGTAACAGTTGGATTTCCAGAGGAGTTTCTGTAAAGAGCAAATAAAAAACTACAAGATTTCTTAAACACAGCTAGATCATAAGCAGATTATAAAAATTTCCTCCAAGTAATGCCAATCACACTGTGTTATTTCCTCAATATAGGCTAGTCCCTAAGAACTGACACCCCAGGGATCCCTGGGTGGCGCAGTGGTTTGGCACCTGCCTTTGGCCCAGGGCGCGATCCTGGAGACCTGGGATCGAATCCCACGTCAGGCTCCCGGTGCATGGAGCCTGCTTCTCCCTCTGCCTGTGTCTCTGCGCCTCTCTCTCTCTCTCTCTGTGACTATCATAAATAAATAAAAATTTAAAAAAAAAATTAAAAAAAAAGAACTGACACCCCAAAGACATTATTATTGTCAGTTTGATATCACAGTTGTTTTTCAAGATTTAGGACCCATTTTTCCCAAAGTGAGATGTGAGCTAACTATGAAATGCAAGTACATTTTAGGTAATAATGGATAAATACTTTTTACTTTTAATTGTCACATATTTATTTTCAAATGTATTAATAAAATATGGCTGAATTATCTAAGCCACAATTTTATGGATATCATTACATAGGTTGAGGCTGAAGCAAGCTTTTTTGTTTAGAAAGTGAGTTAATATAAATAAGAGTATTAATTGGATAATGATGAACTTGATATAAAAATATGGCAAAAATGTTAGCATAAGAATCATGATGGTGTTTTAAAAAGTATTTAAATGGTTTAATGGTGTACTAAGATGGTTGAATAAATATCTAAATAATAAATATTTTAAGTGGTTTCATAAATATTTTTAAAAATTCAACTCACTCTGTATTCAGAAAATGTGACCACTTAATAAGACCCGCTCACACATGCATATATATTCCAAAAGACCCCTCTCTCTTTTCTGCTTATCAATTACTTTGTGACAAATTATCCCAAAACTTAATGGCTAAAAGAGCAAATTTGGGGTGCCCTGGGGTTCTGTGGCTCAAGATGTTGGGCAAAGCACCGCAAGGCTGGGTTGCCTCAGCTGCCCACACAAGGAAGAGATGGGGCATCTGGGGACTTATTCACTTGAAAGCTCATTCACTCCCTGACACTGGCAGCTGAGATACCCATGCGTGGCCCTTCATGTGACCATGAAGGACTTCTCCAACATAGTGGCTACTTTCAAAAGCCAGAGTCCCAGAAGAGAGAATTAGGATGAAGCTTTAGTGTTTCTTCTGACCTGGGCTTCACAGTCATGGGGCATTCCTTTTTCCACATGCTCTGTCACAGGTGTCCCAGAGGCTCATGTCTAGGGGAAGGCAAAATAGACTCCTTGTTGGTGAGGGAGGAACAAAATTCCAGCTGAGTACATGGGACTGAAAATGTCATTTTGGCCATGAAATCAAAATTACTGTGCTGACAGAGTTGCCAGGATGCCAGAACTAGAAATCTCTGTGAGAGACTTCGTTTCCTCTCAGAAAATCTGAATTTCACGTTCTTCATTATTAGAATGTTCAAAGTGAATAGGTGGTTCATTACCTCCATGAATCTCCTATGATGGGGACTCCTATAGGAATTAGTACCTGTGCATTAAACAGCTCTCTCTGACTCCCCAGTTTGACAAGGCTTTGCCTTGGGATTCCAGTCACTTAGCTGCAGGTGTATGCTCCAAAGGCAGTGAGTCTAGCTAAAGGCAGTCCTCAGTGCTTCAAGTAGCTTCAGCCCTTCGAAATAATCTTTCTTCTGGTTTTATTTCTCATGAAACACTATGAAACTCCAGAATCTATGGAGAATATGTGAATTCAAGGCCTTCCACAACAGAAGGAGTAGTGAGACACATGGGACCCCCAGGTGTTACTCAAAACTATGGGAACTCTACCAATCTAGGTCAGCCCTTGGAAGACTAATGCAGTGTTAGATTTTCAGTGAAATTGCTTTGCAATTTGTTGTGGATTGAAAATTATGAAGGTGGAATTAACACTAGAAATACTCAATACCAGCAGTAATGCCAGAAAGAGTGAATTGTTCCCAACTACTAGATTGCCCTTTCATTTTTGGCCTCAATTTTATATTCTAAGAGTTGGTGTCCTCAGGATGTCTCTTACTGTTACTGAATTCCTATTATTTAGGGATAGGGTGAAACAACACAAGTATCTTTTGTGTTTTAAGATAATGTCTTTCCCCACATGCAATTTAGCCATAGTTAAGATGGCCGCTCAAGGTCAAGGCTCAGTCTTCTTAAACTAACCATAGACTATTGCTCAGTCCTTGCTTTTCTGACCACAGTTATCTCTGTTACTGAACTATGATGTGAACCTAAAGCCAGCAATTACTTTTGTTAAATAACAAAAGAACTAAAGGTTGATTAAAAAATGACCCTACAGAAAAAGAATCAACTGGACCCGAGATAGCCATTTTCATCTTTCACATCATCTCTTAACTTCAGCATCCTTTTCCCCTCTTGATATTAATACAGCTACAAAGTTTTCTTTCTTTGCCTAGAAACCCACTGGGGGCTCCACAGCCAAAACAACTTTTCAGTCTGTAGCTTTCAGATAGAGATACTATTCTAAGAGGGATGCAAAAATAGCTAATGTGTTGGAGGATAAATGGGCACAAGAGAAAAAAAAACTAAAAAATAACTAAGAAGAGCTAAAAGCAATGATTAATTTTCAATGTAAGGGATTAAATTATGTATTATATATAATTCAAGAATAATAGTAGTCCCCAATGTAGTGCTGACCCGGAATCTGAAGGTGGGAATGGAAATAGAGGTTAATTGAATCCATCAAAACTGAAAGAGATAAAATGAATGAAATGTGTGGACATCTTCAGAATTAATCAATTTTGGAAGAGATAGGTTCTAAATGTTTTTTTTTTTTCTTTAGACTAAATTGTCATCTACATCTTCTACACTGAGGCAAAATGATAATTATTATTTGAGAAACTGCATTTCAACTAATGCAAACATCTGAAGGGTAATGTGATCTTTGTAGAAGGGTAGAGACCTGCAGGGCATCTGAGAGCCAAGCAGGTGTTCTTATTGGCCACTAGGCAAATACATCTTTTTCAGACATAATAAACATGTCATTCAGATCATTCACCTCTCGAACTGGACTCTCAAATAGAATTCTGATATTAATTTGGTTTTCCAATTGGCCTAGCCTATTAGAAATAAAATGTACCAAGTATCCAGCACAAATAAGCTAATCTGATTTTCATGTGAGTTAAATAGCCAGTGTAGTTTATACATCAGTCTCTTTAAGGTTTGGCTAACTTGACCCAGTCCTCCAGGGGCTGCTAACCCTGGGTAAACTAACAAAACTAAAAGGCCTAGCATGTAAAGTTGAGGAGCAGGCCCTGGCCTTCTAGTGACTCTAAACATAGTGCAGACAACAGACCCAATTTAGATAGCCAATCTACCTCCCTCAATGATGAAATAATTTTATTTGCACCAGAGAGCTACACATCCTGCTAATAGACCATTTTATAACATTGTCTAAAGAAGACCTCCTTCTCCAAGTGCTCTTAGCAAATAGAATAATCCTCTTTTAAGTAAAATGGTTTACGGGTAGCAGAGGTTGGACAAACCAAATGACCTCTAGAAAAAAGTAGCTTCCAATTTTTAATTGTTTATTGTTGCATCTCCAAATATTACACTGTATTACTTGAAATTATTTTGTGTCTCCCACTGCATTTTTCTACTGTGGGGTATTTTAAAGATCTCCCTCTTTAGTTATTTACATCACATAACAGAAACTACCAAATACCATCCTAGCAGTGATCCTGTGATCTCACATTTATATACTTATAAACTTAAATGCTAAAACCCAAAGGTTAATTTACCAAAAAAATTGTATGCCATGGTGGGCTGCCAGGAAAAATGTTCTGCAATTTCAGATTCTCTTAAGCTAAGACATAATTTGAATGATTCATCGGAACAATTATTGCCTATTGCAAAACAGTTCTTCAAGTGGATGTCCATTTATCTTGCTCATTTATTAATTCTTCACCCTTCTTAAGGCATCAAATTCGAGGCACATGTCAAAAGTACCACAAGTTGGTCCCCAGACTTTCCCACTGACTCACTGCCTGACCTTAGGCTGCTTATTGACACTCCCTGGACTTGTTTCATGGCCATCTGTAAAACAGTGTTAATGGGACCTGCCTCTCTGAGGAGCTGCAAGAACTGAGTTATGATTTAGAAAAGGCTTTGTGATTCATACATAAAAGGTACTATAAGAAAGCAAGCTGTCATTGAGCCTTACCAACCGTGTTCATCCCAATTGTTTTCAAGTAAGGAGAGATGAATATCCTAAGCCTCCGAAAGATATGAAAGTAGCATGATGAGCCAGAGAATTTTCAAAACTAAGGTGGGCAATTGCTGATTCATGGTTGTTGGTTTGGTTTGTTGTGGGGTTTTTTCCCCCAGAACTAGAAACATCACTCACAGATCAGTACAAGGAGACAAACTGAGAGGGCCATAAAGTAAACTCTTGGCTTTGGGATCTGGCAATAAGAAAGTGCCACTTCCCAATTACCCACTGGAATATAGTCCAAGCGAGCTATAGATGAGAAACCTTCCTAATCATCAGCCACCTACCGAAATCTGATGTTGACTTTACATTTCCTGAAGTTGAAGCAGTAATTTTCATGTCTTACGGGTAACTAAATTAAGAGTTAGTCCTAGTAGATTTGTTCTTATACTCAAGGACATTAAATCCAAAAAACTGAATTCTAAATTATATATAGTGATGGTGAGGTATCTATGCTGTGCTTTCAATTTCCTACAAACAGCTCAGGAGGAGGCTGTGGGGAAATTCATTATTCATAGCTTGTAAAGTTATAATGTTTAACACCAACTAATAATTCCATTTAGCTGTATTGTACTTATTTTCACCTTTAAATTATAACTGCACAGGGAAGAAATAAATTTTTTCCTATTATCATTTGGTGGATTTCCATATTAAAAAGCCTCCTGGGCACCCTTGGTACTGAAAATATCATAATAATAATTCAGATGATTAACATTCACCCTCTTCCAATTAAGAGGGTGTCTTAAGTGCAATGATCTACTGGTGAATGTCAGTGTCTTGGCTGTAATAGACAAAGTGGGACTAGAAGTCAGCAATAAGTAAAGAACAAAAGAGGGAATTTTTTTTAAAAAGCAGCCAATACAATGATTAAAAAAAAAAAAAAAAAAAAAAAACAAGTTAAAGCAAAGGTAGTTAATACGATTCAGGGTGACCAAGAGACTTCTGGAAAATTGGTTCCAGGTTCTCAATAGCCTTGCTAGATTTCCATTACAGAAAACCCACTCATTCAGGTAATTTCTGTAATTTAGATGAAGCAAACAAAAACCACTGTCTAAATTATCTTAGAGTTTCCTGTGAAGATTACATACAAAAACTAGGCTGTCTGACTTAACTAGATGTGTGACCTTGAGCAAAGCAGTAACCTCCCAAAACTTCTTTCCTTATCTGTAAATGGAAATGATAATAGGACCCTCCACATAGAGTTTGTGTGAGCATTAAATAAAGTAATACCTGGGACATTTAGATAACCAAGAAATAATCATTCTCCATGCTCCTTCCTCTTTTCTTTAAGTCAAGGATTTGCAGGGGTCTGATTTCTCCCAAATAAAAATTTCAATTTATTTAAAATTGTAGAGTCTTAATCACATATAACTTTTTGGCCATATGTACATAATATGCAATTAATGAATATAGAGCCCAAATGACTTGAAATGCTTAATAGTTACAGTTCCATATTTTGGACCACCATGAATAGGACTCAGGATTCCAACATAAATCCTCGAATTCCATATAATTAAATTCCATATAATTAAAGATGATTAGATCTCTTAATATAAATCGCCATAACTACGACCAAGACCAGCTCACTAGGTTGTCACTAGTCACCATGGGGACAAAGGTAAGAACGGTCCTCCTAAACTTTGGAAACCAAAATTCTGAAAGAAGATTCCTGAACTGGTAAATAATACTTCACTTGGGGGATTTTCAAAGTTGTCTGATGATAGTAGAAAGCAAACAAATGTCCCAAGAAAATATTAGTAGAGATCTGTGGGAGGTAATCTAAAGTAGCCCACAGCGAATACATTTTCCTTGAAATCTTGCGTTTGGTCTTAATACAGTAGCAGAAGCATTATTATCCTAAAAGCCAACAGATTTTTCTTAAAGAACTGTCTTGTTAGGACATTGCTTTGATAAACTCCTTGGTATAGAAGATGAGACTCTCACAGGACAGTTGAAGGCAGAAGCTAAGGCAGCAGGCTGCTAACCTGCTCTACCACCGGCATAGGAGGAACTGCTGGGGAAGAAAGGGGGACGGTGCAGGGAAAAAAGAGAGAGTGCCAGTGGGAGAGGAAGAAATAAGACAACCTGGTATGGTAATGCTGAGGCATCTTCCTGAAAAAGGCCACCAAATGGTGGAGAAGGGTGTGTGTATGTGTGCATGTGTGTATGTGTTTGTCTGTTTATTGAAAAGGGCCTAATTTTCCCTATGTTGACAAAATCAACATGCATCAGATTGATTCCCAAAACAACTCCTGGAAATGAAAACTCAGAGTCAGGGATGACTTGAGAATATAAACCCTAAGAATACATCAGGATCTCCTAAATAGCTTTGAATTTCACAAGGTCAAAATGAACTGACCATAGCTTGATACCAAATAGTTGTTTGAATTTCTAATGTTTCAATTACTAGAGAAACTGAGTTGTTTATTAATAATGCTCATTAATTTCTTGGTAAATTGTCTGCTTGCACTTATGCCCAATTTTCTATTAAAGCATTTTTTTTTATTTGTAAGAGCTCTTTACATATTAAGCATATGAGTGCTTTGACAGAACTTTGCCATTTATTTTCCTTTTTGGCTGTTATATTTTATTTTGGATCATTCTATTGTTGATACACATTTATGAACTATTTTTAATAGTTTCTACCTTTGTTGTTATGTTTAAATAGACCTTGCCCACTCCAAAAGTTTCATCCACACTTTTTACTAGATTTGTAATAAAATTATTTTTAATATGTAACTAACTGTATGATTTTTTTCTGGGATTTAACTTACCATAAATTTACTTTGAATGTTGATCATATATTTATAAATGAAATTAGTTTTTATTTCGTTTGTTTGTGCTTTCATGATCCAATTTGGGAAATACTGGTTTGTAAAATAACTAGTTTTTTCAGTTATCTCTGTGCCATAGCAGAGTTCATAGAGCACAGTACTGATGAATGTTCTTACCTATCCTTCACAGAGTAACAGAACTCCAGTGTTCTGGCCCAAAGCATTTTCAGATAGGTTTTTGCTGTTGCTTTATCATTTTAAGTAGAATCCACACCCAATGTGGAGCCAAAGGGGGGCTTGAACTCATGACCCTGAGATCAAGACTCAGACTCTTAACTGACTGAGCCATCCAGGCACCCCTTCAGAAAGTTATTTTTGACAAACATCTTCAATATGTAGTTCAATTGTTTGTTTATATGCTCAGACTCTGTTTTTTTCTCCTTATTGAATCCCTTTTATGATTTATATTTCCTCCTATTCATTGTTTTTTGAGATTTGAAAATTATTTAGGGCAGAATCAAATAATATTTGCTTATAATTTTTTATCTCTCAATATCTGTCCTCATTTGTAGTGAGGCATCAGTTATTTTTATGTTTTTTAACCTCATTGATTTTTGCTATTTGCATAATTTTTATTCTCCTTTGTAAGCTATATTTTGTTATTCTTTACCTAATTTTTTAGTTATGTGCTGAGTACCTTTTCTTTTCACCCTTTGTTATAGAAAAAATAGCTCAATATATATCTAATAAATTATCTAAATTTATTTTATTATTTGGATATGTTTTTGCCATTTATTTCCTACTTAATCTGTCAAGTACTGAGGAAAACATATTAACATCTTACACTTCTATTGTGTTTTAAAATTATTCTTGAAAAAAAATTATTCTAGGGGCAGCCCCGGTGGCTCAAGGTTTAGCACCGCCTTCAGCCCAGGGTGTGATCCTGGAGACCGGGGATCAAGTCCCACATCAGGCTCCCTGCATGAAGCCTGCTTCTCCCTCTGCATGTGTCTCTGCCTGTCTCTCTCTCTCTCTCTGTCTCTCATGAATAAATAAATAAAATATTTTTAAAAATTATTCTTGAATTTCTAACAGCTTGGTTTTTATAATTTGGTGGGGTTTTTTAATTTGAACCATACAATTTATTATACTCTTTAAAAAAATTATGGACCTTGGTTTTTATATAATTTGGTGAGGTTTTTTAATTTGAAGCACACAATTTATTATACTCTTTTAAAAAATTATGGACCTTCTTTATCCTATTTAATGATTTCACAATGAATCCTAATTGTTTAATTTTATTATTGTAACTCCAGTTGTTTTGTTCATGTTTTGCTTATGTAGATTTTCCTAACCTTTCATACTTAACCTTTTTAAATTATTTCATTGTATAAGTACTTGTGATCAGAGGCTCTCAGATAATGTTTTAACCCAATTCTAGTATTCACCTTTTAATAAAAAGTAGCATCTTCTGTTATTCCATGTGTTTGGGTTTACTTTTGCCATTCCACTTTATAGCGTCCATTTTAAGATTCCTTGCTGTTTTAACATTATTTTGATGTTTAAATTATGTTTCATTTTTTCACCTATTCATCTTTGTTTTCAATTCTCTATATCATCACCTTTTAAAATATTTAAAGATCTACCTCTCATAAGAGCCAAGGCCTGCAAATAAGCCAAAAATTCACAAACATCAGAAGAATAATAAATTGTATGCATAGATAATAAAATCCTACAAAGTAATAAAAGCAAACAAACTGCCCTATATCAATATGGATGACACAAAAATAAAATACAAAATAATGCTTATGTTCTATTTACATAAAGCTAAAAAGCAGGTGAAAGTGCACCATATGGTATAGGTGGCAATGCTATTTTATTTGAAGGCAAGGGAAGTTCAGATGAGGGGAAGTTAGTGGGAAGGAATGGAAGTATAATCAGAACAAAGCAGGTTTCTGAGTGGTTGGGATAAAGTTCATTCTTCAGTGACTGGTGGTTACACTGGTATTTACTTTACAATTATTACACATCCATTGTGTGCATGATTCTGTATAGAATGTTGTATCTCACAATGAAGAAAAACCTCACATATAACTGTAGTCTCAAAAATCATATCAGAAAATATATACCTATGTATTCTCTTACATATAACTGAAAACATTTATCTTTCTACCTATACCCTATCTTCACCTCCTACTTTGTTTTTGTTAACATGACCTCGTTTCTAATTTAAAAAAATTTTTAACAGCTTTCAGTAACCATAACTGATTTTATACTATAATCACAGTAATCCTTTCGATTTTATTTTGCTGCAAAGTTTTTCAATATTTGCCATTAATTGTTTTTTATAAAAATAGTCCCATTCTAAATTTGCCTTTATTTTTCTATCTTCTTATAAATCTCTTGTGGCTTAAAATAACTTACATTATTAGTGATATACTTTTTGTAGCTTATTAACATCTAAAAATGTACTTTTTAATTCTCATTCGAATGAAAACTCAGTTAAACATAAAATTCTCAGGACAAACATTTTTTCCTTAAAATCTGAAAGCCTTAATTCATTTATTCTTTTAGTCCTGTGTTTCGGAGAAGACACCAAAAGTGAGGACATTCGAAAGACTGGTCCTGGGGCACAAGGGTGGCTCAGTCAGTTAAGCATCTGCCTTCTGCTCAGGTCATGATCCCAGGATCCTGAGATCAAGTCCCCACATTGGGCTCCCTGCTCAGTGGAGGAATCTATTTCTCCCTCTCCCACTGACCCTGCTCATATGTTTGCTGGCTCTCTCTCTGTATGTCTCTCTCTCTTGCTCACACACACTCTCTCTAAAATAAATAAGATCTTTAAAAAAAAAAAAAAGAAGAAGAAAAGAAAGAAAGATCATGGTCTTTCTATTACATCTTTAGAATGCATGGACCAAATTATTTCCTTCCTCTTGAATGTCATCCCTTTATCTTCTTCATCTGAATTCTGAAAAAAACTTTTCAAACTTGTCCTCTCCTTTATAACTCCTTGCATCAGGGGGAAAAAGCCTTTCCATTTTAATTCTCCTAATGCAAATTTTAGTCCTTCTCAGGCAGATTTTTTTTTTTAAGATTTTATTTATTCATTCATGAGAGACACACAGAGAGAGGCAGAGACATAGGCAGAGGGAGAAGCAGGCTCCATGCAGGAAGCCTGATGCGGGACTCGATCCCAGGACTCCGGGATCGTGACCGGAGCCAAAGGTAGATGCTCAACCACTAAGCTACCCAGGCGCCCCTCAGACAGATTTTTAAATATATTTTTATATGAGTAGAGTGGACACACAATGTTGCATTAGTTTCTGGCGTACAACATGGTGACTTGGCAAGTTTATACCTTACGCTATGTTCACCACAAGTATAACTGCCATCTGTCACCATACAACACTATTACAATACCACTGACTATATTCCCTATGTAGTATCTTTCATTCCCATGACTTACTCATTCCATTACTGGAAACCTGTATCTCCTACTCTTCTTCACTCATTTTGCTCTTCCCACCCCTTCCCTCTGACAACCATTAGTTTATTCTCTGTATTTATAGATATGATTCTGCTTTTTGTTTGTTTATTCAATTGTTTTGTTTTTAGATCCTACATATAAGTGAAATCAAATATTTGTCTTTCTCTGACTTATTTTCAGATTTTGAATCAGCTATTACATGTTAGTGCCTTTCCTCTTTCCCTACCTTGTCCAATGGTGTGTTTCTGTGCTCTGTCTCCTAGCTTATCCCCCTCCCCTTTATTTAAGATTTCATTTATTTATTGAAAGAGAGGGAGAGTGTGTACATGCAAGAACAGGGGAGGGACAGAGGGAGAGGAAAAGAGAGAATCTCCAGCAGGCTCCACACTAAATGCAGAGCCCCCCTTGGGGCTCAATCCCACAACCCTGAGAACATGACCTGAGCCAAAACCAAGAGTAGGTCACTCAACAGACTGAGCCACCCAGGCACCCCTACCTGGCTCCCTTTTTAAACCCAGTCTTTTGTTTTATTACTGTATGCTTCTGTATTTTCTAGAGTTTTATTGAAAGCACAAAAAGCTTATTGTGAATCTTTTCTTCTTCCTCTGGAAAATTATTTCTTTTAGAAATAAAACTTGAGCATTTCTTCCTTTCAGGCCTCAGAACACTTGGTTTGGTCTGGCGCTGAGTTGCCCTGTTCAGTGCATCCATAGTTAATAAGGATGGTTCATGCTCTTTGGATCCCCATCGCTGACTCTTCTATTTTTCTTAAAAATTTCCTTGCAAATGTTAGGCAGCAAGGTTGCTGTCTATAAATTCCATGTGCAGCTAGCTGTCAGAGGCTGAGGAAATGGAGAAGAAACTCTTTCCAGGGATCCACTTTGCTAAGGGTCAGCTTCTGGTCTTTTCTTCTTTTTGGTTTACCCATAATGCCAGGTTCATGGAAAATCTTGCCCAACCTGCTTTCCCAGGCTGCTATTTACTACATCAAATAGAAAACGAAATGTGTCCAGAAGAAATCTCACCTCACTAGCAGCTTCATGTGAATCTTGCGTGAACTCTAAAGTCTCCCTCCTGCAGTGCTTTCATCTCGTGTGGATCCCCATCCACGAACAGGCATCCAGTGGATATACCTGACTTTCCTTAAGGTCCACCATGGTCTGTAGGGCTCACCTGCCAAACTGGCCACTGGTGGAACATTTCTGAGCGTATCAATCAACCCTATATCCTCCTTGCCCTGCTTCATTTTGGAAAAACTTGCATTAAGTAGAAAAGAAGTGTTTCCAGCTTTTTAGCATTTCCTTTTTATAATTTCCAAGTGGTGATGTCTGATTCCTGATAATTTTTTCCATTATTCTGTCAGTCAAGATAGTAGAAGTGGAATAGTGTACAAATTATAATAGCCGTCATTATCTGAAAGTCATAACATAAATATTTTTAAACCACCTAATGAGCTAGAAATTCCAAAGTTCTCCAAGTGGGCCAACCCTGCAGACAGACAAGCAATGACAGTGAGGTACAGAGAACACTGCACAGCCTCTCTCTTGGTAAGTCTCACACATCACATCTGTCATTTTGCTGAGCCTTCTCATTCAGTCGGCTGTTAGCTCCATTTTCAGGTGACTCACCTCAAAACTTCAAGCTGCAAAATGGCCCAGTTGCAGCAGGGAGTGATGACGCTTTCCAAAATCTTGTGAAATAAGATGATTTGTGAGCAGAATCACCCAAACAGTATTTCTCAGGGTTATTTTGAGCTTTTGCTTTTCCTTTCTCCCTGATAACTTTAACTGAGATGAGTATGCAGAAATTTATGGTGCTAATATAGAAAAAAAAAGATAAGTATTATTAGGATCATTAAATAAGAATCCACTTATAGAAATGCATTTGCACCTATGTTCCACATTACACTGTAAAAACATCGAGATGGACTTAAACATCTTTCTTAAAATCTAAAATCTTAAAATGTATGTGATCCTAGGTCCCCCATAATGTACTGAACCAGCTGGAATAGTTATTTAGCAACTGGAAAGGCATGATGTACACATTTCAAATGCTTCTTGGTGGTTTCCTCTTCACATGAAGTAAGGAGGCTTCTGAGCCATCAATGAAGAAGGGAGCCCATGAAACACAAAGGAAGAACAATCATTTTCTATTTGGACTTGCTGGTGGGCTGAAAAGAAAGCCTACAGCTTCGGGGAGGAGTCCTTCATCTGACTTGACACCCACTGTTCCCCAAACCCAGAACTAAGCTAGGTTGAGAAGGGGCAAAATGATCTCTGCCTTATGTTTCTGTACTTCCAAGTGACTAAGCTTCAAATGTGTTGAAGGTCCTTACTCGCCCTCTCTGACCATCAGGTAAGCAGAATGAATGAGTCTGGGAAGTGCTACACCACCAACGGAACCAAAAACTCAATGTTGACAGTACTACCTTTTGTCAGTTACCTACAATAATGATATATGGCAAATCTCCCAGGGTCCTAAAATAATAAGCACTTATTTTGTTTAAGAGTGTGTGTGTGTTGTTGATTGGGGCTGGGTTTAGCTGAGCAGCTCTGGCCTCAGCTAGGCTGATTTCTCCAGTCTGGTGGTAGCAGGTTATTGGCTGCTCTGGGGTTCAAGCTGGGATGTCTAGAACAACTGGGCTCTGGACCACATGTCCCACCTCACAGCAGGCCAGCCAGGCACCTGGTCACCACAATCAGAGAGGAGCAACAGAACAAGGAAAAATATGTAAGCATTGTTCAGATCTCCACGTGGGGGCGGGGGGGGGGGGTCACATTTGCAAGCATGCCATTGTCCAAGGCAAGACATAGGCTAAGCCCAGAGTCGAGGTATGGGATAGAATGCCCAATCAAGAGGACACTGCAGAGTGACAAGGCAAAAGGAGTGGGAACTGGGAGAGGTGTAGAATGAGGTCATTAATGCCGTCAGTCTACTGTACTCCCTTCTGCCAGTTCCTCTACTGTTTGAACCATGATCCTCAGCTGAATGATTACTTTCTAACACATCCCATCCCTGATTGAGGGCCCTAAAATCTAGCACTACTCACTCAAATGAGAACATCTGGTCAACTCACCCCAAAACAGTTGAAACTGAGTCACTGAATAATCATGATTATAAATAGATGAGATTTAATTACCAATAGTTAAACACAATTAGCTCATAGCCCAGTAACCCATGAGACTGTGGTAAATCTATCTTTGCCCTAATCTGATGCAATGCAAGATTATTCTCTAACAAAATAGCAAGTCCTGGACAAGAACGAGAGTTGGATCAGGATTGTACCTGGAGGTAGACATATATAAGTTACATGGAAACAACAAAGTAAGGTCCTCTGAAATGACAACATAAAATCAACGCTTAGAAGTGCAGTGCAAGGTCACCAGGATTCTAAATAATGATGTGCCATAGTAAATTAGAAATCAAAGATATATTTTCCTCACAATAATGGTTAGGAATGTGTCACTGACTGAAGATCAGTGCATTAAGGATTCTCATAGCTCAAGTTGCACTGAATGTTTTTGAAACAAATTCTGTTCCCTCCATCTAAATGCTTGATGTTTAACACAGAATACTTAGCTATAGGTCCTTAGTTATTGCATGGAGTTGTTTAAGATCAAACTTAATCTCTGAAAAGTTGATGACTCATATATTTCAGGTGAAATAAGTTTTTGAGTTATAATTTAGAATGAATTTCCTACTTCAATCTGCTGAGATAGGAAGCCCAAATTGCTTGGAATGGTATCAGTGCTTCCATGGTACAAAATGATGGAATAAATCAAATTCTTAATATTAATGTTCTTGTAATAAAACCCGTAATAAATTTTCTTGGTCACTGGCAAAATTCTTAATTTAGTCACCTGATCTAGATGTTTGGTCAGATGAAATTTTGGCTGGCAGGGCCTCACCACATAGAGACAATTAAATGACAATTGATTAGATTTTGCATATCTCCTAATATTTTCTGACTCTGATCAAAACAGTAAAGTCATGGTAATGATGGTTCCTTTCAACCAAAAGGAATTTGAATAAAACAATTCCTCTATTGAGCCCTCAGAATTCTACCCATTTCTGGCTCAATTCTTTTCTAGCTGGGGATCTGTGAAGTTTCTTTTCTCCTTCTTCTTGACCCACTTTGTTTTCATCTCCAAGCCAGGATAGAAGTCTTTCTCTAAGAAACTGCTGTGTAACCAATTTTAACTCTCATTTTACCTTTTTTTTTTTTTTTCCGAGACCTAAATATGGAAGCAGTTCATACAATAAAATGTGATAAAAGCCCTAACAACAGTAGGCACCCTTCTATTCAATTTCCCTTGTTATCAGCACACGGATTGTTTTAGACAGCTGGTTGAGCTGAGATGCTTTCAGGGGCCATCGGATACAGCAAAGTCTCCTCGCCCAGAGAGAATCCTATGCAACACTAGGAATACTAGGTCCTTTCAGCAATCCTCAAAGGAAAAATGGAAAAATTTGAGCAACTATCTTTCTTTTGTGCAGCTGAGATATCCCCTGCCTTCCTCTCAATTTTCTGTCCTCACTGTCATACAGAATGAGCAAAATTACGCTCATTCTATATGACAGCAAATAGCTCTTTATAACAGAAAGTCTGTTTCTTCCAAAATCTAATATTAGTGCGATTTAAGTAGGCATTCAAATAAAAGATAAGGAACCAACAGCATTAAGATTTCACAGAAAAGTATCAGGAAGTAAAAACACAGAATTATGTCTTCCCACTCTTGGAAATCTTATTTTCTGTCCTTTGCTTCCACTGCCAAACACCGGTGAAAGGGGTCGGCTCACCATTGTTTCTACATTCTGCCCAGCTTTCCCCTTCATGAAGCTGTCTCTGTAGCATTGCTGAAATCATTCTCTTGAAGATCACCAATGACTGCCCTATAGTATTTCCTTATTTTATTGTAAGGTATAACACAAACAGAAAATTGAATAAAACAAAAACATCAATAATTTATCACAAAGAAAACAGCCGTGCACCACCTTCCAGGAAATAGAACACTGTCAACTTCCCATAAGCAATCCCTCATGCTTCCTCTCAATCACTAATGCCTTCCTCCTCCCCAAAGATATCTATCCTTATCCTCTGCGGTTAGTTTTTCCTGCTTTTCAGTTTTTTATGGACAGAATCATGTGTCGGCCTTGTCATGGAATTGTGTCTGGCTCATATCACTCAACATTCTGATGGCGAGATTCACCTATGCCATTGGATGCACCCATCCCACTGTATGTAAGGAACAAGTTCCTCCATTTTCATAGTTTTGCAGGCATTTGTACTATATAACTGACTACTTCACAATTTTCCCATAATACTGTAGATGTACTTTCAGGTAGTTTCCAGGTTGTAAGAAGTCACTGTACATTCTAGATACAAGCCTTTTGTCAGATACATGTTTTGGAAATAGTTATGTCATTGACTTTCAAACTTTTTTTTTCCTAAATATGTGTTTTTAAGGCTCTCAACTATCCTTAAAACACAGCTTTAATGGCATTTCACAAATTTTGATAAGTAGTATTTTTTATTATTATTTATTTCAAAAGATGTACTATTTTCCCTTATGACGTCTTCTTTGAGCCATAGGTCATTTGGACTGTATTCATTTCCAAATTAGAGATGTTCTAGTTAACTTTGTGTTACTTATTTTTATAGTTGAATTGCTCTGTATTGAGTGACATTTTCCATATGATTTTAGTGCTTTGAAATTTGTTGAAAATGGTTTATGGCCCTGCATATGGTCAATTTATGTAAATTTTCCTTGTGTGCTTAAAAAATGTATATTCTTCATAGTTGTTGGTTACAGTTTTTATATCTCTAATTAGGAAGTATAGTAGTTATTTACATTTTTCAAATATTCCATTTACTTTTTTTCTTTTTGTCTGCTTCCTCAAACATTTTTTGAACAAAGCATTTTAAAAATCTCTGTTACAGCATGCCTGGGTGGGCTCAGATGGTTAAGCATCCAAGTCTTGATTTTGGCTCAAGTCTTGATCTCCAGGTCATGGGACTGAGCTCCATACTGGGTTCCATGCTCAGTGTGGAGTCTGCTTGTCCCGCTCCCTCTCCTCCTCCCCCTCCTCCCCACTCTCTCTCTCTCTAAAATAAATAAGATCTTTAAAAATTTTAAATAAAAATAAAATTCTCTGTTATGATTGGGAATTTTTCCACTTCTGTTAATTTTTGCCTTACATGTCTCAGTTATTCGATGTACGCAGAAATAGAATTTTTATATCTTCTCATTGAAGTATTATATTATTTTGAACCCTCTATCTTTCTTTTGTTTATGTTTCTGCCTACAATGTATATTGTCAGGTGTATGTGTGTGTACACACACACACACAAGCTCTGTTTTGGTTGGAGTTTGCATGGTGTATCTTCTCTCATCTTTCTTTTTATCTTTAATTTTGTATTTTTGATGTTTTTCTTATAAGCTGTATAGTTAACTGTTTATCTCATTTGACAAATTTTGTGTTCAAATGGGAGGATTAGTTCATTTATGGTTAATATATTTAGTGACATATCTGGGTTTCCATCTGCTTTCAGACTTAGTCCCTTCTATTTGCCTCACCTATTCCTCATTATTTTTTTTCTCTTTTCTCCTTTTGGATTAAGCATTTTATTATTCCATTCCTTTCTTACTATTATTTTAGTAGTAATATCTGCCCTTAAAATTCTTTTGGTGATGTCCCTAAAGATGACAATACTCACCCTTGAGTTATCAAAGTCTGATATTCTTTGGTATTTTTTCCCTCTTCCAGACCGGTGCAAAGAACTTGGAAGATTTTAATTGTATTCATTCCCTTTCTTCTTCTGTGATATTGTCATATTTTCTCATAAGGCTCTACTATTATTTTTAACATAGTCATTATTCATTTAAACCTATTCATCTGTTTCTCATTTTCACTGTACTTTATTTCTTCCGGTATCTCAAATTTGGAACCTGAATAATGTTCTCTCTGTCTTTGGTATAGATTACAGGTGATAAATTCTCCCAGTATTTACTTATCTGAAAATGTTATTTATCTATTTTTGGAAGGTATTTTCACTGGCAAGAGAATTCTTAGCAGCATTTATTTACCATGAACAGTTTAGAGATAACATTTCATTACCTTCAAACTTTGACTGTTTCTATTCTGAAGTCAGCTTGTCATTCTAATAGCTGCTTCCTTGAGAGTAGTTTGGCTTTTTCCATCCTCTGGATGCCTTTGTGATTTCCTCTTTGTTTTTGGTTTCAGATGCTATATTTTAAGGAGCCTAAGTTGGTTGTTTTGTTGGTTGTTCTCCTGCTTGGAGTCTGTAAAGATGATTGAATATGTGACAATACTTTTTGCTAACCTTAGAAAATTCTCAGATTTGATCAGATTGCACAGTGTTTCTGGCTCATTATCTGTCTTCACTGCTCCAGGGGCTCCAACTCTTTTGCAGTATTGTTTACACTCTCTTCTCCTGTTTCTAATTTTAACTCTTCATACTTCACTTTGCATTTTGCAGCTGTAGGTTTCCCATGTACTTAATTTCCATATGGAATTGCCTTTGATTCAATTTCATGAATTGAGATCATCCAAAGCATGACTTTAGTCGCTTCCCAGACTGATCTACCTCCAATTCCCCTTAACTCCCAGGATTTAATCATTTGGGTTCTCAACCCCAAAAAAGGAATTTTACCATGTCCTACCAGAAGGTTCTGAACTTTAATTTTCTTATCCCTCACCACAAATGGTTTCAAAATTTCTGCCCAGTATCCTCACTTCTCAATTATCTCTTCCAGATTTAGCAGATCTGTCTAAGGGAAAAACAGCCCGAATGTAAGGCTCACCTTTCAGCATGAGTCAACCCTGTTGTTTCTGTGATGACTTTAAATAGATAAATACGGGCACTGACTGAGGGGGGCACTTGATGGAATGAGCACTGGGTGTTATGCTATAGTTGGCAAATTGAACTCCAATTAAATATATATATGTAAAAATAAATAAATAAATATATTTATGCCAAAAAATAAATAGATAAATCATTAAAAAAATATTTGTTCAGATTTTCTAGTTGTTCTTAGCATGAGGTTTAATTCAAATTGCCTTGTTCATTGCTGGAGAACAAAAATGTATTTGTTTTAAAACCCAATATTCAGGCAGCCCTGGTGGCTCAGCAGTTTAACGCCACCTTCAGCCCAGGGTCTGATCCTGGAGACCCGAGATCAAAGTCCCATGTCGGGCTCCTGGCATGGAGCCTGCTTCTCCCTCTGCCTGTGTCTCTGCCTCTCTCTCTCTCTCTCTCTGTCATGAGTAAATAAATAAAATCTTTTTAAAAATTTAAAAAATAAATAAAACCCAGTATTCTTTCCATCATCACTTTCCTAAATTCTCTGAAACATTCAACTCTTAATTCTTTACTCGAGATTTCCTTTTCATTTTCATCAAATGCATTTTCAATTTATTTTTTCCTTTCTTTTTGCTCTGTATGGTCCTTCTAGTCCTCTAACCATTCTATATTCTTTCCTCTCTTATCTGCCTGGACCTTGCCCTCTCTACACATGCTTTTGTATAGGTGTCTGTCAGGACAAATATCCCCTGCATACACACTCTCCAATAAATGTATCTACTCCTTTAGCAGGGTGTGTGGATGATTCCCACGTCTTCATCTCTAGTCTGAAAATATGATTTATGATTACACCTAATATTTCTAACTCCTTAGAGGACCTCTCCATTTAGATATCCAGTCTCGATGTGATTTTTCAAATGAACTTTTGAATGAAACTCTTTCATGAACTTTCTCATCCTAACTAAACTTTCAATGAATTTTCTTTTTTTTTTTTTTAAGATTTTATTTATTCATCCATGAGAGACCCAGAGAGAAAGAGAGGCAGAGACACAGGCAGAGGGAGAAGCAGGCTCCCTGCATGGAGCCCCATGTGGGACTCCATCCGGGTCTCCAGGATTAGGCCCTGGGGTGAAGGCGGTGCTAAAACCGCTGAGCCACCGGGGCTGCCCTCAATGAACTTTCAAATGAACTTCTCATCCTAACTAAACTAATGATCCAAGACACTGGGAATGGAAAGAGAGATGTATGTGCCAAAGTGCCACTTTAAACTATTTGGTGACTCCACTGACTCAGAAAATAAAGATTAGAGAAGCAAAGATGATTCCAAGTTTTCTTGCCTAGAAGATGTAAAAGTACCTTCAATTGATATAAATTAGGTGGTTAGGAAGACTGCTGCTTCAGGGAGACAGATGTTATGCTTATCTTCTTGTTACCCGTCTCTCTACCCTCTATCCCAGATCCTCCCCACCACGTCATTAGAAATATGTTCTGAGTAATGCTTTCACAGTATTCTTCCTAAAATACAATATTTCTCACATCACTCCAAATATTAAGAACCCAAAGCGTCACCTTTTCTCTTCTGTACAAACTCCAAACAACTGTGCCTGATTGTTCAAGGCTATTTATAATCTGTCATCAGCCATTATTTCTCATGATGCAATTTCTTCTCTAATCAATAATCTTCCTCAAAATACTTCATCTTATTTCCCACTCTCAGGCTGTTCTTCAGGCTGATCTCAATTCCAAAAGGTTTTCTTCCTTCCTATATTCCTATTAGTCTTAATTACTCTTCAAGGTTTGATTCAAGCCCCACCACTGCCCTGAAACTCTGTGACTACATCAGTTCTTGCTGCTTCCAACATTCTCTCAAAAATCTATGTACAAGGGTGATGTGAGCAAAATGGTAGCATAGAAATTTCCAGTGTTTTCTCTCTCCCCTCTCCCCAATCCCAGAATTACCACAAACAACTAGCCGTGAAGAAAAATACTTTTACAAAAGCCGAGGTTTCCAGGTGAGGGAAGAAGCACAGGGATAAGAAAGGACTCACTGATAGATTCATACTCCTCTATCTCCCTTCCCCAAGCCCAAGCAGCCCAGAACAGAGACACCGTCCCCATGGAAGAAAGAAAGTGAAGTAAGTATCTGACCTCACCTTGAACTCCGAGCATCAGAACCACTGCTGCATCCCAAGCAACTCTCTGCAGGCTCCCAAAACCCATGCAGAAGGCTGGCAGACTGGATACCTGGCCGGTCTCTGTCCCCAGGTGTTCTCTCTCTTTCAACAGCACCTGTGATGTACAGACTTACTACATAAAATTGGAAGGTTCTCCTGGGGTCAAAGAAGGATACACAAAATAGCATGAGAATTTATTCATTGCATCAGTGTTATCAGTAAACCAGAGGCAGCATTGGAAAGACATTCATTTCCCCAAATTTCAGCACTATCTTGACTCTGCCCAGGCCTAAAGCAAAGGACAAAAATGAACAAGAGTGTTATACAATAGCAAAATACAGAACCCCAGCTTTCTTCTTATATGTCTTAAAATTAAACACCAAAGAAATATATCATTTAATTTTATCAGCATTAATAAAACAATTTAGTTTAAAACTGCTACTGTGAAGAAAAGAGGATTTTTGTGTTATGTGTACATAGAGAGCCAAATATTTACTTTCGTGGTTCTTAGTCTTTTAACCTTCTCACCTGGCAGTGGATACATAACGCCCTGAAATTTGCTTTTGGGGTTGCTAGAGAATATCTGTTGTATAGAACTGTAAACACCGCTGCTGGTTTTGACATTTAAGGAGCAGGTGGTATGGCGCAAAATGCTTCAGTGTTCTAAAACCTGGCAGCTTGGGTCCCTTACCTGAACAAAGAGGGGAGAGAGCAGGTTAAATTTCCTGACCTCTGGAGTTTTCCAAAGGGCAAACTTAATTAACTGCATCCCAGTTGGTGCTTGCGGGTGATAGAGAAGACGGGAACAGAGTTCTGTGGAGGATTAAGGAGGCAGTGCTAGCGTGTCAGCTGCCCACTGGGCATCACGCTGGCCAAAAGCAAGATGAAGAGAATTGCCCTGGAGAGTTCGGTGGTTTCAGTAATGCTGCCAGAACTTGATTGAGAAATAACACTTCAACAATCTTAGAAACAAGCACTTAAATTTGCCACCAGACTTTCCTCTTTTCGGAGAATCCAAGTTATGAGGACAAAGTAATGCATTTGGTTAATACAATGGGCCCCTTTCTAATGCTTTTTGCTACTCAGAATGAGAATTTTTTTAATATATCAAACCAAACTATCTTACTGAAAGCATAAAATAAAGTAATTTAACTTGAAAATTTGAGGTGTAGGGGCTCCTGACTGGCTCAGCTGGTGGAGCATTTGCCTCTTGATCTCAGGGTTGTAAGTTTGAGCCCCATATTGGGTATAGAGATTACTTAAAAATAAAATCTTAAAAAAAAAATGGGGCGCCTGGGTGGCTCAGTTGGTTAAGCATCTGCCTTCGACTCAGGTCATAATCCTGCAGTCCTGGGTTCAAGCCCTACATCGGTCTTCTGCTCAGTGGGGAGTCTGCTTCTCCCTCTCCCTCTGCCTGCCATTCCCCCTGCTTGTACGCTTGTGCTCTCTCTCAAATAAATAAATAAAGTCTTTTCAAGAAAATAAAAAATGTAGATAATAAAAATTTAAAAAAGAAAAACGACAGGTAAACCTTGACAAGACTATATATTTTTATAGAGCTAATGATGGTTCCCCTCAGGATCGGTACATGTACATCATTGTCCCTTGCAATTGAACAGCTAATGTTTGTTTGCTTTCCATGTACCAAGCTCTGTGTTGTCACTGACTTAAGCTTCAGGACACTCAAGTGAGGTATAGGTGCTAGGGTTGTCATCACTGCACAGATAAGAAATTAAAGGTACACAGATGCTGGATAAGCTGTCCCAGTTACCTCTCCAACTAGTAGCAGAATTGGATTGAGACCCGATCAATCTAATTCTCTGTTCCACACTTTGAAACCACTGTAACATACAGTTTTCCCTGGTGACAAAGCTGGTCTCAAACAGAGTCAGCTTTCAGAAAATGGTGCAGTTTTCCCTACTCCTCCCAACGGGCTGTCTCTCAATCAGAGGCAAGGTCACCTTGAATGCGTACCAGGAAGCCCTTGTACCCTGATCAGATATTCTTCTTTTTCTACTCCACTGCACCACTGGTGCCATCTTTCCTAGCTGAGGCCCAGGAGGTTGCTTGCACCTCATTTCAGGTCCAAGGGTACTCACTTAAGTCCACACACTGAGGGCAGGGAGGGGCCTCACCTTCCCAAGTGAAGCATCCACAAGACAAATAAAACTTTACTTTGCTTCTGTTAATTGTGGCATGATTTTGAAGTGTTGTTGTTGAAGGCACGCGCAGTGCTGTTGAAGAGGAAGAAAATGCAAATAAAGAAATAACTTGAATTAGAGTTCTCCAAAGAAACAGAACTACTAGGATATATATATATATATATATATATATATATATATATAGAATGGACAAAGGTTTTCGGGGTTTTTTGTGAAAGATAGATAGATAGATTTGACAGAGATAGAGAGGAAGAGAGCAGATTGACTGATTGATTGATTGATTGATTGATTGATTTGACAGAGAGAGAGCACGAGCCAGGGGGAGAAGCAGAGGGAGAAGCAGACTCCCTGCTGAGCCGGGAGCCAGACACAGGACTCCATCCAGGAACCCTGTGATCATGTCCTGAGCTGAACGTAAACACTTAACTGACTGAGCCACCCAGGCACCCCTGGACAAAGGTTTTGTTTTATTTTGTTTTTAATGTGGAATTAACTCATGCAGTTATGGAAGCTGAGAATCCCACCATCTGCCTTTTTATTCTATTCACACCCTTGATGGATTAAGTGAGACACACCACACTGGTGAGGCCTCGTCTTTATCAGTCTGCAGATGCCAATGCTCATCTGTTCCAGAGATTCCCTGGCAAACACACCCAGAAATAATGTTTTACCAGCTGTCTGGGCACCCTTTAGCCCAGTCAAGTTGATGCAAAAGATTCACCAACAGAACCCCAAGCTGCAAAACATACAACAGTGTCCATATGGTCTCCACAGGCCCAGAGACTCCTTGCCTGCAGCAGGGTATGAGCCCCTGGCTCTAGGGCAATCGTGAGTCTCTAGGTGCAATACTCTAGGGTAGTACTCAAGGACAATTCTTTCATTCTTGACGAATTAATTCATTTGCTTACTCTCAGAAGAAATCACCTATTTGGTGACAGCTGAGAGGGAACGTAGCACATTAACTCATTCAACAGTATTTCAGAAGCACCTCCCATGAGAAGACATGTGATTCTGAGGCCTATCAGGAAGGCACAGAGTATGTCCTTCTGTTTTGGCCTTAACATATAAAGATATCAGTTGGATCCCTTAAGAAGCCACCTGGTTGTCTGCTTGGTCTGACTCTGCCTAGTGTAGGACAGGCGATATTGGTCTGTCTAAATGTAGCTGTGAGGCCCTCTTTTTCCACTATGTTGCTTGGTATCTTGATTCCCTTCTGTCTCAATGATCTCATCCACAAAATGAAGGGATCAGCTTAATGATCCCTAAGGTCCCTTAAAGTTCTAGAATCCTTTACTGTGAGAGCTGATATTGAGATGAACTTGGAAACCTCCTTGGGGTTGGTCCTTGGACTGGATAATCCCTAGATGACACTTTACCTTGTGGGAGAAACACACCCCAGGCAACAGAAAACTCCACAAAAACCATTGCCAGCTTTTGTTTGCACTCTCTTAAACTTAGCAGGTAGGATGGCAAAGATGCCGCCAGGACAAAGCACAAAGAATGGGTGAGGAACTGTCCCTACCTCTCCCTAAGCCGTCACTTAACCTGAACACAGTCAACAAACATGCTGAGTTTTGTTTGGTCTTCAGTTCCAAAAAGAACTGGGGATTAAGCAGACACCCAGCCCTGGCACAACACTGAGAGGGACACAGCTTCCAGGGACACAACGTCCCTGCCACCCTCTATGACTCAGCCAGATCCACACACTGCCTTCTTTATCTGCAAAAATAAACATTCAGTGGGCAATTTCTTCAGAGGGAAATGGACCAGGAGTGCCAGGCCCTGGACCAGGATGAGACAAGCAGGTGAGGAATCCTGCAACTTAAAAAGGCAAGGTCACACTAGGGCTTACCCTGTCCTTGTAGGACCCTGGAAGTGAGTGTCTTTTTATATTCTCTGCCCCAAGCTTTTTGGTGTATACATAGGTGGTCGGCATTTGTCCAACCTTGTCTCTGAAATCTTGTGCCCTAGTCACCTGCTTGCCTCTTCCTGGTCCAAGCCCTGATGCGGTGTGACACGAACCAGCCCATCCACCTTTAAGGACACTGCCAATTGTTTATTTCTGCTGTGTTTTGCCAAGTTCTAGTGTCTGCTGAATTCCTGGTTCCTCTTGGTTTGAAGGCCAAACAAACCCCACATAATCCTGGACCTGTGTTTTGCCATTACTCAATAGGGATTTGTGAGCTTGAGTGTCCTCACCCCTCCTCGACCTTCTACTCTTCTTGATCATTTTAATCAGCTGCCCAGGTGAATTTAAAAAACAAATGGGGCTCCACTCAATTCCATTCTCTAAACCCTAAAATGTTCATTCTTTAAATTTAGCATACATAAAAATCACTTGCTTGATATCTTAAAAATGCATTTCCACCTGTAATAGTCTGTGAGGGCTGTCATAAAAAGTACTACAGACTGGGTGGCTTAAACAATAGAAATTTATTTTCTTGCTGTTCTGAGGCTAGAAGTCCAAGATCACGGTGTTAGCAGACGTGGTTTCTCTTGAGGCTTCTCCCCTAGGCTTCTGAATGGCCACCTTCTCGAAGTGTCCTCAGGTGGTCTTACCATTTCTTATAAAGACACCAGTCAGATCACTTTGATTAGGGCCCACACTAATGGTTTCATTTTAATTCATTTCCCTCTCTGCAGACCCCATTTCCAAATACAATCAGATCCTGAGGTCCTGGGGATCAGGGCTGGCATTGACATATGAATTCTGGGAGGACACAATTCAGCCTGTAAGATATTCCTCTCTACCCCCCACATTTTGATCCAATTAATCTGAAACAGGGGTCAAAGATCCTTTGTGGGTTTCTTTTTGTTTTGTTTTGTTTTGTTTTGTTTTAAAAGAACACCCCTGTGATTCAAATTCCACAAATACAATTTAGAAAGAATGCTACTCTTGACTCATTCCTCCTGATTTCCACCAGAGAAGTCTCCCCACCACCCTTCCTGCTTCTAATCTACAAATCTCCCATACCAAGTTTCTCCACCAGTCTGTAAGTTTGAGGGTCTTGTCCTCTTTCCTATCGTTTCAATCAATAGCCAATGTCTTTAACCACAGGAGCTAATAAAACAAGAGAAGAGGAGACACACCTTGTCTGTGAGTTTGCATTAGGTTGAGAAGCAGAGACTTTAACTGGAAATGAGAAGCCAAGTTCCCAGTCCATCTTCAGAAGTAGCCTTCCCACTCCCAATTTAGGAGATGCAATGGGCCCATTAAAGAAACATTGCCGGTAAGTGTCCTGAGAGCACAGAAAGAAATCTGGCTGGAATCAAGCACAGTCCCTGCCTCAGTGGCCCCCAGACAAAGCCACTGCCAACTCAGGGGTCCCATGTAAGCACCTTAAGAGCACATACTACTTGGCTCCAGCTTAGCTGGGCTCCCCCAGCAGAGAAACACACACCAGTTCCAGCCAGATGTTCCTGTCAATCTCTTAGCTTCAATGTACACCAACCCCTGGGAATTTCAAGACAATACTTTCCCAGGAGAGTACACAGATCCTGTGCTTCCAGTTGGCCTATAAACTGCTAGAACAGCATTTTCTCCAGTTGGCAGTAACCCAAACTAGGAAGCAAAACACCCAACCCAAAGACACATTTCCCCCTTGAAATTTTTGAACAGAAGCCTATGAATTAATCAGAATCTTAAAGGCACAGGTCAGTTTTTCCTTTAAGGAAATGATGGAGTTCAGAGACCATATATTTCCTTCCCTTTCAAGCAGACTTATCTTCTCAGTCCATAGCATTCTGCCTACAGCACAATTTTATGACATCCCAAACATATAAAAACAAGAATTATTTATAATTTCAGACTTAGCCAGTTTTGATCAGATTAAGAGAAAAATGTTTACAGTGTTTTGATAAGAAAAATCAGAAGCAAAACCAAAACAAGCCAAAGACTTTCTGATTTAAAAACATGAGATATTAAGATATGGCATATGATAAAATTTAGTACATGTATCAAGAGGTTTTCTCAAAGAGGTTTTATTTTCCCAATTCAATCAATGTCTGTTCAAGATAAGGACAGAAATAGCATTTCAAGGATGTTCTCAAGGCTATATTAAAAAGATCCAAAGACTCTAACTTATGGGAAGCTATTGACAGGGTCAGTTCCTTCAAGGATATCAATAGTTCATAATTCCAAAACAATAGCAGGGGAGGTAAATGTGGCTTCCATAAAAGCAACATGACCATAGATCAACTAATAACCCAATTTTTACCCTCTCTGACAAGGAAAACATGCCCAAGGTGTGATAATGTGCCAGTCCTAAAATGGCCTCATTAGCTATCTCCAGTTACACATGTATCCAGGGAACTAGCCTGAAAAATATTTATGGGTTTTTCCCATTTCCTTTCCCCTCTTCCTGCCTTTGAAGGCCAGGTAAGAGTGTGATGACCACATGATGGCACAGCAGCAGCTGTGTTGTAACGGTCACAGGATATGCGTGACATGAAAAGTTAGCACATGAAGCCTGGTGGACTCAAAACATAGAAAGAAGCTGGGTCCCCAATGCATCACTGAGCTGATAAGCCAACTCTGAGAATCACTTGTCTGCAGCTTCTTGCTAATTAAACCATGAATGTCCAATGAGTTAAGCCAGTGGTTCTGAAAATTAAGTACCTAGACCAGCATCAGCAACACCTGGGAACTTGCTAGACATACAAATTTCTGGGCATCACCCCAGGCTTACTGAATGAGAGACTCTGACAGTGGAGCCCAGAATTCCATGCTTTACCAAGTCCTCCAGGTGATTCTGATGCAACTAAACTTGGAAGCCACTTGTTTCAGCTATTGTTAGTGTGTTTTCTGTTATTTTCAACTGGAAGGATGCCGGATTAATACAAAGCAATGGTATCAAATCTTAATGAGCAGGGATGCGTGAATGGCTCAGTGGTTGAGTCTGCCTTCAGCTTAGATGATCCCAGATCTGGGGATTGAGCTCTACATCCAGCTCCCTGTGAGGAGCATATTCCTCCCTCTGTCTCTCTCTCTCTGTGTCTCTCATGAATAAACAAAATCTTAAAAAAAAAAAAAAAAAAAAAAACTCAATGAGCATTATCTCTCTATTGTTTATTACACAGAACTTTTCTTCTAACAATACTTATCACACTGTTACAGGGTCACAAGTTACTCACACTACACATAAAACTTCAGAAAAAAATGCATGTCAGCATTTCTTCACTAAAAGCCCCCTATTCCTTATTACCCCCTATGCTTCTAAATGATGTTTGTGTGCACAAAGGCACAAATCAGAACAGCCAATCAACATTTTGGTCTTTTCTGGTTGAAATTGTCTCTTTTTGGTTAGTCTGTTCAGGGTCCAATCCCTATCAAAGCCGGTTTAAATCACATCTCTTGGATTTCTCAGCCTCTTTAACTATAGTGCTGTGTCTCAGCATCACTCTCTTGAAGATGGGTGGCTCATGTGACTTTTTGGCAATGGGGTGAAGGAGTCTTCTGGCTCCTGTGGTCTCTAGGCCAATGTTCCTAGTCCTCCTGTTGGCACGCATGGCTGGATTTGGTGGCTGGTGTGATCTAAAGTCTCATTCCTCTTGCTTTGACCACTACCTTATGGGACTTTTGAACCATCTCACTCCCTAAGACTTTGGAGTCTCTAGTGCTCTCCAGGCAGTATCTGGCCTCAGGTGCAGTCTGGCATTGCCCCACCCAGCAGGCTGACTGGCTCTTGGTTCCCTTCCAGTAGAGGTGGGTGCATAGAAGAGGTTATGAGTGTTGTGCCTGCCACGAATGCTTCAGGAAAGCTCAACCCATTTGCATCTCTATATGCTTTCGCTTTGCTAGTCTGTCCTGGGTTGGTGAAGAGGAAATCTTTGAGGTAATTTCATTTTAGACTCCATGATAGTGGTATTTTTGTTTCTCAGGGGACATTTGACAATGTCTAGAGACATTCTCATTGTCATAACTTGGAAAGGGAAAGGGTTTGCTCTCACATCTAGGGAGCAGAGGCTAAAGATGCTGCTGAACATTCTAGAATGCTGTGGTGGACACCACTTCCATCTGCTGCTACATATGTCCTACATCAGTCCCTCCACTTAACTAGGAGGAAACCCACAAATATGATAGGACATGGTTCCTATGATTGTTTCTTGATATAGCACAAGGAATTTTTTGCATGAACATCCCTAATCAACTGACTTTGAATTGAGCAAAGGGGAGAATATCCATGTGGGTCTGGAGCTGCAGCTGACATGCTTTTACTGGCCTGGAAGGAGCAAACATCTGTGTTGAGAACAGCCCATGGAGGGACCCATCAGGCAGGAACTGCCCCCGGCTTCAAGGAGCTGAGAGCAAGCCCTGTTCAACAGCCAGGAAGAAGTAGAGGCCACTGCCCTACAACCGTGAGGCCACAGAGCCTCAGGTGAGCATTGTCCCAAGCAGCGTTGTGAGACCCAGAGAAGAGCACCCAGCCATATGCACTTCTGACTCACAGAAACTGTGAGATAATAAATGGATGTGGTTTAAAGCCACTAGGTTTGTAGTAATTCATTATATGGCCATAGAAAACCAATACAAACACACAGGACATCCCCCACAAAACAAATAATTATCTACTCCAAAATATCAACAGTGCCTCTGCTGAGAAACCACACCCTACAGGAAAAATGTGTTCTCCATGTCCCTCAGTCTCCCAAACTTTTAAGAAATAGAAGGAGGAAACTTCCAGACCTTCCACTTTCTCAGATTGTACCTCACATTTCTTCTACTCTAGGCCAACAACCACATAGCCAGCTACCTGGGCTGTGGGGAGGGGGGGTACAGAGCAGATAGCCATGAGGCTTCCAAACAGACTGGGATCTCCTGGAGGAGGGACATTTGAGGAGGTGGGACAGCTGTGGGATTTGGAGAAGGTCAGAGAGGTCAGAGAGAAGTTACTGTTAAGTTTTGCTACATGAAGAAGACGAAAGCCATGTCTTCTTGATGCAGGAAAGATGTTAGAGTTAGAAGCCTAGGATCAGTAATTATTGAGACATCTTTGGTGCAAAAAGGTGGTTTTATTAAAGCATGGGGACAGGACCCCTGGGCAGAAAGAGCTGCCCTGGGGTCATGAGGAGTGGCCCATTATATCCTTTCAAGTTAAGAGGAGGTTAGGGATAGCCTAAGTCTCTAGGGAATTTGGAGGCAAGGTTTCCAGGATCTGGAGGAGGCTAGTTATTGTTGGGAGAAGGTTAGATATTATTGTCTAATAAAACCTGAGTCATGAGACCCTTCAGAGGTATATCAGTGGGTCGTATCCTTGGAGGATGATTGCCAGCACATTTCTGGGGTGGAGGAGGGGAGATAAAGGAAGTTTCCAAAGGAATTTTTATATGTTAAAGTAGACTTACAGGATCCCGGGGGTTGGGCTAAGATTGCCTTTTGCCCTTAGCAAAAGTATTAACTTGAAGGCAGCTGAGTTTCTAGAGGAAGGTCACTCTGCCTATTTCAAGGATTTGTCAGTGGGCTGTAGGTAGTAAGGAAATTTAATTTTTCTTTTTCTTTTGTTTCCCACATCATTCTTACCCTCTGGGAGGCTGTCAGCAAAATCTTTCCCCCCTTGCTAATGCTGTGTGACTTTAGATTTGCTTTGGGGTGTGCAACAATGTACAGAAAATGCCAGAGTCCTGCTTTGTGGTAAATATGGGGAGGGGGGGGTGAGGACAGAGACTTGCCTGGCCACATCTCATGGGCATCTCCAAAAACCTGTTGGAATAGGCATTCTCATGCCAATCATTATCATTTTTTGGAGGAGGAAATTGAAGCTAACAGATGTTGGACAATTTCCCAAAGTAACTCGGGTAATGATCGGCTGAATAAGGATTTAGACTCCAAGATGCTAAATACAGCCCCTCTATTTTGGAGATCTCAGGATTCTTGATCGTCTGTTACTACTTACTTCCATAAACATTCCTGTATCAGGAGGGGGCACCCAACCCTAGTTACAGTAGAACATGGTGCCCCTGTTCCCCCTCCCACTCCTCCATTCCCATCCCTTGACTTCATAGCACGATGGCTCCAGGACTGGTGCTCTGTAAGAGTCCTAGATGATTCTAACATGTGCCCCAGGGTTAAGAACCATTACTCTAAAAACATAATTCTCTTCATTCCATATGTGAGGAGAATATGTCCAAGGCCATTTGTTCTCTTGGAATTTGTTCAAATGGTTTCTCTTTTTAGCTGTGTTTTCAGTGATTGCCTGTTCCTATTTACCATTCTAAGGGTCAGGCTTGTTTGTTTGGTTTTTTCACAAGAAAAACATCTAACAGCCAAGCAGCTGGCCGAGGCTGAGAGGAGCTGCACAGTGTGAAGAGACGCGCTACGGCACTTCACTGGCAGGCCAACCCGCTCAAAATGTCACCCTTGGCATTTGCTGACTCTCACACTATTTAATCTTGGTCACAAGGTCATGAACAAAGAACAGTGAAAAGCGAGTCTTCAACCCACCAGTTGTGACCAGAATATATTGAGACTCTGTCTTATCTGACATCTTTTATGTATCTAAATATTAGGAACAATTGTAAGGATTTATTCTTAAAGCATTTTTACTATCCTTTTTGTATCAGGAAATTTATTTTGTTTTCCCTTTATTTAAAGAGGTTTGGGGGAAGGATTGATGGAAGTAAAGATGCTTGGGTAAAATTCAAATTAATCCCTGTTCAACCTTATACAGAATGTGAGGAGCCTGGTGTTTCCCACTCATCACAATTACCTAATTTAACTACATGGACACAGTACAGCATCCTTTGTAATCTCACAGATCAAAAGCAACGCAGTAATGTGTTTGTCCCAAAAAAAAACAACAGACGTGATTTTTCATGGTCTCATACTTACAAAGCTGAGCAAACTGGCTGCCCAGATGAAAATGCCCAAACCTGTAGCCTACACTGCAGTGAACATGGAGTCTTGATGGCCACCTCTACCACAGTATGGTGTGTGAGCACCACAAACTCAAGAAGAATCTGCTCCAACCTGACCTAGAAGAAAGGCATCCCAGATCACTGGTATCAAAACCCATAACACGGTACTCCAATCTTGTTATACCCATTCCAACTATTATTTCTCATTTGTGGATGAGATTGTACGTGGTATTATATGCCTCTGGTTTTGTTTTGTTTTGTTTTGTTTTTGTTGTTGTTGTTTTCTTTTTGAGAGAGAGAGACAGCGAGGGGTTGGGTAGAAGGAAAGGTAGAGAGAAAATCCCAAGCAGGATACATATCCACCATGGAGCCCAATGCGGGGCTTGGTCCCATGACCCTGAGATCATGACCTGAGCCAAAATAAAGAGTCAGACGCTTAACCAACTGAGCCACCCAGGCACCCCTATATGCCTCTGGAATTTTTATGAGACCTAAGTATCCAGGGGAGGTAAGCATGATTCTAACAATGACAATAGCTAATGTTTGCAAAATCTTAACAGTGTGCCAGACTCTGCTCTCAGCAATTCATGTGGCTGTCTTCTAATCTTTGCAATTGTGAAGTGCATGAGGCAGGAGAGCATAATGACATCCCAAGGGTGACAGAATTTGTAAGTAGCAGAGCTGGAATTTCAATTCATGTGATCTGGTCTGGAATATGTCATATATCTCATGTCCTTTTCCTTACTATGGGTAAAGGAAGACTGTGCATAGGGTATAGGAACTTGCACCAACTCAGAACTTTCTGCAAGCCTATTATAGGCCAATTAGACTCAACTTCAGGTTATATCTAGGAAAAAACACCCAAGATAAAGTTTCCCATTTGAAAAAAAAAAAAAAAAAACCCATTAGGACACATGCTCTGTGCAGGTCAAATAAGGATTAGAACCTATGTGTTGGACCATAGAGGAAGAGCCAAGGGTACCCTTGACCTGGCTTTCAGGGCCTCCCAGGCCAGACTCATTCTTATTTCTGTCTCATTATCCCTGTGCTTCCACATCAGCTCTGTATCAGCTCCCCTTAAGCCACTCCCCACCTTTAGTTGGAGTCCTCTTTTCCATATGCAAATCTTATCAGCATCCTCTTTAGAACAAAAGTCACCCTCTATGGCTACAGGTCACCCTTAGGACAGGTTCCCAAATTGCTCAGCTCACAGTGACTTTATGTCCCAGCATTTTTTCCCCAGAGCCCCTAGGCCAGAAAGAATACCTAGTTGCTCCATTTATCAAATAATTAGGTGCAGGCAAGTTAGAGTAGTAGTTCACATGGTGTCCAACAGAGGTTGCTGTTTCCCTCAAGATTTTAAAACACGACACCCCTGTGAATTCATCACGGCATCCCAGAGCACCTCAGCATGCAATCTAGAAAACAGCCCATTAGGATTCACGCTACAGGACAAAAGTGCCCATCTATGTCCCTCAAATTCCTCCCCGCCTCACCTGCCTGGCCTCATGCCTTGTAGGTCCCTCTCACCTATCAGTTTTGGCCATGTTCCTAGGCTCCCAATCCCCTCCCCAGCACAACCTTTTTGATTAAGTGAGGTCTTAGTTAACTCTAAGGGCTCATCTCTATCTCAATGGCCTGGAGAACACCTGTCTGACCTCTCTGTGTTGGGAGGTTAATCACTCCCAATATATACTCTCCTGGCACCTTAAATTGTGTGTGCGCGTTTCATTTATGACTCTCTGATGCATGTCTGTCTATAAGTTCCATGAAGTCAGAGGCCTCCATCCTGACCATTATCTACCTAGTGTCTGGCAGCTTTGCCCTCCCTCCACTGTCCTTAGTAGGCTCTGCTGAAAACCAGGTCTGGAAAGCCCAAAGATTCCATGGTAAAAAAGCTGACTAAGCTATTTAACATCGCATTCAATCCTATTACAAAACAATGAAGTTCCCAAAGTAGGTATTGAAGGAGGACATCGAGAGGACATGACCTCTAGTTGACACTAGAGCTGCACACAGGCAATCACAGGTTCCCCACCCTGGCCCCTGTCCTTGGAATGGATGCTCTACCCACCATCCCCATAGCTGGAGCCATTTTCAAAGATGCAGCCTTGAGAGAATAATGTGTTATTAAGTCCATCTGCCCCGTGTACATGAATTAACCCCATTAAGTCCTCTATATAAACTTAAGATCTGGCAGGTGGGTACTGACATCTACTCATCTTGCAGCCCCCAAAATAACCCTCATGTGTCAGCTTCCTTACTTACTAAATATACCACCTATAGGGGCATCTGGGTGGCTCAGTCAGTTAAGTGTTGACTCTTTATTTTGGGTCAGGGGTCAGGTCATGATCTCAGTGTTGTGAGATCCAGCCCTGCATTGGGCTCTGTCCTGGGCACAGGTCTGCTTAGGATTCTTTCTCTCCCTCTGTCCCTCCTTTCTCTCCCTTTCTCTGTCTTCCTCTCTGCCCTCTCTGTAAACAAAAACAAACAAACAAACAAACAAAAAAAAACAAGCAAAAAAACAAACAAAAAAACCCACCTGCTACCTATGGATCTGCAGTGGTCTCTTTCTTTGGCCTCTCTCTGTCTTCTGCATACAGGAACCAGTTTCAGATTTCATCCAAAAAACTTCCAAGGTTGGGAATCAAAAGCAGGCATCACTGTCTCAATTTTACAAAAGATAAAAAAAGAAATGGCCCTGGAAGACATTTATGGTAGACACTTGAGGCAAATTAAATTATTGTTTCATTACCAGTTCCAAATGCTGGAAGACAATGTATAATTCCATTAGTCTTTTGTCCCGCTATCATCTCCATGAGAAGAACATGTCCAGGTCAGTCTACTGGGCCAGGCAGGAGTACAAGAGATGTGTATTGTAGGACCACATTAGCTGGACCCAGCATTCATGGGTAACCTTGAACCAACCCACAGGAAAATGAACAAACTCAGCAGAGATCAACAGACACCATGGATATGTAAGCCAAATACATTCATTATCTGCTACTGAGATTTTTTTTTGTGGTTGTTCGTTATTTAGCAATAGCTAGCCAATTTATATTTTTCAAAAGAATGAATGATTAAATGAATGACTTGACAAGGGTAAGATACCTAGCAACTTACACATGGAAGGCTTTCTGAGTCCTGTCTCTTGCTTATTCTACTCCCCCTGTTTCTCTCCAGCTGGAGAAGAATGGGCATTGAAAGAGAATATTAAATAATTTAAAAGTTAGGAAATAGAAATGATATGCAAAAAGTACAGTAAAGGAAATAAAACTAGCTATCTAAACAAAAGAAATAGTGAGGCTTGCCAGGCTCCCGTATGCAAAAGATGCCTGAATATCAACAGTTGTTCTTTAGTCTCCAAAACAAAATAGACTTAATCTGAGCATGAAGGACATGGGTTAGATCTGAAAAAGAATTTCCAAACTATAAGAGTTGTTAAGTTTGAAGTCATGCAGCCAAAGATATCTGAGGAAACTAAAAAGTTCCTATAGAATTTTCAAAATAATGTGTATGCCCCTCTTTCCATGCAGCTAAGGGCTAGGCTAGCTCTCCAGCCTCTAAAAAAGTACCAATTTCTAGACCCAGCAACCCAAGATTTGAACTCAGAAGATAGGAATAAGATCCAGGAATCCATATGTTTTAGAAGCTCCCCCAGGGTTCTGCCATCCAGCCATGTTTGAGAACCACTGGTTTATGTGGGACTCAACCATGTGACCTGTAGCAGTGCCTTCAATGCAGCTTCTTGTTTGTCTCAAGGTATTGTGTGAAGACCGGTGTTTCTTAACCAGACTATGGTGGATAAAGGGATGATTTCAGAGGAGAAAGGCAATGATACTCTTTTGTTCAACTATGGTTTACAAATTTGAATGTAAATGTATTTAGGATTTCAACAGACATCTCATGAATTTCTTAATTGTCATTTTCTCAAAGGTTATGCATACCCTGCAAGGACTAGTTTAGTCACTATGCTCCAGATTAGATTTAGTTAACAAGATGCAGTTTATCTCAGGTGTGGGGTTCCTATCCTTAGCTTATATTTGAGGGTAAATTTTTTATTTTAATCATTACCATTAGGTTACATTTTTCTCCCAATTAAAGTACATGTACCACTGACTCAAAGGAGGGTCCTTTAAGTGCATAAGTAGATATTTTTAAAGGACTATGAATGATGGAATTCAAAATAATGTAAACACAAAAGGTGAGCAGAACCTTAACATGAGTATGGATTGTAAATCTGCATGTACTAAGATAAGTGAATCTGTGAATATAATTATTTTATATAGAATCAAAAAAAGAATGGATGAACACAAAGTCAATAAAGAATATCTTATCATTGCATTCTGTTAGACTGACCACTCTAGTGAGTACTATGAAATTTTATGAAATATAGTTTGGGGAAATCAAAGCTTTTACATAATTTTTTAAAGATTTATTCATTTGTTAGAGAGAGAAAGAGCATGAGCCCAGGGACGGGGTGTGGGAAACAGACTCCCTGCTGAACATAGAGCCCAATGCAGGACTCCATCTCATGACCCTGAGATCATGACCTGAGCCAAAACCAAGAGTCAGACAGTTTATCAACTGAGCTTCTCAGGTGCCCCCATAATTTTTAAAGGAAGTCCAGTAACATCTTTTTGCTATAACTACTTCACCTACTCCCTAGTTAGCACATGGTTTCTAATCTATTATAAACTGAACTATTGCCCATTATCTATTCCAATTTATATCATAGATGAGACACAGAGAAGTTAAGTGACTTAAGATCAAAGAATAAATGATTGCTATAGCCAGGACTAAAACTCAGATCTTCTGGTTTGGTGCGTGTGAGTGTGTATGTGTGTGTGTTGTCTGTTTGTGTGTGTGTCTCTATATATGTGTGAGTTTCACATTTAGTAAAATAGTTCAAAAGCTGTCTTCTCATATTATATAACATTTTCTCGTATCATTTTCACTCAGAGATGTCATATTTCATATCCCCACCCAAATGAATTTAGGGGCATCTTGGGGTAAAACAGAGATTGCCAAACACAGGGTCTACCGAGGACAAGAGACAGCCTCCATATGAACTCTCTGGCCATCCCAGCCTGCCTTATTGGTCAACTCTATTCTAGAAGATACATCCTGGTTTCTCATGGAAAAGCTTTCTAGGTGTCATTAGCCATGTAAGAAACCCCCTGGCATCCAATCTTCAAATTTACATTTGGCAATTCTGTGCCCTGTATTCAGCCAAATCTACTTCAAAAATACCACCCCAGGGTTTTTGCAAGGGAGTTCAAAGTCATGTATAATGATTTGTACATTTGTACTTTCCCTTGTGAACTGCTGGGATAATCACCTAGGAAGTGGAAGCTAGCTTATAAGCTTTGATATTCAGCAATTAGCATTAGCCGCCATGACTGATAATATATTACATTCCAAATAGATCAGATAGAGGCCTGTGTGTCATGGAACAAATGTCATGGAGCCCTAGATGAAATGACTATTCAACGACACATTAAATCAGGTGGCAGTTTATACATCTAGGGAGTGAGCAGTGCCAGAGTGCAACCAAGCAGATCATCCCAATCTCCTCAAATCCATAAATTCTAATGCTTCCCTTCTTCCTAAACCCTCCTGGATTCACACCACTTCACCAGGTCATAAAAATAAGATATTTCTCCTCACTCACAAATCTCAACGGACTTTCTTGTGACCAGGGGCATGCCTCAACTGAAACCTTCTTATTATTTTTAGATTTTTTTTTTTTAATTTTGTCAAGTAACAAGAACCTCATCCAACAAACCAGAAGTTTTGTTTTAAAAATTTTTTTCTAGTCTGGGTAAATAATTCTATTTAATAAAACATGAGTAATTTTCTCCTTACACTATACCTACCTTTCTTCATATGCAAGTATATCATACTCAGTTACCTGGTTTCCCATTTTACAACTAATTTGAAATATGAAAAAATAGAATTCAGGAGATAAATGTTAAGAAAACAGGAACATTTGGAGGGAGGAACAGTCTGACATCAAGGGAGAAAAGAAAACCATTAAAATAGGAAATTATGAGAATAAAAGCATAATTAACTATACCTTTAGGGTAATGCCAAGTAACCCCATGTTCTTCAGTGACCTTGAAAGACACCAGATTTTAAGTAACACCACATAATATATATGCTTAATAATAGCCTATATAAAGGTGCTCATCATGATAGCATTCATGAAAAGGAGGGAAAAAAGTTGAAATAGACTTATTAACCAACAATAAAAAAAACTCTTTGGTAAGTTATAAATTTTCATGCAAGTGAATAGTATACAATCTTTTAAGTGGTGTGAACAATAAAAAAAATTTTATATAATCATAAAAAATATTTTATATAATCATAAAAAAATCTTTTTTCTTCTGAAAAAAAGATAAAATCGTGTCCTATATATTCTATTCAACAAGGCTGAGAAGTGTAACAGATTTCAGAAAGATGCTGTTTAAGATGCTTAAAATTAAAAAGTATGATACTTAAATAACATTTGGGAAAACTTAAGTTACATGGAGTAGCTCAATTTTTCAAGATTTAAGACAAGTAAGGTATCCTAGGAAGTGGACCAATCACAAAATGCTTTGGGATCATTTTCTTAGCTGTCTTAAATCCAGTCTAAGAATATAATTGATATGTTAATCTTATATAGAAATCATAGCAAAGATGGCTTTTTCCTTGGAAGGCCTCAAGAAATATTAAGCATAAAGCAAAAAGGCTAACAGATCCTTCAACCACAGGTGAGAACCAGAAGCACATTGCCTTACACAGTATGGAAAGTGTGGAAGTCAGGAGCTGGTATTTATAACTACAAACATATATTGTTCATCAGAGATGGAGGAGTTGCATGACCTCAGATGTCCCTTCTGTAATTCTAAGTGTCATACATAAGGGAAAACCCTACTTGGGAAAGCTCATCAATATATAAAACAAGAATCAACTCTGCTATCTCCATTATATCTACTCTAAACTAATTTACCATCTTACATTTATTTCTCTGAAGTTCTAAAAGATTTTATTTTCTAGTCACTGTTTATTTTCTCCTTTAACAAGACTACCTATTCTAAATGCTCCTTATTGCTCTAGTTTCTAGCAATAGCTTCTCCTACTTCTGACTATCAATGGTCTAACTTTTTGTGCATTCTCATTTTGTCCAGCAGAGAATTCATAATGTCTAGTTCTTCACATCACATACTCTAGAATTAAGCATTCTATTAAATGAACATTACTATTATTCTAATTATCCTACATTTGCTTCTAGTATTTATCCAAGAGTCATATTTTAAAAATTTAAGATTGGTACAGTGCAGGCACTAACCAATCAGAATGAAAGTAAGCTCACTTCCCATGGATGTAGACTGGGCAACTGATACACCTGTACAACTGCATGGCATCTGCATGTGAGCACCATATTTATTCCAAAACATTCTTAAATATCATAGTTACACTTTTCCCCCTATCGCTTATAGACAAATCAATTTTGGTGGGTTCTTTCTTATTTTCCCCTAATCCATAACTATCTTCATCATATGTTCCCATACTACAACCTTCAGCAACTCTTACAACTGCCTGTGAAAATAAGATGCTAATCATGGTTACTTGACAACCAATTAGATGACCTACATAAAATGGCCAAGTTCCTGGACATATAAAAAGATTAAAACTGACCCAAAAAAGAAATAAAACTCTGAAGAAACACAAAAAAGTAAAGAAACAATTAGTAATCAAAAAAATTCCCACAAAGAAAAGCCCAGGCCCAGATGGCTAGTGAATTCTACATAATGTTTAAGAAGAATTAACACCAATCTTTCACAAATTCTTATGAAGAATAGAAGATCCCAATACCAAAACTAGACAAAACCATTATAAGAAAACTATAGACCCATATCCCTAATGAATATAGATGAAAAATTATCAACAAAATACCAGTAACTAAGTCCAATAGCATATTAAAAAGATTATAAACCATGGTCAAGTGGGATTTATCCTAGGAATGCGTGGTTTGTTCAACATGCAAATATTAACCAATGCTATATACTATATTAATAAAGAACGAAATCACGTGATCACTTTAATAGCTACGGAAAATAGCATTTGACAGAATCTAACATTTTCCATTATTTAAAAAAAAACTTTCAAAGGATAGAAGAGAATTTCACCTGATAAAGGAAATTTACAAAAAAGCTATAACTAACATCATACTTAATAAAGACTAAAAGTGCTTTTCTCTAAGATCAGGAACAAAACAAGATATCTATGCTTGCCATTCTATCCAACATTATACTGGAGAGTCTAGCCAGGGTAAAAAATAAGTAAAAGCTATCCAGCTGAAAAAGAAGAAGAGGGACACCTAGGTGGCTCAGTCAGTTAAGCCCCTGCCTTCAGCTCAGGTCATGATCCTGGGCTCCCTGCTCAGTGGGGAGCTTACTTCTGCCTCTGCCTCTGCCACTCCCCCTACTTGTGTGCTCTCTCTCTCTCTCTCTCTCTCCCTGTCAAATAAATGAATTCTGCTCATTTAAAATAATATTAAAATATTAAAATAATATTTAAAAAAAATAAATATTAAAAAAAGATAAGCAAAGGAAGAAGTAAAACTATCTCTATTTGTAAACTACGTGATCTTGTATGAGGAAAATCCTAAGAAATCCACAAAGAACTAGTAAAGCTAACAAATGAATCTAGCACATTTGCAGGATACAAGGTTAATATACAAAAATCAATTGAAGTTTTATACACCTTTACAATAAAAAATTAAGAAAGCTATTATTAAGAAAATGAAATTAAGAAAACAACAGGGGATCCCTGGGTGGCTCAGCGGTTTGGCGCCTGCCTTTGGCTCAGGCCGTGATCCTGGAGACTGGGGATCGAGTCCCACCTTGGGCTCCCTGCATGGAGCCTGCTTCTCCCTCTGCCTCTCTCTCTCTTTCTGTCTTTCATGAATAAATAAATAAAATCTTTAAAAAAAAAAGAAAAGAAAAGAGAACAACTTCATTTATTATAACACCAAAAAGAATAAAATGGGGGACCTGTGTGGCTCAATAGATTTAAGTGTTGAACTACTGATTTCAGCTCAGGTCATGATATCAAGGTTGTGAGATCAAGACTTGTGTTGGGCTCCATGCTGGGCATGGAGCCTACTTGGGATTCTGTACCTCTTCCTCTCCTTCTGCTCCTTTCCCCTACCTACACTCTCTCTCTCTCTTTCCCTCTCTCTCTCTCTCAAAAATAAAAAGTAAATAAATAAATAAATAAATAAATAAATAGATAAATAAATAAATAAAACAGGAATAAAATTAACAACAGAAGTGTGAGAATTTTACATTGAAAATTTCTTTAAAAAGTTAAAAGAAATGAAAGACCTAAACAAATGGAAAGACATTCCATGCCCATTAATCAAAAGACTTAATATTGTTAATATGGCAATACTTCCCATATTAATCCCAGATTCAATGCAATCCCTACTAAACTCTTAGCTATATTTTTTGCAGCAATGAATAAGCCTATCCTAAAATGCATGTAGAAGTGCAAGGAGCCCAAAATACCTAAAACAGTTAAAAAGAAATAAAAAGAAAATTTGGAAGACTCATAATTCTTCATTTCAAACTTACTACAAACTTACTATAATCAAGACTGTGTGGTACTAGCAAAAGGGCAAACATTGACCAATTTGATAAAATTGAGTATCCAAAGTAAATATTTACATTTATAGTCAATTTATTTTTGACAAAGATTTCAAGAAAATTCAATGAGGAAATAAAAGCCTTTTCAACAAATGGTGCTGTAACAAATGAATATCCACATGCAAAAGAATAAAGTTGGACCCCGACCTCACACCATATACAAAAATGAACTCAGAAAATTATCAAAGACCTAAATGTAAGAACTAAAACTATAAAACCCTTAGAAGAATACATAGACATAGTTCTTTTGTTTTGATTCAGGCCATCCTCATACATCTGGGAGTTAGAACCTTCTCTAACAGAATGAGTTTTATTTTTTCCCAGATTAATCATATCTTTTTACTTTCTTCATGGTGATTTTGCTAGATAATAATTTTTTTATATTTATAGAGCTAAATTAATCAATTCTCTTTATGGCCTAGGGGTTTTGCAACTTATATAAAAATGGCCTTCCACAATCTGAAATTATTAAAATATAAAAGAATAATGCAGAGGAAATTGCTTAAATATCCACCAAAATCTGTTTTGCTCACTTGTATAGTGGAAGAATTGAAGTCTCAGACTACAGTGGTTATAAAACTCAAACCCCAAAACGATGGAGGCTGACATCCATAGTTTTGACTTCTTACTAAGAACCCAACAAACAGGAAAAATACCTTGTGTTTTGTTTGTCCCAGTGGGAAATAATTTTCTAGTCCACAGGTGGGTCACTTAAGTGTCTAACTTAGGGCAGATGTGTAAGAGCCACCTCACAAAGGAGCAACACTTATCCCCTTTCACTTCACAAGGGTTAAAATCCATGCTGTAACATCAAAGCTGACAGCCTCAACTCAGTCAGCCACAGCAATTCACATGTTTTCTGCTCTGGTTTCCCATTCTAGCTTAGTTTCCAACACCTGAGATTTTATTTTCTTGCTTTTCTCAGTTATGCATTTAGAATAATATGCATTAGATGTTACCCCACACTTCTGAAAACCGTAGTAGCGAATTTTTAGTTAATTTACTTCGCCATGCTTCCTGGACCAGAAACCCACTCTTTAATTTTTTTAAGGGTTTCACTGCCAGTTGCTCTGGGAAATCAGAGATTACTAAAATAAAAGAGATGAGGAATCACAAAGACTCTCGAAGTCTTACAAAATTGTTAATGCTATAAACCTCAAAACAGTAACTTCCGACACCTTTTGTAAATGGGGATCAGAAGCCAAATTGTCAACTGCTCCTCTTTCCTGAGAAAGGAGGTCATAAAACCATCCTAATTACTGACTCCTACACTTTCTACAAGTCAGGTCATCTCTCCTTCATAAAGGCCCCTCTGTAGCATAAAAGGTTTATTCCTTCTATGAACATGAATGATGGAAAGGCTTCTGGTTTACAATGGGTAATTATAATTCCAGGAACTTCTTTTTTTTTTTTTTTTTTTTTTTTAATTTTTATTTATTTATGATAGTCACACAGAGAGAGAGAGAGAAAGAGGCGGAGACATAGGCAGAGGGAGAAGCAGGCTCCATGCACCAGGAGCCCGATATGGGATTCGATCCCAGGTCTCCAGGATCGCGCCCTGGGCCAAAGGCAGGCGCTAAACCGCTGCGCCACCCAGGGATCCCTCCAGGAACTTCTTGATAGCTAATTCCCATATTAGGTGAAAGTCAATTTCCAAATGGCTTTCTGGTACAATTTCTCTTAGGTAGAACTCTGTAGAATACAATAATGTTCAATGACCCGAAGTCTAATGAAGTATGTAGAATGCACTTATGCTAAAAAAATTATTATTTTTCTGGAATTCAAGTTTGACTGTTTCATATTTTTATTTTCTAAATCTGGCAGCCCTACTCTCCAGCAGTGCATGGATCCTCTTTTTGTGGCTTGTGGTCCTGCAGATTTCTGGGACAACTTCAGTGAAAACAGAGACAGATTTAGATAGTGAAAACCTACTGGACTTGATTAATATCCTAGTGCCTACAACTGCACAGGAGATCAGATATGCCTGTATTCCAATGGATAATTTTACCAAAGTTTATGAGAAAGAAAAAAAAAAATTTTCCAGTACGTTTTACAATCTCTCCCAGATTCAAGTCCCTAAAGACACATCCCTTAGGGTAGCTCACGGTGGAATGAATAGATCACATTACTATTGCAAGTGTCTCTCTTTTTTTAAGTTTTTATTTAAGTTCCAGCTAGGTAATATACAGTGTAATATTAGTTTCAGATATACAATACAGTGATTCCACATTTCCGTACAACACCCACTGCTCATCACCACAGGTGCCTTCTTTCAACCCCATCACCTATTTAACACTGTAGGTATCCACAGACTGTTTCTGAGGAGGTCCATTCCTACACTTGCCTTATAATCTCTCCCTAACACTTCTCAAATGCACTGAAGGATTTAGCCCTTTTGACATTTGGGTCCCATCTCCATGCTCCTACCAGCAGAACAGTCAGATACCCAGACTTAGGAAATCCTGCATATTACCCGGGGGAATGCTAAAACATTCTGAGACAGAAGTTGGTTTTTGCTTTACCAAGTGACTCCAGTGATGAGAGGCTGGTTATTAAATTTATTTCCAAGCAAGTAGAGGGTAGGAATGTTAGCTTAAAATCTGAAGACCCCAGTTACAGCCATGATACCATTTGCCAATCTGCTGAATCCAATGTAGGTTTTAGGTTTCTGACCACTCGATTTTATCTCTAGACTCCAATGTAATCACAGGGTCCAAAATAGGCCCCTCAAGTTCCTGATTGAAGCCTCCTAATGCTCCTAGCCTCAAACAAAATAGTATTAACTTCAGAATATTCCTCCTTAAAATAATATTAATCCAAAAGAGTAACCAAAACATAACAAACCTATCAGCCAAATCCTGCCACGGATGTGCTGTGAGGCATACGATGGGGAGACAGAGTTTAATTTTCATTTCCGTTGAGTGCCTTTAGATGAGGCAAATACTCTCCAGAACCCCACAGCTTCTACATCCACAGACTGCCTTATACTATAACTTCACTATAACTTCACTATAACTTACTATAATGTACCTCCATGTCAGTGTTTTTCACTGTTTGTATTTAAATTCCTAAAGATTAGAGAACTTATCTGTTTATAGCTTTTTATAGCACCTAGCACAGTATCTGGCACATAGAAAATTCTCAATATTTGTTCCATGAATTAATGAATAAACTGAAGGATTGTAATTTAGTTGAACCAGAGTATTCCTGAGACTAAAGTGACACTTTCAAGATTCATATAGACACATTAGTCACATTTTCCTTAACAGCAGCATCTGCACCCTTGACCAGTCCAATGCCCTCATAACTTACATGAGACAAGTCAGATTTCATATTAAATGACTCTGTGTCATTCCCTCACCACTATTCAGAAAAGGTGCTGCTTGCAGGGACTGATGGTGGCATTATCCCTGAGTTTCAATGACAACATATTTTCTTAAAGTTGAAACATCCATTATTCTAGGTTTGCTATGGCTGTCTAAACATTTACATTCAATTGCTGGCGTGTGCTCACTCATTTCCTATTGCACTTTATGCATAGAAGGAAAAGAGCATTACTTTTTCAAAATCTTTCTCCTTTTAGGAGGGGTGAAGTTTGTCTCTGTCACAGATACAAGATAGCATAAAATCAAAATGAGACTTCTCAGGTTTCTATTCTCTGAGTCAAATAGCATTTCTACAGTATTGTATCCTAGAGAACTCAATCTCAAACTTTCTACCAAAAAAAAAAAAAAAAGGGTTTGGTGTTTTTTTTTTCCAGAATAGTAATTGGCTCAATGTTTGGTGGCCTGACCCAAATGGAACCCTGGTAGAGGAAAGTTGAGTTGAATGGGTTTTTAGCCTCCAATGTTTGGAATCGTGGTCTGTAGACTAATAGCAGTGGTATCTGCTGGGACCACACAAAAAATGTAGAATTTATGGTCTGAGGCCAGAACTCTTCAATCAGATCTGTGCTTTAACAAGTTCCTCAGATTCAAATGCACGTTAAGTTTTTGGAAATGCTGCCCTGGAATCTCCATGCTAACGTACAAGTTGTCTCCTCAAACTTCTGAGCTGTGTCCATGAACTCCAAATGTGAGTAGGTGCCATTTTCTTTCCAACTCAGATCATGAATCAAAATCGATTTTCATATGACAAGAGGTCCTGAGATGAGGAGGTTGTAGGCTTAGTCAATCAGGAAGCCCCATGAGCTTGACAAGGACCCAGGTTTCCTTCTATGTTTCCGCTCAGTCATACTTAGCATGGTCTCCTCAGGTTAGTTCCTTTATTATCTCAAGATGATAGCCACAGTTCCAAGCAACACATACAGGAAGAAATATGTCAGCAGCAGAAAATATCTGCTTCTTCATGAACATCTGCTTTTGAGAATGAAGAAAACATTTCTCCAGAAACCCCCTCCACAGACTTCCCTTTGTATGGCATTGACCAGAATGATGTCACATGACCTTGCCTAGACCAATCTTTGACAAAGACACAGATCCTCTTTGATTGACTTAGACCAACCATTTTCCATTCCTTGTGGCTGATTCTAACACTTGCTTTCATGTAAAGAGCAGAAACTTGTGCAAGATAGTGTTTGGTTAACAAGGGAGAGGGGAGGCAAGAGATGGAGAGTAATCTGATACGGAAGTAGTAGCAGAACAGCTAATAGAAAAAAAAAAAACAATAATCCCAAACATAAGTCACATAAACAAAAGAAAATTTGTCTTTTTTATCTAAAAGGACACCACTTACAAAAAGCACACATAGGAATCAAAACAGATCTCAGTCCCCAGATAATTACCAGAGTCTCTCTGAGACTCCCTCTTATCTTCCCTCTCCCCATCAAAGTCTGACCTCCATCCTCTATGTGGAATGCACTCAAGAGACAGACTCGGGGATGCAGCCACATGGATGTCTAGGGCATAACTCAGCACCCTTTGCAGGTTTTTTAGATCAGACTATAATTCCTTTTCCTATCACTAGTTAAACATGAAGGAGTTATGGGCTAAGTGCCCACAGCAAAATAAGTCTGTAATTGATCTCTACCATAGCAACATTGGTATCTTCAATGGACATGGTAGGTAATAGGGAAGGGAGAGTATATATATATATACATATATCAACCAAAGAGCAAGTTAGTCAAGGACAGTGCTACTCAAATATTAGTATGCTTAATTACCGTCTGCTTCAGAGGTCTGGGCAACAAAGAAAAATCCTAATGTTTAGTAAGCATCCCAGCTTATGCCTGAGGGGTACTTATCTGAGGAAGAAAGTATTCCTTTTCTTTATCATTTGACGCAGTGTTGCCCCACTATGTTTTTGGATTAAACAACAAAGATCATTTCCCTGTTATAACATGCCATTCTTACTGGGGCAAGTTGTACATTCCAGTCAAAGCATTTAGACAAGAAATGCAGAGGTAGGGGTGTGTGTGTGTGTGTGTGTGTGTGTGTCAGTGTTAAGCCTTTGAGAAGGGTTTTGTCAACCATCACAGTAGTGTAATGTAGTGAAAAGAACACTGGGTTCTACCTGTCTCATAGAACTGTATATATTCAGATTACTATAATATATTCATATATGAAAGAAACTTGTAGGATGCGGAGAAAAGGGAACCCTCTTACACTGTTGGTGGGAATGTGAACTGGTGCAGCCACTCTGGAAAACTGTGTGGAGGTTCCTCAAACAGTTAAAAATATACCTGCCCTACGACCCAGCAATTGCACTGTTGGGGATTTACCCCAAAGATACAGATGCAATGAAACGCCGGGACACCTGCACCCCGATGTTTCTAGCAGCAATGGCCACTATAGCCAAACTGTGGAAGGAGCCTCGGTGTCCAACGAAAGATGAATGGATAAAGAAGATGTGGTTTATGTATACAATGGAATATTACTCAGCTATTAGAAATGACAAATACCCACCATTTGCTTCAACGTGGATGGAACTGGAGGGTATTATGCTGAGTGAAGTAAGTCAGTCGGAGAAGGACAAACATTATATGTTCTCATTCATTTGGGGAATATAAATAATAGTGAAAGGGAAAATAAGGGAAGGGAGAAGAAATGTGTGGGAAATATCAGAAAGGGAGACAGAACATAGAGACTCCTAACTCTGGGAAACGAACTAGGGGTGGTAGAAGGGGAGGAGGGCGGGGGGTGGGAGTGAATGGGTGACGGGCACTGGGTGTTATTCTGTATGTTAGTAAATTGAACACCAATAAAAAAAAATAAAAATAAAAAATAAAGTATAAATATGTCCCATGAGATATTTGGAAGATAAAAAAAAAAAAAAAAAGAAAAGAAACTTGTAAACTGGATAACATGTTAAGAATATTCTTCCCTGATGCTGATTTATCAAATTATTTTCCCATGATATTGAAGCATTTTTTAATTTTATATCTTTGCTGCATGCAACATCTTCTGGGACTTGGTAATTTTACAAGGGCTGTCCCTTCCACTCTGTGGCCTCACACAGGGTCTTACCTTCTTTCACTCACTCATGGGCTTCAAGAGAACAACATTTGTGATATGAACTGGCAACGTCTTCTCTGGAGTCTTTGGTGTGCACTTTGCAAACCCTGAAAATGCAAAAGGAATGCACATTTAAACACTGTAACCAAGGAAACACTGAAAACAAGAACTAATTCCATTTCTGCCTTATTAATCTTATACACACACACACACACACACACACACACAATACTGCCAACAATACTATTTTAGAAGTTTAAAGAAGACTTTCAACTGAGAGATGAACAAAATCACTTCCAGAAGGGATGAAAGATTGAGGCATCAGAAACAATAATGGAAGAGGCAGCAACTTTTTACTGAATCAAAAATTGATCACGATGTGAAATATATATATCACTTGCCCCTGCTTACAAACAATTGTTCTATTCTCTTTTTCAACACTTAACTATCTTCCCATACTAACACATTTAGTAAAATTGCTTTTTTTTCTTATTTGTGATTTGCACTACTGATTCCAACTGAGATAGAAATAAATGGAATATGTATACCAGGATCTCCCCAGCGTCCTGTACCAGCTCGTGTGGTTCTGCCAAGGAATGCAATTATAATTCTAAATAAATATGCTGTATGCTCACTTACAAGGAAACTGAACTCAGAAAAGATTTGTGCCCTTTCATTTAAATGTACACAGCAGCTGGCTCCCAAATGAGTCTAAAACAAATGTCCCCTGCCCTGTTTTTTAAAGAAATAATAATAGTACCAGGAGCTATCAAATAAAAACTCTTTCTCAGGCATAGAGTAACTTGAAGGGGTTACAAGGTCCAAGGGCCACATACTTGTTGTTGCCCAAAGGCACAAGGTAGGTGCAATAAGCCAATAAAAAGTACCTGTCCAAGGTGAATGCAGAAGGATTTATTTACTAGATGACATTATAATAACATTCATAAATCCTTGCATGGTCCAAATCCTCATTTTCTAGGCACAGAAAGCTCAAGGGCTCACTTTCATGATCTGGGTTCTTATAGGTTGAATAATGGTCCCCAAGGCACCAGATCCTAATCCTTGGAACCTATAAATGTCACATTAAAAGGAAAAAGGACGACGAGGGGCAAGACGGCGGAAGAGTAGGGTCTCCAAATCACCTGTCTCCACCAAATTACCTAGAAAACCTTCAAATTATCCTGAAAATCTATGAATTCGGCCTGAGAATTAAAGAGAGAACAGCTGGAATGCTACAGTGAGAAGAGTTCGCGCTTCTATCAAGGTAGGAAGACGGGGAAAAAGAAGTAAAGAAACAAAGGCCTCCAAGGGGGAGGGGCCCCGCGAGGAGCCGGGCTGAGGCCGGGGCGAGAGTCCCCAGGACAGGAGAGCCCCGTCCCGGAGGAGCAGGAGCTGCACCGACCTTCCCGGGGGAAAGGGGCTCGCAGGGAGGTGGAGCAGGACCCCAGGAGGGCGGGGATGCCCTCGGGCTCCGGGGACGCTAACAGGCACCTGCGCCCCGGGGGAGTGCGCCGAGCTCCCTAAGGGCTGCAGCGCGCACCGCGGGACCCGGAGCAGCTCGGGGGGCTCGGGGGCGGCTCCGCGGAGGGGGCTGCGGGGCGGGAGCAGCTCGGGGGGCTCGGGGGGCTCGGGGGCGACTCCGTGGAGGGAGCTGCGGGGCGGGAGCACCTCGGGGGGCTCGGGGGCGGCTCCGCGGAGGGGGGGCGGGGCGGGAGCAGCTCAGGGGCGGCTCCGCGGAGGGGGCTGCGGGGCGGGAGCAGCTCGGGGGGCTCGGGGGCGGCCCCGCGGAGGGGGCTGCGGGGCGGGAGCAGCTCGGGGGGCGGGGGGGGGCTCGGGGGCGACTCCGTGGAAGGGGCTGCCGGGCGGGAGCTCGGAGGGGCTCGGGGGCGGCTCCAGGGAGGGGGCTGCGGGGCGGGAGCAGCTGGGGGGGCTCGGGGGCAGCTCCGCGGAGGGGGCTGCGGGGCGGGAGCAGCTCGGGGGGCTCGGGGGCGGCTCCGTGGAGGGGGCTGCGGGGCGGGAGCGCGAATCCACCAGCGCAGGCTCCGGAGCACAGGGCGCCGGGACACAGCCCAGGATCCGGCCTCCCCCCGGGACAGGCAGAGGCCGGGAGGGCCCAGGACCGCGAGGACGCTCCTGCCCCAGCTGAGCAGATCAGCGGCCCCGCCCGGAGCCTCCAGGCCCTGCAGACGGAGAGCTCCGGAGTTCCTGCGGGAGCTGACTCCAGGTTTCCAGAGCGGCCCCGCCACTAGGGCTGTTGCTCCTGGGGCCTCACGGGGTAAACAACCCCCACTGAGCCCTGCACCAGGCAGGGGCACAGCAGCTCCCCCAACTGCTAACACCTGAAAATCAGCACAGCAGGCCCCTCCCCCAGAAGACCAGCTAGACTGACAACTTCCAGGGGAAGCCAAGGGACTTAACACAGAATCAGAAGATACTCCCCAGTGGTTCTTTTTTCTTTCTTTCTTTTTTTTTTTTTTTTTGTTTTGCTTTTTGATTTGTTTCCTTCCCCCACCCCCCTTTTTTCTCCTTTCTTTCTTTTTCTTTCTCTTTTTCTTCTTTTTTTTTTTTTCGTTTTTTTCTTCCCTTTTTTTCTCTTTCTCTTTTCTTTCCATCATTCTCTCCTCTCTTTTTCTCCTTTTCCCAATACAACTTGCTTTTGGCCACTCTGCACTGAGCAAAATGACTAGAAGGAAAACCTCACCTCAAAAGAAAGAATCAGAAACAGTCCTCTCCCACAGAGTTACAAAATCTGGATTACAATTCAATGTCAGAAAGCCAATTCAGAAGCACTATTATACACCTACTGGTGGCTCTAGAAAAAAGTATAAAGGACTCAAGAGACTTCATGACTGCAGAATTTAGAGCTAATCAGGCAGAAATTAAAAATCAATTGAATGAGATGCAATCCAAACTAGAAGTCCTAATGATGAGGGTTAACGAGGTGGAAAAACGAGTGAGTGACATAGAAGACAGGTTGATAGCAAAGAGGGAAACTGAGGAAAAAAGAGACAAACAATTAAAAGACCATGAAGATAGATTAAGGGAAATAAACGACAGCCTGAGGAAGAAAAACTTACGTTTAATTGGTGTTCCTGAGGGTGCTGAAAGGGACAGAGGGCCAGAATATGTATTTGAACAAATTCTGGCTGAAAACTTTCCTAATCTGGGAAGGGAAACAGGCATTCAGATCCAGGAAATAGAGAGATCCCCCCCGAAAATCAATAAAAACCATTCAACACCTCGACATTTAATAGTGAAGCTTGCAAACTCCAAAGATAAAGAGAAGATCCTTAAAGCAGCAAGAGACAAGAAATCCCTGACTTTTATGGGGAGGAGTATTAGGGTAACAGCAGACCTCTCCACAGAGACCTGGCAGGCCAGAAAGGGCTGGCAGGATATATTCAGGGTCCTAAATGAGAAGAACATGCAACCAAGAATACTTTATCCAGCAAGGCTCTCATTTAAAATGGAAGGAGAGATAAAGAGCTTCCAAGACAGGCAGCAACTAAAAGAATATGTGACCTCCAAACCAGCTCTGCAAGAAATTTTAAGGGGGACTCTTAAAATTCCCCTTTAAGAAGAAGTTCAGTGGAACAATCCACAAAAACAAGGACTGAATAGATATCATGATGACACTAAACTCATATCTCTCAATAGTAACTCTGAATGTGAACGGGCTTAATGACCCCATCAAAAGGCGCAGGGTTTCAGACTGGACAAAAAGCAGGACCCATCTATTTGCTGTCTACAAGAGACTCATTTTAGACAGAAGGACACCTACAGCCTGAAAATAAAAGGTTGGAGAACCATTTACCATTCGAATGGTCCTCAAAAGAAAGCAGGGGTAGCCATCATTATATCAGATAAACTAAAATTTACCCCGAAGACTGTAGTGAGAGATGAAGAGGGACACTATATCATACTTAAAGGATCTATTCAACAAGAGGACTTAACAATCCTCAATATATATGCCCCGAATGTGGGAGCTGCCAAATATATAAATCAATTATTAACCAAAGTGAAGAAATACTTAGATAATAATACACTTATACTTGGTGACTTCAATCCAGCTCTTTCTATACTCAATAGGTCTTCTAAGCACAACATCTCCAAAGAAACGAGAGCTTTAAATGATACACTGGACCAGATGGATTTCACAGATATCTACAGAACTTTACATCCAAACTCAACTGAATACACATTCTTCTCAAGTGCACATGGAACTTTCTCCAGAATAGACCACATATTGGGTCACAAATCGGGTCTGAACTGATACCAAAAGATTGGGATCATCCCCTACATATTCTCAGACCATAATGCCTTGAAATTAGAACTAAATCACAACAAGAAGTTTGGAAGGACCTCAAACACGTGGAGGTTAAGGACCATCCTGCTAAAAGATGAAAGGGTCAACCAGGAAATTAAGGAAGAATTAAAAAGATTCATGGAAACTAATGAGAATGAAGATACAACCGTTCAAAATCTTTGGGATGCAGCAAAAGCAGTCCTAAAGGGGAAATACATCGCAATACAAGCATCCATTCAAAAACTGGAAAGAACTCAAATACAAAAGCTAACCTTACACATAAAGGAGCTAGAGAAACAAACAGCAAATAGATCCTACACCCAAGAGAAGAAGGGAGTTAATAAAGATTCGAGCAGAACTCAACGAAATCGAGACCAGAAGAACTGTGGAACAGATCAACAGAACCAGGAGTTGGTTCTTTGAAAGAATTAATAAGATAGATAAACCATTAGCCAGCCTTATTAAAAAGAAGAGAGAGAAGACTCAAATTAATAAAATCATGAATGAGAAAGGAGAGATCACTACCAACACCAAGGAAATACAAACGATTTTAAAAACATATTATGAACAGCTATACACCAATAAATTAGGCAATCTAGAAGAAATGGACGCATTCCTGGAAAGCCACAAACTACCAAAACTGGAACAGGAAGAAATAGAAAACCTTAACAGGCCAATCACCAGGGAGGAAATTGAAGCAGTCATCAGAAACCTCCCAAGACACAAGAGTCCAGGGCCAGATGGCTTCCCAGGGGAATTTTATCAAACGTTTAAAAGAAGAAACCATACCTATTCTCCTAAAGCTGTTTGGAAAGATAGAAAGAGATGGAGTACTTCCAAATTCGTTCTATGAGGCCAGCATCACCTTAATTCCAAAACCAGACAAAGACCCCACCAAAAGGAGAATTACAGACCAATATCCTTGATGAACATGGATGCAAAAATTCTCAACAAGATACTGGCCAATAGGATCCAACAGTACATTAAGAAAATTATTCACCATGACCAAGTAGGATTTATCCCTGGGACACAAGGCTGGTTCAACACCCGTAAAATAATCAATGTGATTCATCATATCAGCAGAGAAAAACCAAGAACCATATGATCCTCTCATTAGATACAGAGAAAGCATTTGACAAAATACAGCATCCATTTCTGATCAAAACTCTTCAGAGTGTAGGGATAGAGGGAACATTCCTCGACATCTTAAAAGCCATCTATGAAAAGCCCACAGCAAATATTCTCAATGTGGAAGCACTGGGAGCCTTTCCCCTAAGATCAGGAACAAGACAAGGATGTCCACTCTCACCACTACTATTCAACATAGTACTGGAAGTCCTAGCCTCAGCAATCAGACAACAAAAAGACATTAAAGGCATTCAAATTGGCAAAGAAGAAGTCAAACTCTCCCTCTTCGCCAATGACATGATACTCTACATAGAAAACCCAAAAGTCTCCACCCCAAGATTGCTAGAACTCATACAGCAATTCGGTAGTGTGGCAGGATACAAAATCAATGCCCAGAAGTCAGTGGCATTTCTATACACTAACAATGAGACTGAAGAAAGAGAAATTAAGGAGTCAATCCCATTTACAATTGCACCTAAAAGCATAAGATACCTAGGAATAAACCTCATCAAAGATGTAAAGGATCTATACCCTCAAAACTATAGAACACTTCTGAAAGAAATTGAGGAAGACACAAAGAGATGGAAAAATATTCCATGCTCATGGATTGGCAGAATTAATATTGTGAAAATGTCAATGTTACCCAGGGCAATATACACGGTTAATGCAATCCCTATCAAAATACCATGGACTTTCTTCAGAGAGTTAGAACAAATTATTTTAAGATTTGTGTGGAATCAGAAAAGACCCCGAATAGCCAGGGGAATTTTAAAAAAGAAAACCATAGCTGGGGGCATCACAATGCCAGATTTCAGGTTGTACTACAAAGCTGTGGTCATCAAGACAGTGTGGTACTGGCACAAAAACAGACACATAGATCAGTGGAACAGAATAGAGAACCCAGAAATGGACCCTGAACTTTATGGTCAACTAATATTCAATAAAGGAGGAAAGACTATCCATTGGAAGAAAGACAGTCTCTTCAATAAATGGTGCTGGGAAAATTGGACATCCACATGCAGAAGAATGAAACTAGACCACTCTCTTTCACCAGACACAAAGATAAACTCAAAATGGATGAAAGATCTAAATGTGAGACAAGATTCCATCAAAATCCTAGAGAAGAACACAGGCAACACCCTTTTTGAACTCGGCCACAGTAACTTCTTGCAAGATACATCCACAAATGCAAAAGAAACAAAAGCAAAAATGAACTATTGGGACTTCATCAAGATAAGAAGCTTTTGCACAGCAAAGGATACAGTCAACAAAACTAAAAGACAACCTACAGAATGGGAGAAGAGATTTGCAAATGACATATCAGATAAAGGGCTAGTTTCCAAGATCTATAAAGAACTTATTAAACTCAACACCAAAGAAACAAACAATCCAATCATGAAATGGGCAAAAGACATGAAGAGAAATCTCACAGAGGAAGACATAGACATGGCCAACATGCATATGAGAAAATGCTCTGCATCACTTGCTATCAGGGAAATACAAATCAAAACCACAATGAGATACCACCTCACACCAGTGAGAATGGGGCAAATTAACAAGGCAGGAAACAACAAATGTTGGAGAGGATGCGGAGAAAAGGGAACCCTCTTACACTGTTGGTGGGAATGTGAACTGGTGCAGCCACTCTGGAAAACTGTGTGGAGGTTCCTCAAAGAGTTAAAAATAGACCTGCCCTACGACCCAGCAATTGCACTGTTGGGGATTTACCCCAAAGATACAGATGCAATGAAACGCCGGGACACCTGCACCCCGATGTTTATAGCAGCAATGGCCACGATAGCCAAACTGTGGAAGGAGACTCGGTGTCCAACGAAAGATGAATGGATAAAGAAGATGTGGTTTATGTATACAATGGAATATTACTCAGCTATTAGAAATGACAAATACCCACCATTTGCTTCAACGTGGATGGAACTGGAGGGTATTATGCTGAGTGAAGTAAGTCAGTCGGAGAAGGACAAACATTATATGTTCTCATTCATTTGGGGAATATAAATAATAGTGAAAGGGAATATAAGGGAAGGGAGAAGAAATGTGTGGGAAATATCAGAAAGGGAGACAGAACGTAAAGACCGCTAACTCTGGGAAACGAACTAGGGGTGGTAGAAGGGGAGGAGGGCGGGGGGTGGGAGTGAATGGGTGACAGGCACTGGGGGTTATTCTGTATGTTAGTAAATTGAACACCAATAAAAAATAAATTTAAAAAAAATAATAAAAATAAAAAATAAAATAAAAAAAGGAAAAAGGATATTTGCAGATGTGATTAAGCCAAGGATCTCAATGTGGAGTGATGATCCTGGATTATTCAGGTGGCTCCAGATGTCATCGCAAGTGTCCTTCTAAAGGGAAGGGAAAAGGAGATTGGGCATGGAGAAGAAAGGCAATGTGAAGACAGGCAGTGTTCAGAGTGATACAGGTACAAGCAGGTATCACCTTTGATACAGGAATTTTGGCAGCCACCAAAAGCTAGAAGAGATAAGGAACAGATTCTTTCCTAGAGCCTCCAAAGGGAGCATGGCCCTGTGGACACCTTGATCTTGGCCTGATAAAACTGAGATTGCACTTCTGGCCTCTAATACCATGAGAAAGTGAACTTCTGTTTCTGAAACCACCCAGTTTGTGGTAATTTGTTACATAAGCCACAGGAAATTAATACAGGGAGTCAAGCCCTCCTTCTTTCTCTATTCCTCCTCAAGCCCCCTGAGGACAGCCACAGTGGCATCCCTGTCACTGTCATACAACCCATGTCTCCATCACCATGCCTTCCTGACTAGCACACTCTGCCCGCCCTATTTCTCAAAAATAAAACATATGCAGACTTCAAGGAATAATTCAAAAGTCATGCTCTCCACATCTTGGGCTCAAATTTCAATGTCTAAATAAAGATTTTGTTTTTAATTTTCCTCAATGCTATTTTTATGTAAATTGACTTCTCATTACAGGTATAATAAATCTACTGCTCCAGCAGGAAATTTCCAGTTGATGTGGTTCAGTCAACCAGGGCCAGAAGATGGATACCCATCCTCACAAATTGACCAATGCCTTCATCTTCAACATCCTGTGGACTTGCGAGGCTCTGAGTTGTTGGACAGTGACCCCCAAGGATGGGTTTTCAGAGGTCCACACTCTGGGATGGCTTGGTGCCAAATCACATCCACCCCTCTTCCTGCTGTTATGATACTTTCCCATCCACCGTGAAGACTGTCCACTCCTTCCTCTTAGTTTCAAGAAACACTTTCAGAGCCTTCTTCCATCTTCTTCCAGCACCAGTCATCATCTAGAGTTGGAGAGCAAACACATGTCTCACACAGAGGCCAGGAACGTATTTTTATCCCATGTCTTGATTTTTTCATTCTTTTTTTCAAATCAGTCTTTCATTGTATAAGCAAACCATATACACCATAAGAAAGAAGTTTAGACAGAAGCATAAGCTATGAAATGCAAAATTTTCCATTTCATCTCCCAATACCTCCTCCCTCTCTGAGTTAACAGTATCTCTTAAATACTTTCAAATACTTTAACTATATTATCATATATATAATCTATATATCTTGAACAGTTCTTCTTTTATAGTTTATCTTTTGTTATGAAATAGGATATTGAGGAATATGAGAAAATATATATGTACAGCTTAAAGAATACTCTTTTTTATAAACTCACCAACCAGATTATGAGACCATTGAGTATATCAGAAGCCCTCAGATGTCCCTCCCAAGTTGTGTTTTACTTATAGCCTCTAAAAGTATGTTGATTTTTAGGTAAATCATCCCTTTGTTTGTTGTCAGATTTGCTCACAATTATGCTGGCTCTCTCCTTCTGGCCACACTGTAGGACTGCACTTGCCCACACATTAGAAGTTTAGTTTGGCCATATCACTTTTTTGGCAAATAAAATGTGGTCAGAAGGGACTGGGTAGAAGTGTTGAAAGTCAGTGTGTGCTTTGCCACCTTCTCATTTTCTGTCTGCCACAGGCGATGGTTCATATGGTGGCTGTTCCATCAGTGTGGATCCTAAAATGAAGATAATAATGTGAAAGCAGAGTGGTAAAATTTATTTCCAGCCACAGAAGTTTTGAGGTTGTTGGTGGCTGCAGGAGAATAAAGGATACACTGATTGATACAACCCTTGGTTTCTCAATAGAGCTTCATCACCGGTAAGTACACCTGCAGTAAAATATAGTTCCATTTGCTTGCCCATTATCTTTACATAAAAGCAAGTGTGGTGAATGCTCTGCTGTGACTTTTCAATATTATATTTTGAAATTCAATCATGTTATATGTAATATTCATAACTACATGGCATTCCATAGCGTAAATGTACCATGATTTATCCATTTCACCATTGATGGACATTTACATAATCTCCCTTTGGGAACATTCATTGACATGTGTCTCTTCAAGAAGTATGAGTTTCTCTAGAAGCATATTTAGGCACAGAATTTTACCTGAATTCCAAGACAGCTCAATAGCTCACTTTTACCCACCTCTAGCAATACATACAGGAAGTAATTTAAGGCCAGGATATTTGATCTACGTGTTGTTCTAGTTTAAAATTTCTTTTGCCTGGGGCATTCCCACATAAGTCAGTACAGTTAGTGGCAAACTGAACACCATGGTGAAGAGGTGGCATCTCTGTACCCATCAACACTATTTCACAAACAGTGTTTCTCTTAAATCACTTTTAAATTTTTCAAAAGAAGTAAGTCCCTTTAAAACATTTATGCTTTTTATAACTCTTTTTTTATAACTCTTTATTAATATGATTTGAGGGCATTTACTTTTCTCTAGACAAGTATATTAAAATTACTTTAAGACAGCAACTATTTATTTAACAATGATTATGAATACAGAATATGCTGGGCATTGTGAATGATGGCAAGTGACACAAAGCAGAGTCCTGGTTCTCATGAAGCAGCCATCTGCCTCACTGAAAAAAATATTTAAGCCCTGGATGCCTGGGTAGCTCAGCGGTTTGAGCATCTGCCTTTGGCTCAGGGAGTGACCTGCAATTGAGTCCCACATCAGGCTCCCTGCATGGAGTGTGCCTCTCCCTCTGCCTATGTCTCTGCCTCTCTCTCTCTGTGTGTCTCTCATGAATAAATAAATAAAACTTAAAAAGAAAAGAAAAGAAACTATTTAAGCCCTTCCATCCATTCAAAACCACATGAAATAATTCCACTTTCCTCCTCCCCAATCCCAATGCCTGACAGCTTTATCTATTTAGGAACCAGCCAAGAAGCAAACTCCTTATAAAATAGATGCCACAAAATGCATGCCCTACCTGGAGGAGATTCCCTTGGTCCTTACTCATAACCTAGTAATGCTTTTGAAATGCCCATAAGCATAGTAAGTTAGCCATCTGGTTTGCAAACCTACCACAAGTCAGGACTCACAAGTAAAGAGAGGCAAATAGGGTAGCAAGGACGAGTGACAGCAGACTGGTGACAGCAAGGGAGAAGGCCAAAGAGCAGAAAAAAGCAGATAAGCACACTGACATCTTAAACGATGTACACAAGGACAAATTGGCCTTCATGAATCAATAGGTCCTGGGGCATTTCATCAGAGCTCAAGAACAGCTGTGCTTATTAACAGCCTTGGAGCATGGAGATAAAGTAAACTCAGTCTATTCTAGGTAAGGAGGAAAGCGAATGTGTAATGAATTTTTAAGGACTTTTATCTAAAGGGTTATACTTTTAAGAAGCTTTGATGCTTAAATCAACAATATTTTTTCTAGGTCAAAAACTCAAGTACCTCATAACTAACATTTCTTAAGCTCTGTCATATGCCATGAGCTATGTACCTATTCCTCCTCCTCAGAGGGAGAGAGCATTATCTTCACTAAATTGAGATTCAAAGAGGTTAAGAACTTTTCTCAGAGTCACACACTTGATACCTGATTGATCCAAGATACAAACTCTTCTCTTTCTGACTCCAAAATCCATGTTGTGTCATCATACCTCGGGACTTTATTTATCCAAGAGTCACCTTTCTGAGGGCTATTCAAATGATGAAGATTTTCTATATATATATTTCATAAAGTTAACAGCAAAGGGTTTAAGTATGTAACCCAGCGTTTTCAGCATGCTTCATCTACATATTTGCCTCAGGGAATAATTAGCTATCCAGGTTACTACCATGTTTAATTTGTACCTACCATATGCCCTGGTGCCCTGTGGAGGGACATATGAAGAACTGTGTCAACTGACTGCTGAGTTTTCCAGATTCCTGAGTTCAGACACCAGAACTTCTGGAAGTCAGCCTTGTGGTGAATGAGGGAGGGTGTCCTGTCTCATCTTAACACAGAAAGGGGGGCCATAGCACATGAACATATTTACTTGTCAGATGAAAAGACTTCAGAGTTTTGTTCTAGAAAAGCAGTTTACATAAAAAGCTGGGGTAGAAAGTAATCTCTTGGGTACACTCAGCAGTATCCTCTTGAGAGGGAGCAGCATCAGATCCTTGGAAGCCACAATTCACCCAGGCATACATTTCTGAAGAACAGGGCCTAAACTAAGGGAGAGGGAAAAACTCAGCCATAAAAATAAATAATATTTTAATGCAGTACTTAAAAAAATAAAAAGTGGTGAAAATAAGTTCCTGATGAAATATCATAATAATCACAGGATTAGTGTTACTAATTTTTTTTTCCTTTTGCTTCAGGATCCAATATGGTTTTGGACGAGACCAATGGAGAGTTAACATAAATATTTAAAAAAAAAAAAGGAGGGTGAATGCATGGCTGTAGAAAGATGGTGATTTGGGAGATTATTTTTAAATTACAAGCTTCACTAGATGGAAGAAACAATAATTACCTTCCTGGAATCTTGTTAAGCCTGGGAGGGAATTGCAGCATGAGATAATAACTCAGTTGTAGCTCTGCTCAAAATATCTCCAGTGAGGCCACAGCCAAGGAAAGTAGCCTAAAAGAGCTATTAGAGGCACCTAGCTGGCTCAGTCAGTTGGATGTCCAATTCTTGATTTCACTTCAGGCCATTATCTCAGAGTGTGATCTCAGGGTCTTGGGATTGAGCCCCACATCAGACTCCATGCTCAGCAGAGAATCTGCTTGGGATTCTCTCCTTTCCCTTTGCCCCTCTCCCCCTCCTCTGCTCACATACTCTCTCTCTCTAAATAAATAAATCCTTTTGTTTGATATTGTAAAAAAAAGTTTTTGTCAAGATTCTTGACAAAAGTTGACTTAAAAAAACTCATTTTAGTAGTATTATCTAGAAATGTATCATCCTTGATTAAAACTAAATATTCATAAATGTTCTGAGGTCACAGAGGGCATTCAATAGAACTTCCACTTAAATGTTGTTATCTAACAATTATATTTACAATTTTAGTTATGAAGTTACATTTACTTGAATTAGTTAAGAACCTTAAATCGTATTGGTTAATAATAAATCCTTTAAAAAAAAAAAGTACTATTAGATTGCAGAGCCCACTGTTGTTAGGCTAGGCCATGTGACTTACTTTGGCCAGTCGAGCATGAGCATAAGTGAAAGTGTGGCAGTACAAGCATAGGCCTTAGAAGACATCACGCGTTTCTACTCACTTTCCTAGCAATTCTGTCTTTGCCATGAAGAATGCATGCTCTGAATAACCTTCAGGTCTCCAAAGAATAAGAGTCACATGAACCCAAGACAAACTAACCTGTGGTCTGAAGCCAACCACAATCATGAGGGCTGCCCAGTCACCCTCAGAGATGCATACATGAGTAGACAATGCTTATTGTAGTGAGATTTTTGTGGATGTCTGTTACACAGCAGTAGCTGACTAATCCATTGTTAATAAGCCCAAACATTCAGTAGCTTCTTAAGCCTTTGCATAGATCAATGATTCTCAACCCTGAGAGCACAACATAATTGCCTGGATAGCTTTTACAACTATGGCTGCCTAGGACCCCACCTCAGACCAATTGTTTCATAATGTCTAAAAGTTTAATGGGCATAAAGCATTTTTAAAGCTCCCCAGGTGATTTCAAATGTGCAGCCAGGATCAATAACATTGACTGATATATTGATACAAAAATCTGATCACCAGTACAAAGAAGTATATCTATATCCCTATTTGCTCTGGCTGGGCCATTCTTCTCCCCTATTGGGGAGGACTGATAAAAAGCAGGACTGGCAGGAGTTAAACAGTGTCTAGGATGGCCATGAGGTGATGTTACTAAGATGCCTGGTAAAGTATTAGAACCAGATGGTTATATTAGAATTTATGTGCTATGAAAATATTGCAGGCATATCAAGTGCAAACAGATTCATCAATAAAAGAGAACAGAAAGAGAATGGAAGTTCAAGTGTGGAGCCAAACCAAGGGGGAAAGAGGGCTGATGAATCAAAGGAAGTAAGACTAGAAGTAGAAAAGCAAAATCTGGTTACAAGTTTGCTATGGATTCCAACAGCATTGGATTCATCTAGGAAATTCAGGATCCCAGACCCATTGCAGAACTCTTTAATCAGAATCTGAATCTTAATGAGATCCCCAAGCAATCTGTATGTATACTCAGATTAGGGATATACTAATCTACAGGGATCCCGGAAACGAAGTACATTTATCTCCGGATGATTTTATATTCTTCCACAGTGTGATTGTGTGACCAGCCCAGGTATACTTAAAGGGAATGAAATGGGACATTAAATGCAGCTGTGCATACACCAAATAATCCAACAGCTATTCTAATTATTTAAATTTCATATTTCAAAAAATGAAAGTTAAGACACTAGAGATTCTGATTTAGTTTCAGGTGAGGCACCAGCATAGGTATTTTTTAATAGCTATTGAGACAATTCTAATGTGCAACCAATGTTGAGAATCACTATTCTTTGCCTCTTAAAACTGAAATTTGATTTGCTAAAAGATTGTCTTTATTGATGATGATTCTGAAGTAGTGTTGTTATATATGCTTTTTTTTTTTTTTAAGATTTCATTTGTTTATTTATGAGAGACACAGAGAGAGAAGCAGAGACATAGGCAGAAGAAGAAGCAGGCTCCTTGTGAGGAGCCCAATGCAGGACTTTATCCCAAGACCCCAGGATCACGACCTGAGCTGAAGGCAGATGCTCAATCACTGACCCACTCAGGTACTCCAATATATATGCTTTTAAAAGCTGAGTACAAATCCTGGTTCAAACACTTGCTAGCTGTGTGACTTTGGGCAAGTCACTTAATCTATATGCCTCAATGTCCTCATCCCTGAAGTGGGGATAAAAATGGGAACTACTTCACAGCCGTGTCATGGGAAGTAAATGAGTTATGTGCATAAAGTACTAAGTACTTAAGAAAAACATCTATCTGCTCAACATCACTCATCATCAAGAAAATATAAATCAAAACCAAGATGAGATACCACTCACATCTGTCCGAATGGCAAAAATTCCAACACAAGAAACAACAGGTGTTGGTGAGGATGTGGGAGAAAGAGGAACCACTCTCCCTATTGGTGGGAATGCAAACTGGTACATCCACTCTGCACAACAGTTTGGAGGTTCCTCAAAAAGTTAAAAATAAAAATAAATAATAAATAAAATAAAAATAAAAATAAAATAAAATAAAAAGTTAAAAATAGAACCTATCCTCAATCCAGCAAAGTGCTAGTAAATACTAGGTATTTACCCAAAGGATCACATATGATATATATAGATGTGTAGCTATATAATAATATATACACACACACACATCAGGCTGCAGTAGGACCAGTGTTGCTAAAGAAACAAACAAAATGTCATCTCTTCTAATAATATTATACTAATTTATATATCATCCTATATAAATTATATATAATTATATATTAATATATTATTTAATATTTATTTACATTATAATAAATTATATATTATAATATAATATATAAATAATATATTAATATATAATTATAATTAGATATAATTATAAAATATATATATTATATCACATCTTCTTATCCATTCATCAGTCAATGGACCTTTGGCTATTCTTGATAATGTTACTTGGACTACCTCAGCCATAAAAAGAATGAAATTTGCAATTTGCCATGACATGGATGGAGCTAAAGTGTATTATGCTAAGTGAAATAAATCAGAGAAAGACAAATACTGTATGATTTCACTCAAATGGAATTTAAGAAACAAAACAGATGAATATATGGGAGGGTGGAGGAAGGAAAGAGGGAAATAAACCATAACAGACTCTTAACAATCAAGAACAAACTGAGGAAGCAGCCCCTGATGGCCTAGTGGTTTGGTGCCACCTTCGGCCAGGGGTATGATCCTGGGGTCCCGGGATCGAGTCCCCACGTCGGGCTCCCTGCATGGAGCCTGCTTCTCCTTCTGCCTGTGTCTCTGCCTCTCTCTCTCTCTCTGTCTGTCATGAATAAATAAATAAATAAATAAATAAAAATCTTTAAAAAAAAAAAAAGAGAACAAACTGAGGGTTGATGGAAAAAGGTGGGTGGGAAATGGGCTAGATGAGTGATGGGTATTAAGGAAGACACTTGTGATGAGCACACAGTTTTGCATGTAAGTGGTAAATTACTGAATTCTACTCCTGAAAGCATATTGCACTGTATGTTAACTAAGATTTAAATAAAAATAAATAATCTGTCACAATGTTGGCACTCAGTAAATGTAAGCAAAAATGAATGTAGATAAGCATTCTGGGATCAGAGAAATTTTACGTGTGTATGAACCAAGTGCCCTGGGCTGAATATTTGCTCCTCCCCACCTCCAGAATTCGTATGTTGAAGCCTTACCCCTCAGGATGATGGTATTGGACAAAGGTGGGGCTTTGAAAAGATAATTAGATCTAGGTGAGGTCTTGAGGGTGAGATTAGTGCCCTTTGAAGCAGTGGAAGACGGAGAGTTCTCTCTGTTCACAGGTGTGTACTGAGGAAAGGACCCATGAGCACACATTGAGAAGGTCTGTTAAACAGGGAAATAGTTCTCATCTGACACATCTGTGGGCACCTCTTCCACCCTCTAGAAATGTGAGAAATAAATGTCTGTTGTTTAAGCCACCCAGCCTGTGATACCTGTTATAGCAGCCTGGGCTAAGACATAAAGTGAAGTTCAATTACAGGCAGTCCAAGAGGATTATACCAGAGGGTTTCTAAATTGGGATAAATTAAGTTGGCAAGAATTGAGACCCACCATTCTGGATAAGATCTAAATAATCTCTTTTCATGGTGAGAGATTTTTCCTGAAGTCTTATTCAGTTCCTTATGATTGATCTGCTATTTTAAAGTGGATGAGCCAACTGCCCTCGCTGAGAAGAAATCCCTTCTAAAAGGGAAGGAAATGGGTCTGGTATCGGGGGTCTCAGGTCCTACCCCAGATCTCCCACCCGCTTGCTTTAGAGTCCTTCCAGATGTTGCTTAACCTCTAAACTCTAGCTTCTCTGAACCTTCGATTGTTCATCTATCAAAAGGAGATAATGGCAAATATGATATAGATATAATTAAATAAGATGGTATAAGAAGAAAACATCCTGAAAGTATCATGTGAATCTCAATTGGTATTATTAGTGCAGAAGCCCTTTCCAAAATACCTCAAGCACAGTACTGGATCTTCTTTAGGTTTTGAAACGTTCCTAAAGAAACTTTATATCTTGTGTCCAGCTCAATCTCTCTCCCTATAGTTTCTAAATTCCTGTTACACAACTGGTCAGACTTTAAAAGAACAAGTTTGAAGGGGATGTAATCATTTTCAGTGAAGCCTTGGTTAATTATCTAATACAGAAGTAAATAAATAAGGACTTTAAATTTAAATAATCGATCCATCTTAACCTTGACCAGAGACATCCATGCATTTTCCTTCCCAGCCATGTCCCACAGGTTACCAGTCAGCATCTATCTTGACTCAGGGTTACCCTGTGTGGCTATGCAGGCTGAGCACTGCATACACAAGAGGATGACATCACACAGATTGACATCCTCTAGAGCAACACACAGCAGAACAACCCAGCCCTACCTGCTAGCCTGACTTGGCTAAATACTTTGTTCGCTCACACAGGGAGCTATCTTCTATGAAAATTGCCCATAGATAAATGGTCTTCACCTTCCAGGTTGCTGCTAATTGAATTTGGAAGTGTTGTTAATCCCAGCCTTCATGTCTCCTATAATCATTGCAGCTGTTAGATGCTTAGCGGTGCTGGTTTCATAGGCTTGCTGCCTGTGTAGTGGCCCCCAAGCCCCGCACTTGGTTAATGCATCTACTGCTCCCATCTTGAAATTCTTACTTTTAAAAAGGGGCCCCTATGTTCATTGTGGCTGGGCCCTACAAAGTATGTAGTCAGTCCCGATGCTTAGAGTAAATAAAAATTCAAAAGCTCATCAAATGGCATCCAGATCTTGGGAGCTTATAAACAGATTGCTAGCAGGGATTAATATATATTAAGACAGCGACCTACAAATTATCCTCCACTTCCAGAATCTTGGGGATATTGTAAAACTGTGCAGGTTCCTGCCCCACAAGCTGGAGATTCTGATTCAGTAGATCTGGGTCTCAGGGTATTCTCAACCTGAGAATTCCATTAGTTGTCACAAGGTCATTCTGATATGCAGCTGGGTCAAAAAATTATGGCTCTGGATATGCCAAGGTGGTCTTACAAAAAGCAGAATCAGGAGTCAATCTGAAAGCTCATAAGCTCTCTTAGAATATTCACTCAGGTAAGGGCAACTCACTACTCTGAAGCCTCCATCAAAATTGCTTTTCCAGGAGCCTACGAAAGGACTTTTAACCTCAACATGAGAGAAATGGCTTTTCAAAGTTCAGAGGTCTTTTAATTACATGATACTAAAACTTAAAATTACAAAGTAGTGGAGTAGTTTTTCCTTTTTTCCCCCTGGTCCTCTCACTAGAGAATTTTTGATGACTGGAGACTGTGTCCCAAAACCCCTCCAAAGGATTACAACTTCAAACGAGAGCAAGTGTAAATGGAAAGTGAGGGGAGATGTGTTGGTGCATCGGATGCTACTCTGGAAAGTTCCACAGGTGTAAGAATGTTCCAGGTGGGCATCTCAAGCAGTAATTTAGCACAGGATCGATTGTGAGATTCAATAAGCTCTTCCTAGCCGGGTTTTACCGATGATGACCTGTCTCTCACATGACTGTTCATTCTTGCTAGATGGTTTTCCAGCTCCCCCAAGATGGCGGCTGGCTCTCCTCAATGAACTCAACAACAAGTCCTCTTCTGCTGCTCCCAGGACTGAGAGACCTCCTCAAGGCGACCAGAGCTCTGCATGGTCCAAGGATATCATATGTGTTCTGTTCTCAAGTCTCTTTTTTTGTGTTTGTGACAGTTTTACTATGTGTTGTCTAGATAAATAAACTAGTAGGTAAGCCACTACTTTACTCTAAAGTTCCTTTTAGAGAGAATCATTGCCAGATTTCCCCCCACAGGGAGGAAAAAGGTTCTATATATTAGGAAACTCTTGAAAGTCTTTCTGAATAGAAATTAAATGCATTTGGGGCACCGGGTGATGCAATAGGTTAAGTGTCAGACTCTTGATTTTGGCTCAGGTCATGATTTCAGGGACATGAGGTTAAGCCCCACATCAGTCTCCATGCTCAGTGAGGAGTCCACTTGGGGACTCCTTTTCCCTCTGCCTCCCCATCTGCACTAGTTCTCTCTCACTCAAATAAATAATATTTTTTTAAAAATTAAATGCACATATTCAAGCTCTGCTGATGTCAGGATAATTGTGATAGAATGTCTATAAATCATTATAGAGGATTATTTACAAGTGGGGGTAGAAGAACAGGAACAGAAACATCTCCCTAGCCAGTTTTATACCCCCTCCCACACTGACAATCACCCACTTTAGAACAGCTAGATCTCAAGTCTCCTTTCCCAGAGCCCTACGAAGTCTTTTGGAACCCCTGTTTTGACAGGAAAACTTGTGAACAACTGACCCCAGGGGTTCTCCTCCTGGTGTGATTTCCTTCACTTTGCAGGGCATGACATAGCTTACATGGGGGCATGACATAGCTTACGTGGAGACTGGTCCAAGGTCAGAACTGATGCACAGTGGACTCCAAAGCTTTCATGCACAGACTTTCTGTACAGAGCCAAATCCCCTTCACCTGGGAATCCTCTGAAGCACCATGCTGCTATCTTAAGGGAACACTCCAGCTTTTAATTTAATGGTTGCCGAAAGCAACAATCTTAGAAGTGTGGTTGTCAAGTCTCCACAGAGACTTCTTCAAAGTTCAAAAGGACCCTGAGGAATTCTCTCAAAGTAATAAAAGGGACCACGCTGGGCTCACAAATCAGAGGGAAAAAAGACATCGAAACTCCCCTCTGGGAGACTATAATCGAGGCTGTCTCCTACACACTTTGTTATCCATTAAAATAATTTAAATGTGAAGAAATAAAATATTAGTGAAAGAAAGTAAAATACATATTCCAATAGAGTTTTTGAAAGCACTAAGCCCATGAAGAAACCACAGACATATCTGGAGAAGATTGGCTTTTTTGGAATCCAGGGGCCTGCAGATATGAGTGCAGAGTGAACAGGAGGAGGAAATGGGCTGAAAACTGGGGATTCCTAAATGGTCTTTACACTGAACAGCACCTATTGGCACCCAAACCCTGCTCACCCAATTCTGCACAGGCTTGAGACATTGAACATGGAGGGAAATGTAATTTAGCCCCTGCAGAGGTCAGGAATAACTCCTCCTCACAGCCATGTAAACTCTAGCTAGTGGCTTTCACCTTTCCATGTCAACTTCCAGACACCCGCAGAACACGATGTTTGCAGAACAATATAAGAGTTAAGGATTCGGGACAGCCCCGGTGGCCCAGCAGTTTAGGGACACCTTCAGCCCGGAGTGTGATCCTGGAGACCGGGGATCGAGTCCCACATCAGGCTCCCTGCACGGAGCCTGCTTCTCCCTCTGCCTGCGTCTCTGCCTCTCTCTCTCTCTCCCTGTCATGAATAAATGAAATCTTAAAAAAAAAAAAAGTTAAGGATTCTGGCAATGATGTGACCAGACCAGGGAATAAGTTGGAGAACAGACAGGAGTGTTACAATATATAATATACAGAGAAGGGAGCTGTGATAAGATTTATGGAATGCAAAAATGAAGGACTGCACTATAATTTAAGGTTACATCGATGACCAATAGCAGTAAATAATACCCAAAAGCACTGAGATGAGAGAAACAAGGGGATCACATGGTGTGAGTGAGCTAAACCTTTATCATCACTGAGATAAATAAATCAATAAACTGCACCAAATTTTTTAATGAAGTAATTATTTTGAGTTTTGGACTTAAGAAATAGAAGTAAAACAAAATTGATTAAAGGACTTTCTCTGAGGAATGGAACCCCTGCTTAGAGAGATGTAGGGGAGAGACTATTGCTTTTTATAAAATCTTTGGTACCATCTAATTGACTCCATGCATATGGATGAGGTGATAAGGTACATGAACTCTGGAGGCCTTACCATCTGTGTGATTTTAGGTAACTTCATCGAACATCTCCTGCCTCAGTGACCTCATTTATAAGGTAGGATTGCTAATAATGCTTTTCCCATATTGTTGGAAGAATTAAATGGGATGATGTAATTAAAGCATTTAGCACGATGCCTGACCAAGGGTAACAAACATCTCAATAAAGATTGGCTACAATAATTATTATTTTCACTCGGTAACTTGCTTTTACTTACTTATTACATCATGCAAGACTCTACAAAATTAAAACACATGGATCCAAGTCACTCTTTAGTAGCCACTTTATAGTCCATAGCATAAACTGTCAGAGCTATTTTCAGCCTTTTGACTGTTAAGGATCAAACGTGCTCCTTCTCAAAATATGAGTTTCTCTTCCTTAGCACTACTGGCATTTTGGGTCATATCATGCTTTGTAGTGGGGGACTGTCTTGTGCATTACGGGTTGTTTAGCAGTATCCCTGGCCTCTGCTCACCAGATACACCATCACCCCCAAATTCCAGCAACTAAAAATGTCTACAGACATTGCGAAATGTCCCTGGCAGAGGAGGAAAGGAACAAAGTTGCTCCCAATTAAGAACCATGAATCCAGGGGCACCTGGGTGGCTCAGTGGTTGAGCATCTGCCTTTGGCTCAGGTCGTGATCCCGGGGTCCTGGGATTGAGTTCCACATCAGGTTCCCAGCGGGGAGCCTGCTTCTCCCTCTGCTTATGTCTCTGCCTCTCTCCCTGTGTCTCTCATGAATAAATAAATAAAATCTTAGGGGGGAAAAAAGAACCACAGATATAAACTGACATGGCTAAAATCCATCCTAAAAACTTCAGTGACTGCCCACCTAGAGTCAAATTTCTTCTCATGGGAAACCTTTGTTCCAGGCAAATATAAAATATTACAGTATCTTTAGGGTTTCACTTTTCTGAAATTCAGGGTCAGAGAGACAGTTGTATTGTGTCTTTGGTCTACAATGCACTTTACAAGACTTTGGGAAAGAAATAAGGGATATTACTCAAGAAATAATGCTATCAGTCAAGCCAACCAATGGCAAAACTATTGAAGCAATGTTATTTATGCTCTTGGCTCTTGTAAACTCAATCATAATTTTTTAAATGGGGTTAAAACAGATACAATTTCTAAAGGACCAGTTAATAGTTTGGCATAAATAAGCTTGTTCTTTCACAAAGTTTCTTCCCTAACCAAGCCCAACAGCCTTGCGATTATGTGCCAAATGATCCAGAGGGACCCTGCAAGAGAAAACAAGCAACTCCACAGAGACCCAGAGCAATAACCAGAGGAGAGCAAAACATGAAATCTGTATCTAAATAACACAGCTCACTCCTTCATACAAGGAGTGCAGCAAGTAAATATGAGCAGAAACCCATGATTATATAGCATTTTAATTTAGAGTTCTGTTTAGCAAAACTATATCCATGTCTTTGGGGATGGCTTATTATAATAGTACTTTGCTGATGTGGTTTCAGAAAATCATATTAAATGAAAAATCCTGTAGAACAGATGTGTTCACAAGTCCCTGTCCACATAGCAGTTGATCTGCTTAATGAAAACACTGCTATGGTTCAGAATTAGTGCTTTATACTGTTACAGTATTGTTATATTAGGGTCTCAGAGGAGTAAAGAAGGTTGGGGAGAAATGAGAGTGAGGAAATTGCCAGAACTAAGGGTCAGGGATAGAATATCTCCAAGGCAGTTACCTTAATATGGTACAGAGGAAGGGAGATTAAAAAAAAGAAGTATTATTTAGAAAAAGAAAGAGATAGCAAAACTAAGACCTAGAAACGAAATGCCTGCTTTATTCAGATAAACTAAATCAAGTAAATAACACCACCTCTGTGCTCTGTTTAATGGGTTCCATTTAAATATAATTGGAATATAACGAAACTACTTGCAACTCCCTCAAATTCATTAAAACGAGACTTTACCAGTATTCACGAGCTATTGCTTACCCAAATCATCTTCATACCAGGGGAGTCCTAGGACCACTTAGCTTGTGCTCAAAAGTTGTAGACAAATTTTATGTGGTTTCTCTCACATCAGTTCAATTTG